>NC_054477.1:153180204-153487623 GCF_017639515.1 Carcharodon carcharias
TGAACAAAGGCATTGATTTACATTCTGCAGCACAAACTAAAAAAGGAGAGCTTGTAACATTAGTGTAATGATCCTGTAGCTATCTGACCTTTGTTGTGACAAAATTAAATTTGCTTTATAGAGGAACAATTGATTGAGACAGGTAAAATTCAGGTTTGTAAACACCACTTGAACTCCGAAATGTATTACTACTAGTTGATCTTCCACGTTCGTAGCTAAGGCTGATTGTAGTGTTCAGGATTAGACGGTGGGCGATAATTGGATCAATCTACTATAATACATTTGGCCCTTCTGTTTATTTGTTCATGGGATGTGGGCATCACTGGAAAGGTCAGCATTTATTGCCAATCTCTCATTGCCGTCGAGAACATGATGGTGAGCCACTTTCTTAAACTGTTCCAATCCATGTGGGGAAGGTGTTCCCGCAGTGCTGTTATTTAGCAAGTTCCAGGTTTTTGACATAGAGACAGTGAAGGGATGGCAAAATAGTTCAAGGTCAGGTAGGTGTGCGACTTTGAGTGGAACTTGCAGGTGGCCATGTCCACGTGTGTCTGCTGTCACTGCTGCACCAGGCAGTAGAGGTCTGGGGTTTGGAAGGTGCTGTCAAAGAATCTTTGATGAGTTGCTGCTGTGCATCTTGTAGTTGGTACACACTGCAGCTACTGTGCATGGTGATGGAAGGAGTCATGTTTTAATTGGTGTTCAACCGGACTGATTTATCTCAGATGTTGTCAAGCCTCCTGACTGCTGTTGGAGTTGGGCTCATCCACACAAGTGATGAGTATCAATCATCAGTGAACGTCCCCACTTCTGACCTCATGATGGACAGAAGTTCATAATTTATATAATGAATTATATATAATGCCTTGTATGGTTTATTTCTATTTATAATTAGAAAGCAAAGCTTACAAACAAGAGTAGAGTGGGTTGGATTATCAGAATTCCTTTCAATTACAGTTGGAAGATGCAAAACAGGTGCTACAGCACCACTGCTGATAGGAGAGTGCAAATATAGTGTGACAAGTTTACATATGGGCTTTTTACACAGAGGAACTTGTGGGAAAAGTGTTTTAAGGAAATTACCCACAGAAGCATGATTTTTATCTCTGTCGTTTGCAAAAACAATTACATTATGATCAAATCCCTTCTCAGTTTAAGGGAAAATAGCTCTACCTTCTCAAATTCTGTGACAAAATTCTACCTATAGGACAGGATTTTGTGGTCGGCGTGCGGGGGTGGGACCCGCTCGCTGATACGTAAAATAACGTGGGATGAAGTCGGGCAGAACTCCTGACGTCACCCCGCATCATTTCAATTTTCAGGAAGGCGAGGTGCAGCCGAATCAGCTGTGTGCCCGCTGACCTGTCAACGGCCAATTGAGGCCATTTAAAAAGTAATTGAGCTCATTAAAGGACCTGCCCATCCAACCCTAAGGTTGGCAGTCAGGCTGGGAGCCCTGGCTGACTTCAGAAAAAGCACAAAACCTCCTCCGCGGGTGGGATGAGGTTTCATGTCGGTTTTTAAAAATTTAATAAAAGTTTAACTAAAAGTGATGGACATGTCCCCTCATGTGACAATGTCACATGAGGGGACATGTCAGGGAAATTTTATTTTTCTATTTTTAACCTTTTTGAATTTGGTGCCGATCTCCCAGAAGCAGCACTTAGCCTCAGGGAGATGAGTGCGCCCTTTCACCCGCATGCGCGCAAGAGCGCACTCTCGGCTTAGGGGATCACCCCACCCCCGGCCGCACAGGGAGCACACAGCGCTTCCTGGTGGACGTCACGCTGGGCGGGACTTAATTGGCCCACCCACGTAAAATGGCGGCACGCCCCTGATCAGGGGAGCTGATCGGAGGCGCACGTGCACTCGCCCGTGCCTGAACTCCCCCCCACCATGACTGGGGGAAAATTCTGCCCATATATTTTTTTTTAATAACCTAATAACTAATTGCAATAATTCTATAAACCACAGCAGCCTCTATGGGCAGGATTTGACATCCCTCGGGTGGGCACGCCCCCAATCCGATCAGGCATAAAATCACGTGCAGTGATGTTGGGGCGAGCGTCCCAACGCCATCGTGCGCTCTCGCGATCTTTCACTCGGTGGACGCACGCGAGGGTCAGTGGTGCACCCACCGACAATTACGAGGCCTATTAAGGCCCTTAAGTGATTAATTAAGTCGTATTTCTTGCTGCCCGCTCAACCCGTTCGGTTGGCGGGCGGGCGAATAGACCAGGCGGCCTTTGCATTTTTGACGAAGCCTCATCCACAAGCGGGATGAGGTTTCCAATGGGGAGTAAAATAACTCTGAGAAGCTTTTCCACTTCATTTTAAACATTTCCCTGTTCATGCGACCGAGTCACGTGTGGGCACATGTTTAGATCATTTGTCAGACCTTTATTTTCCTTTGTCCGAATCTTCAGCTCCCTGAGGCAGCTCCGTGCCCTCAGGGAGCAGTCAGCGCGCGCTCCCCCCGCGCATGCGCAGTCTTCCCGCGCTCGCCCTCCTCCTCCCTCCACCCCCCACCCTGGCAGCGCTGAGCCTCTCAGGGTGCCTTTCACGCTCGCTGGCCGTTAATTGGCCAGCCAGCGTGAAATCGCAGTCGTGGTCTGATCGCAGGCGGCGGTCAGTTTCGCGGCTGCTCCCAGGCCTGCCCGTGGTGCCTGCCCCATGGAAGGGAAAACCCTGCCCGCCGTGTGTGCTGCAGAAATATAAGGCAGTTTGTGGTTTAATGTTTTCTTACAGTAGGAAAAGAATTAAACTCCACTTCTGACGTGACTTAATAGCTCAAAAGCTTAATGTGGAAAATAAACAACGTCATTACTGAGCTTATCGAGCATATTCTACCCTATATAATACTGGCTTACTTAGTGATTTTCTACATGGGTGGCAATGGTTTAATGCCTGCACTTAATTCACAGTGCAAACTGAGTCAGAAGTAATAACGTTCAAAGTAGATTTAATGGCCAGAAATCAATTTTCCATTCAGCATTCACAGTACCTAAATAGTGGTGCACACAGGACAATTCTGGCTAAGATATACTGCGATTCCCTTATGTTGTCCTAGAGACCAGCCCTGCCCTCAATATGTAGAGAAAATAGAACACTAGAGAGTCTCACTAGCAGTTTCTGCTGATTCAGTAAACGTTTCCGTAGTAAAATGATACAGTAGAATTAAAATTAAAGGGTACTGTTCAAAAATCCACTTTCTTTTGTGACAATCACATTTCTGTCGTTAATTCCGACTTCATGAGTTGACGTTTTCCTTTCACCACCTCAAAAAATAAATCAGGGATAAAGCAAATGTGGAAACTGGTATGATAAACCCAGCACACGTGAGAGGTTAAGGGGCCAGCCCTAAAGGCTCCCAATATTTCGAAAGGCCTGATTGAAGCTCATTTTTGTTAACAAAATATAAAAATAATGGACAGTGATTTACTGAGGTTTTTCATCAAAAATCTATCACTTGGACAGAACCTTATGTTAAACCAGTCCAAGTAAAACAACTAAAACAGGTTTTTATACACTTAAGTGAACACAGCCAATTTAGCTTTAAAAATCGAAATAACTTGAAAGTTTCTTTATTTATCTTACAGTGAAGACATCCATAAAACTTAATAGCATGCTAAGTAAATGTGCAATTTTACAGTGTTTGCATTCCCTTTCGCTTATAAAGATTTATTCCATTTCCCACTCCAGAGACATGAGCACAAGATTCTGGGTGGACACTCCACTGCCATACTGATGGAGTGCTGCACTGTCAGAATTGCCATCTATCAGATGAAACTTTAAATTGACGCCTTGCCTGCCTACTCAGGTGGATGGAAAAGATTCCATGGCAATATTTTAAAAGAAATGTAGGGGCCTTCTCATTGGTGTCTTGGCCAATATGTAACCCTCATCACTAAAACAGATTATCTGGTCGTTACCAAGTTGCAACTGTGGGACCTTGCTCTGCATAAACTGGCGGTGCTTTTCCTGCATTCGAATAGGTATGACGTTTTAAAAATACTTCATTGCCTTGGGGGCATCCTGAGGCCCTGAAAGTTGCTATATAAATGCAAGAATTTCTTTCGTTTGCAAGGTTGCCCATTGGCTGAAATTTTCCACTCCTGTTGGCAGTGGGCTTCATGGTGGGTGGGGGAGGAGAATACAGCGGGTGGGTGGGGTAGAAATGGGTTTCATGCCGGCCTGTAATCACTGCAGGGTCATCGGATGGTGTCGCCAACTCACTGGAGGCTGGTGTGAATCCAATTTTCATCCCACTAATGGGATGCAAAGTAAGACCCAACTGGAATTGATCCCCCCGCCCCGGGCCTGGTTTACTGATACACAGGCAGGAAAACACTCCAGCCCCGAACATGTCTAGACAAGCATGGCCGTACAGGAGTCGGGACTTACCTTTAAGGCCTTGCCTAGATCGTGGGCATCCCAGGTGAAGAAAATGCTGGAGACCTACAGCTACCGGACCCTGGAGGAACACGTGCATTCCGTGATGGGTGAATCCTCATGCACATGGCTCCACTGCAAAGCAGCTCTCGGAAGGTGGGTGGTCTCCAAGCAACAGCTTCAATCTCGCTGACGCTTCGGAATTTCACAGGCTTCACCATGGGCTGGTGGGGGTGGGGGGGGGTGGTGTGATTGGCGAAGGTGGGGTGGGGGTGCAGGGAGAGGAAGGTCTAGGTGCGAGTGGGAGAGGAACATGTACCAGGGGTGGAGGGGAAGGGGTGATGTAGGCCGGGGGGACGAAGGTGTCAGAAGAGGGTGAGGTTGGGGTGGAGGGCTGACGAAGGTGTCGGGGTGGAACTGAGGTTTGGGGGGAAGGTCTCTGGGGAGTGAGGTTGGGAGGGCAAAGGTGTCAAGGGGTGAGGTTGGGAAGTGGGGAGGAGAGTGTCCAGGAGTAGGACGGAGTACGGGGGAAGGAGGGAGTATGGGGGAAGGAGGGAGTAAGGGGGGCAGTGGTGGAGGGAGTCTGGAGAGGGGAAGGTGAGATGGGAGAGAATGGTGCAAGTGGAGAGGTGGTATTAAGGGGAGAGGAAGGTGTAAGGGAGGGGGTACAGAAAGGGGAGGTGTCAGGGGAAGGAGGGAGTACAAGGGGAGGAGGGAGTCTGGAGAGGGGAAGCTGTCCAGGGAAAGGGGGAAGGGAGTAAGGGTGGAGGAAGGAATAAGGAGGGAGGAAGGTTTTGTTGGGGTGGGGGGGTGGTGGCGGAATGTCCAGCTGAAAGTGCAAGGTCAATGTGGTGTCAATGATTGCCTCCTGGGGAGCGAGCTCAGGGTGGGGGTGGTAGGGGGGGGATGGTTAGGGTAACAGGGGGCAGAGAGGGCTGGGAGGATGGGAGCATAAGGGTACAATGGTATCAGTAAAAGGGGCGGGAAGGGTGGTTGGCGGGGACATGGAGGTAAACATGGACGCGGGGGGGGTGGGAAAGGCTTGTTTGGGGAGCTCAGTGTGGATGGAGGTGGGATTTTCATGAAAGTGGGGAACGTGCATGTTCACCTGGACGTCCAGGAATGACAAGGATTTGGGCTGGAAGTTTATGGTGGGGAAGTCAAAGGTTATGCTAAGGGGTCTATGGCTATGGGGGAAAGGACATGGGTGACTGGGGGAGGGGAAAGATTGGGGAGTTCATGAAGAGTTTGACCAATACCATCTTTTCAAAGTCAAAAGTGAGCGGTGTCTCGTGTTGGACAGACACACGGTGCAGCATGGGAGCACAAACCGTGGGTCGGCAGGGATGCAGCTCAGCTCAGTTGGACAACTGAAAGAGAACCCCAGCAGGCAGCATTAAAAATGCTCGGGACAGTAAGATGAGTGTGATGGATGAAGGCTTCGTGTGCGTGGGAGAGTGCTTGCACAAGGCTCTGAAAGGCCCTGCCTCATACACACTTCTCCCTCCAGAATCATCCGTGGTCTGGCTGCAAGCAGATGAACTGCTAAGTGGAGGGGTTTGCAGGAGGGGGGGACTCATGAAGCCTGTAAATGATGCTGAAAGACAACATTACATACTGTTCAGTGAATGTGAATATATTTTCAGAGTATAAAATGACAAAATGCTTTCACCCATGCAACCGCTTGTGATCAGAATTTCTTAACTTTTCTAGACCAACTACTTCTTTTAGGTGCTGCCCTGACATCCACAGCAGGGGTGGAGACAGCCTGTGCAATGATTGGCCTGTGGCCTCTGATGACCTTGGCGTGCACCCTCTGGACAGCCAAGGCCTTGAGGGCCCTGACTTGGTTTGGCTGTCTTCCTGTGGGCCAGCTGTTCCTTCTGCTGTGACAGAGGCTCTGGTTGAGGGGGTCACAAGCAAAGGGGACTCGGAGGGAGAAGACAGCGTCTGTGATTCCTGAGTGGATGAGCCAGGGGTGTCCAGCTGCCGCTGCACCTCCCTTTGGGGGCCCAATGGTCCGGCCTGACCCCTTGAGCAGAAATACCAGGAGGGACATTGAGTTGCACCATTTCCTCCTCGTATTGCCAGTGCAGGAACTCACCCATGGCTCCCGCGATGGAGTGCAGGTCTGTGGGGATCTTTTGTGTTCTGCTGGACCAGGGCCTCCATGGCATCCACCATCCTTCCCATGGAGACCTCCATATACACACACGTGGGAACCACTTCATCAGAGAGCAGGCAGACGTGCTTCTCCAACTCATGTGTCACTCTGTTGAGGGCTTCCAACAGCTTTTTGTGATAATGCCATAAGATGTAGGAGCAGAAGTAGACCATTCAGCACATCGAGTCTGCTCCGCCATTCATGAGATCACGACTGACCTGATAATCCTCAATTCCACTTTCCTGCCTTCTCCCCATAACTCTTGATTCCCTTACTGTTTAGAAATCTGTCTACCTCCACCTTGAATATACTTAACAACCCAGCTTCTATAACCCTCTGCAGTAAATAATTCCACAGATTAACCACCCTCTGAGAGAAGAAATTCCTCCTTATCTCTGTTTTAAAAGGGTGACCCCTTGCTCTGAGATTATGCCCTCTCATCCTAGACTCTCCCATAAGAGGAAACAACCTCTCAGCATCTACCCTGTCAACGCCCCTAAGAATCTTATATGATTCAATAATGTTGCCTTTATTTTTCTAAATTCCAATGAGTACAGGCCCAACCTACTCAACCTCTCCTCATAACAAAATCCCTCCATACCCAGAATCAATTTAGTGAATATTCTTTGGACAGCCTCCAATGCCTTTCTCCAACATCTTTCCTCAGATAGAAGGACCAAAACTGTTCACAATTTTCTAGGTGTGGTCTAACTAGTGCCTTGTATAGTTTCAGCATGACTTCCCTATTTTTATACTGCATTCCCATTAGCTTTTTGGGATTCATGCACAAGGATTCCCAAATCCCTTTGTACTGCAGCTTTCTGCAATCTTTCTCCATTTAAATAATATTCAGCTCCTCTTTTCTTCTTGCCAAAGTGCATAACCTCACATTTTCACACATTATATTCCATCTGCCACTTTTTTGCCCGCTCACTTAACCTGTCTACATCCCTCTGTAGACTGTGTGTCATCCTTACCACTTGGCTTCCCATCTATTTTTGTATCATCCACAAATTTGACAATAGTACATTCACTTCCCTCATCTAAATCATTAATATATATTATAAATAATAGATGTTCCAGCACTGATCCCTCTAGCGCTCCACTAGTTACAGGTTGCCATCCTAAAAATGCCCTCCTCATCCCAACTCTGACTTCTATTAGTTAGCCAATCCTCTTTCCATGCTAATATACCATACCCAACACCATGGGCTCTTATCTTATTAAGTAGCTTTACGTGTGGTACCTTATCAAATGCTTTTCGGAAATCCAAATATATTACATCTACTAGCTCCCCTTTATCTATCCTGCTTGTTACCTCCTCAAAGAATTCCAATAAATTTGTCAGGCCTGATTTCCCCATCATGAAGCCATGCTGACTCTGCTTAATTAGATTACGTAATTCTAAATGCCCTGCCCTCACATTCTTTATAATAGACTCTAACATTTTCCCAATGACAGATGTTAAGCTAACTGGCCTATAGTTACCCGTTTTTGTCTCCCCCCCACCTTTTTAAATAAGGATGTTACATTGGTCATTCTCCAATCCCCCAGGACTTTTCCAGAATCTAAGGATTCTTGGAAAATTACTACCAGTGTATCCACTATCTCTGTAGTTACTTCCTTTAATATCCCAAGATGCAACCCATCAGGTCCAGGGGACTTATCAGCCTTTAGCCCCATTAGTTTCCCTAGTATTTTTTTTCTAGTGATAGTTATTGTATTTATTTCCTCCCCCTCTTTCACCCCTTGATTATTTAGTATTGGAATGCTTTTAGTGCCTTCTACTGTGAAGACTTGAAGCAAATTATTTATTCAACTCCTTTGCCATTTCCTGTTTCCCCATTATTATATCCCTAGCCTCATTCTGTAAGGGGTTTATGTTCACTTTGGTCTCTCTCTTCCTTTGTATATATTTAAAGAAGCTCTTACTGACCATTTTTATATTCCTTGCTAGTTTATCCTCACAGTTTATTTTCTTCCTCTTTATTATTTTTTTGGTCATCTTTTGTTATTTTTTAAAACTGTTCCAATCCCTTGACTTATCACTAATCTTTGCCACATTATATGTCTTTTCTTTTAATTTGATACTGTCCTTAACTTCCTTGGTTAACCATGGTTGGTTTATACCCTTCCTTGAATCCTTCTTCCTCACTGGGATATATCTTTGTTGTGAGTCATGAGCTATTTTCTTAAATGTCTGCCATTGTTCATCAACCATTTTTTCTGCTAAAATCCTATCCCAGTCCACTCCAGCCATATCTGCCTTCATTCATTTGTAATTACCCTTATTTAACTTTCGCACAGTTGTTTCCGAACCAAGTTTCTCACTCTCAAACTGAATGCTAAATTCTACCATATTATGGTCACTGTTTCCTAGAGCATCATTTACTCTGAGATCATTTATTAAACCTGCACATTACCAGAATCAAAATAAGCTGGTCCTTGGTTAGATCCATAACATATTGTTTTAAGAAACTGTCCTGAATACATTCTATGAATTCTTGCTCGTGGATACCCCTGCCAATTTGAATGTCCCAATCTACATGAAGATTAAAGTCACCCATGAATAAAGCCCTGCCTTTTTTACATGCCATCATTATCTCCTGACTTATTCTCTGTTCTACAGCATAGCTACTGTTAGAGGGCCTATAGACTACTCCCACCAGATGTCTTCCTCCCTTTGTTATTTCTTACCTCCACCCATATGGATTCTACATCTTCCAATCCAAGATCCCTTTTTTGCTATTGTACTTATTCCATCTCATTCTAACAAAACTACCCCACCACCCTTTCCTCTGAAGAAGAGTCATATGGACTTGAAACATTAACTCTGTTTCTCTCTCTGCAAATGCTGCTAGACCTGCAGAGCTTTTCCAGCATTTTCTGTTTTTGTTTCAGATTTCCAGCATCTGCAGTATTTTGCTTTTACCCTTTATTTCCTGCCAGTCCTTTTGAAAAGTCACATACCTCTGAATATTTAGTTCCCAGCTTTGATCTCCTTGTAACCACATCTTCATAGTGGCTATAAGATCATATCCATTAACCTCTATTTGTGCCATTAATTCATTTATTTTGTTCTGAAACTACATGCATTTAAGTAAAGAACCATTATTTTTGCCTTTATTACTATATTTTCCCCCTTTGTCCCTATTTGTTGCTGTCTTTTTATGTTTATACACTTTGTCCCTTCATGTCACTCTCTGGGTATCATTACCTAAATAGCTGACCTGCAAGGCTGTTGTGTCCTTTTGCTTTGTAAGCCTACGTATCCCCTCTCCAGAACCCTCCCTGCTTTATTTAGTTTAAAGCACTCTCTACAGCCCTAGTTATTCCATTCGCTAGGACATTTGTCCCAACATGGTTCACGTGAAGCCCATCCCACCGGAACAGCTCCCTCCTATCCCAGTAGTGATGCCAGTGCCCTATAAACTGAAACCCATTCCTCCCATACCAATCTTTGAGTCACGCATTTAACTCTTTGACTTCATTTATCCTATGCTAGTTTGCCCGTGGCTCAGGTAGTAATCCTGAGATTATTACCTTGGAGATTCTGCTTTTTATTGCTCCTAACTGATCAAATACTTTCAGAAGAACCTCCTTTTTACTCCTATCAATGTCGTTGGTACCAGCGTGGATGATGCAACTGGGTTCCTCCCCTCCCACTCCAAGTTCCTCTCTAGCCCTGAGGAGATGTCCTTAACCCTGACACCAGGCAGGCAACACAGCCTTTGGGAGTCACAATATGGGCTGCAAAGAACAGCATCTATTCCCCTAATTATACTGTCCCCTACCACTACTACGTTCCTATTTCCTCCATCCACTTGAATGGCTGCTTGTACCATGGTGCCATGGTCAGGTTGCTCATCTTCCCTGCAGGCCCTGCTCTCGTCCACACAGCTTGCAAGAACCTTGTAACTGCTGGACAGTTGCAGGGGCCAAGGCTTCTTGAACCCTACACCCTGGGCCCCCATACCTGCCTCACCTGCAGTCACACCCTCCTGTCCCTGATCACAGTCCACATTTGAATTACCTAATCTGAGGGGTGTGACCGCCTCCTGGAGAAAAGTGTCCAGGTAGGTTTCCCCCTCCCTGATGTGGCACAATGTCTGCAGCTCGGACTCCAGCTCCATAACTTGGGACCGAAGTTCCTCGAGCTACAAACACCTGGGGCAGAATTTTGCCGTTGGTGAGCCGGGGGTGGGGCCTGTTCGCTGATGTGTAAAATGTCATGGGATGAGGTCGGGCGGAACCCCCGACATCATCCCGCCCCATTTAAATTTTCAGGAAGGTGGGGGCGCAGCAAAATCAGCTGCAGGCCCGCTGACCTGTCAATGGCCAATTGAGGCCATTGACAGGATCATTTAAACAATTAAAGGACCTGCCCGTCCAACATTAAGGTTGGCGGGCAGGCCAGGAACCCTGGCGGCAAATAGAGAAAACATGAAACCTCATCCACCAGTGGGATGAGGTTTTTGTGCAGGGTTTTAAAATTTTAATAAAGTTTTTCTGTAAGTTATGAACATGTCCCATCTCATGTGACATTGTCATGAGGGGGACATGTTAGGGAATTTTTTTTTGTATTTTTCATATTTTTCAAAGTGTAAATGATCTCCCTGAGGCTGCACTTAGCCTCAGGGAGATGTGGCTCTTTCGTGTGTATGTGAGAAAGAGCGCACTCTCGTTTTTAGGGAATCCCCCCCCCCGCCCACACAGGGAGCACATAGCGCTTCCCGCCGGACATCACGCTGGTTGGGCCTTAATAGGCCCACCCACTTAAAATGGTGGCGGGGCCCGCTACTCCAGTGCGGATCGGCTCCCCGCCTGCCAGAGATTGGATCGGGCCAGAAGATTCTGCCCCTGGTGTTTGCTCTGGATCACTTTGGTGTCCAGCAGCTCCCACATGCTGCAACAGCAACACATCACCCATCCCACCATCGCTATCATATTTTATTCCAATTATTAATTAATTACTCTCGGATCCCCGCTCTTTACACTTTATTACAATTATTTTTTATACTCACCAGCATTGATCTTATACTCAACAAGCTATCTGTAAGAAAAAGAGAAAAAAAGATTAGAGACCTAAACACAAACTAAATACCTTAGTTTTACTTTAAAGACTAGACATACTCACCAATACTACTTACCAATCAGCTGCTCTCCATCTTCTTTTCCTTCTCACGCTCTTTAATGGTCTCTTACTCTTCTCTCACTCTCTCACTGTTAAAGGCCACACTCCTCTCACTCTCTCACTGTTAAAGGTCACACTCCTCTCACTCTCTCACTGTTAAAGGTCACTCTCCTCTCACTCTCTCACTGTTAAAGGCCACACTCCTCTCACTCTCTCACTGTTAAAGGCCACACTCCTCTCACTCTTTCACTGTTAAAGGCCACACTCCTCTCACTCTCTCACTGTTAAAGGCCACACTCCTCTCACTCTTTCACTGTTAAAGGCCATGCTCTGCTCACTCTCTCACTGTTAAAGGCCACACTCCTCTCACTCTCTCACTGTTAAAGGCCACACTCCTCTCACTCTCTCACTTAAAGGCCACAATCCTCTCACTCTCTTACTGTTAAAGGCCACAATCCTCTCACTCTCTCACTGTTAAAGGCCACGCTCTGCTCACTTTCTCACTGTTAAAGGCCACACTCCTCTCACTCTTTCACTGTTAAAGGCCATGCTCTGCTCACTCTCTCACTGTTAAAGGCCACACTCCTCTCACTCTCTCACTGTTAAATGCCACACTCCTCTCACTCTCTTACTGTTAAAGGCCATGCTCTGCTCACTCTCTCACTGTTAAAGGCCACGCTCTGCTCACTCTCTCACTGTTAAAGGCCACGCTCTGCTCACTCTCTCACTGTTAAAGGCCACGCTCTGCTCACTCTCTCACTGTTAAAGGCCATGCTCTGCTCACTCTCTCACTGTTAAAGGCCACGCTCTGCTCACTCTCTCACTGTTAAAGGCCACGCTCTGCTCACTCTCTCACTGTTAAAGGTCACACTCCTCTCACTCTCTCACTGTTAAAGGTCACACTCCTCTCACTCTCTCACTGTTAAAGGCCACACTCCTCTCACTCTCTCACTGTTAAAGGTCACACTCCTCTCACTCTCTCACTGTTAAAGGTCACACTCCTCTCACTCTCTCACTGTTAAAGGTCACACTCCTCTCACTCTCTCACTGTTAAAGGCCACACTCCTCTCACTCTCTCACTGTTAAAGGTCACACTCCTCTCACTCTCTCACTGTTAAAGGTCACACTCCTCTCACTCTCTCACTGTTAAAGGTCACACTCCTCTCACTCTCTCACTGTTAAAGGCCACAATCCTCTCACTCTCTCACTGTTAAAGGTCACACTCCTCTCACTCTCTCACTTAAAGGCCACAATCCTCTCACTCTCTCACTGTTAAAGGCCACAATCCTCTCACTCTCTCACTGTTAAAGGCCACGCTCTGCTCACTTTCTCACTGTTAAAGGCCACACTTCTCTCACTCTCTCACTGTTAAAGGCCACACTCCTCTCACTCTCTCACTGTTAAAGGCCACAATCCTCTCACTCTCTCACTGTTAAAGGCCACGCTCTGCTCACTCTCTCACTGTTAAAGGTCACACTCCTCTCACTCTCTCACTTAAAGGCCACAATCCTCTCACTCTCTCACTGTTAAAGGCCACAATCCTCTCACTCTCTCACTGTTAAAGGCCACGCTCTGCTCACTTTCTCACTGTTAAAGGCCACACTTCTCTCACTCTCTCACTGTTAAAGGCCACACTCCTCTCACTCTCTCACTGTTAAAGGCCACACTCCTCTCACTCTCTCACTGTTAAAGGCCACACTCCTCTCACTCTCTCACTGTTAAAGGCCACGCTCTGCTCACTCTCTCACTGTTAAAGGTCACACTCCTCTCACTCTCTCACTGTTAAAGGCCACACTCCTCTCACTCTCTCACTGTTAAAGGCCACGCTCTGCTCACTCTCTCACTGTTAAAGGACACGTTCTGCTCACTCTCTCACTGTTAAAGGCCACACTTCTCTCACTGTTAAAGACCCTCTACTCTTACTCCCTCACTGTCAATGGTCCTGCTGCTTCTCTCACACTCACTCATTGTAAATGACCCCACTGTTTTTCTCAAGCTCTCTGACTGTAAATGGGCCCGTTGCTTTTCACAAGTGCTCTCTCTGTAAATGTTCCTCCGCCTTCTGCTGAGTCTCCATGATGAGATGGGAGGCTGAATCCAGAGACTTATCATCTGACTCAAACCTCACAGATGCCTGTTCCCCAGCAGTCCTCTGAGTGCTGGAGAGCCTAGCTGAACCTGCCTCCTCCTGCTGCAGACACGCGTCTGTGCGGTGACCACCAGATGGCGAAGCCGAGTCTTCTCTAGATCTAGGTCCCACTGGGGTGTCTGTCTCTGAGCTGGTGCAGGGTGTGGGTAAGCGCTGTGACGGGTCTTTCAGGCTGCTTATTTCCAGCCGTTCGGTGGAGGACGTGTCCTCTTGGCTGGAGGTGAGGACCTGGATGGAGCTGAAGGACTGGATGGCTGAGGGCATTAGTTGCTTGGCAAAGGTCCCTGTGAACCAAAGTAGGGACAATTAGCACATGGCAGCAGAGTCAAAAACAGGAGAGAGAGCACTCAGAGAAGTGCTCTGTTGTGTTGAGAGAAGGATGGTGCGGTGCAGGATCCTCACGTGGGTGATCACTGCTGACCTCACCCTCACCACAGCCCATGTCCTCACCAGTCAGCACAATGGCACCCTCCTCAAAGTGAGCGAGGGGTCTAATGTCAGCCACACCAGCCCCAGCCTGGGATCTCTCCCTCCTGTTGTGAGCCAAATTCTTTTGCATGAAAACAGGTGAAGGGAGTGTGAGCAGGACGCACGCCATGGCAGACGATAAGGATGTGTGGAATGCTTGTCCGGAGCCATGGACAGTATGAGGGGTGCGAGCTCCCAGAGGATATGAGCCTGCTGGAGATGTGAGGGTGTGTGTGTGTGTGTGTGATGTGTGAGTTAGTGGAGTTGTCCCTTGAGGTGTGAGATCCCGGTGGATATGTGATGGGTTTGCGAGCCTGTGAGTTGGGAATGGTGAGCTGGTTGACTTACCCTGGTGGAATGGGCGAGATTTTTCATCCTCTTCCTTCAATGGATGGCTGACCTCCTCTGTGCTCCATTGGTGCTGACCACTGTTGCCACCGCTTCCCAGGTGGGACTGGTAACTCTGGTGGACCTCCTGCAGCCAGAGCGGGGGCAGAGGAGACGCCCCAGAGAGACATCACCAAATTTGAGGGCTACTGTCACCTTTGATTTGGGGCCATCTGTCACCTGAAGCAGCCCTGGGCTGCAGACGTGAAGTCGGCTCTGCCCTGGTGCACTTTAAATATGGCACCTGGAGTGAGGAAACGCTGAGATCACGGCTTCGCGGGCAAATCCGAGCCAGCCCGCCGGTGATCCAGTGCGTTTGCTGTGAATGCGTTATTCATGAGGCGGGACACGCTGGGAAGCAGACAATGTGGTGCGAAAATCCACCGCTGCGGCCGGCGGGAGAAATGTTGCTTTTTACGCCCGCCACCCACACTTAGTGCAAATCTGGCATGATTACACCCTTTGTCTTTATTTAATCAGCAGTGCGAAGCATTTACCTCTCCGCAAGGAGCTGATACAGTGAATAACTGAGCTAAGTGACGCTCTAAAGTGAAATTATGGGTTCGTGTTTCCAGCCAAATTCACAAGCATAAGATCTTCCGTGAACCAAAGCCGTCAGGCAATTGTTCCTTTTCTTATCTTTCTAGGAGAAACGTATAACAGTGGAATTTTAATAATACAGCTGAAAATGGATTTAGCACAACGTTTTAGCAGTCATTTTCTTTTAAGGCAGTACCTGCTGTTTGCACCAAAGCGGGGTGAAGAGAAACATGGAATAAAACCACGTCCAAAAGCCCAAAATCTAAATAATCACAAAGAAACTAGTAGCAAGAGAGCTCTGAATTCCGTGCCCTTAAGGTAGCAACACCAGTGTTGTGCCAAGTTCAAAATTAAACCGCCCGCGATTGGGCCTCTACCGATTGGGCCAATTAAGGCCCGCCCAGTGTGAAACGGGTGCTGCAGCGTTCAGTGCAGCCTCAGTGAGGCACAGAGCTGCCTCGGGGAGTTAACGATGTGAAAAATTTAAAAAAATAAAGCATTTTAAGATGTTAAAAAAAAACACGTCCCCTCCATGATCTGTCACATGAGCAGGGACATGTTAGAAATTAGTATGAAAATTTATTATTTTTTTTTAATCCATCGCTCGTGGATGAGGTTTCGCAAAAAATCCAAAGGCCGCTTGGCCTTTTCGCCTGCCCACCGACCGAATTAAGTTCACTTATGATTGTTCAGTGCCTTAACAGGCCTGGTAATTGTCGATGGGCGCGTGGCCAACTCCAGCACATGCCTGCCGACTGAAATATCGCGCGAGTGCGCGATGACCTCAGGCCATTCGCCCAATGTCATACACAGTTACATGCATTAGTTGGCAGAACAAATTGGTCCTGAAAAGACATTCCTATCGCTGGGATAGTATTTTATTGTGTATCTCTTTAATATTGTTATAATATTAATTTTTATGATATAATAATATTGTCATCCTGCTCTAATGCAAATGACTTAAGACCTTCTGTGGAATCTTTCAGTATATGAATTCCTTCAAATTTTGGCCCAGATTTTGCGAAAGTAGTGACAGTGAAACTCCGGCAAGGATATTGAGGTCGGCTAGCGGGGGGGGGGGGGGGCCTGCTTGCCGATGCATAAAATGATGCAAGATGATGTCGGGCAGAACTTTCAATGTCACCCCGTGTCCTTTCAATTTTCAGGTCCACGGGGGCGCAGCGGAATCAGCTGTCAACGGCCAATTGAGGCCATTCGAAAAGTAATTGAGCTCGTTAAAGGACCTGCCCGTCCAACCTTCAGGCCGGGAGCCCTGGCGGGCTTCAGAAAAAAATCATGAAACCTCATCTCATCCACGGGCGGGATGAGGTTTCATGTACATTTTTAAAAATTTAATAAGAGTTTGAATGAAAGTGATGGACATGTCCCAACTCATGTGACAGTGAAGGTTTCCGTGGGGAGACTGATGGTGTCCAGGGAGAGACTGAGGGTATACAGGGGGAGAATGAGCGTGTCAAGGGGGAGAATGAAGGCGTCCGGGGGGAGACTGAGACTGTCCAGCGGACAATGCTAGTGTCCGAGGGGAGAGTGAGGGTGTCCAGGGGGAGTTTGAGGGTGTCCAGGTGGAGACAGAGGCTGTGACCGTGTCACATGAGGGGACATGTCAGGGAAATTAGAATTTTGCGCATTGACCATTTTTGAATTTGGCGCCGATCTCCCTGAGGCAGCACTTAGCTTCATGGCGATGAGCGCACTCTTTCGTGTGAATGCGCGAATGAGTGCATTCTCGGCTCAGGGAGTCCCCGCCCACACAGGGAGCGCATAGCGCTTCCTGGCGGATATCACGATGGGGGGGGCCTTAATCAGCCCGCCCACATAAAACAGTGGCGCGCACCCAATTGGGGGCACCGATCAGAGGCGCACCTGCACGTGCCCGCTCCGGCACTTACCCCCCCTCCCCCACCCCCAACGGGGGGAAATTTCTTCCCTCTCAGTTTTTGGCACCATCATTCTGCTGAAACTGATGTAATCTACCTTAGTCCTGCAAATTCACAGTTAAATGTGGAAATCCACAAATTGCTGTCAGTGATCCTGTGCTTCTTCAGAGGGGTCTTCCCAAAACGCAATCAATTAAGCAATCTATCACTGAACTGACAAGAACTCCTATTCTTAACCTCTTAGTCCCACTGTCCAAGTCCTCGAAATGTAACTGGGTTTCTAATGCTGTACTAAGTTCAGAATGGCTGCTAAACAGACTCAGTGACCCTGAAAAAGTGATTTTATGTTTTTGAAATGTCAAATTTCCCCATTATGATAATAAATTCCATTTTTTTCATGTTTGTTTATTCTACCTTTTATCTTAATCCCATCTCTATGCGCCAGCCATTTATATGTAAAATTGAACATTAGAAGTGAAAGAATTCAGTGTTTTGTTTTAATTCCTGCGTTGCTGTCTATGTGAATACTACAATGTGATTGGTTACTTACCCGACTTGATGACATCACTGCTGCTGGACACTGAAGATCCTCTTGACTTGGCACCAGGTTTAAATTGGCAACAGGAAAAAAGAAGTCCACATCACAGGGATCACTAGATCTTTATGGGCAGCTTTCTTTGAGGTAGGCAGTGAGCATTGCTGCTTCACCACTGACTGCAAAACTCAGCCTAATATTGAGAGCCAACCTTTCTTGAAAGTGAAATCATTTGACGGCATTGATAATTTGATCTTTGATTAAATAAAACAAATCTGCAAACTAATCATGAAAAATACATTTCAAAACAAAGTTTTGTGGCATATATATTACAGATATTACCATTAAACTATGCAGGCTTAGGGGAGGTGGTGGCATAGTCATATTGTCACTGCACTAGTGTTCCAGAGACCCAGAGTAATCCTCTGGGGTCCTGGGTTCAAATCCCACAGGGCAGATAGTGAAATTTGAATTCAATAAAAATCTTGAACTAGAAATCTGATGTTGACCATGAAACTATTGCTAATTGTTGTAAAAACCCATCTGGTTCACTAATGTCCTTTATGGAAGGAAATCTGCTGTCCTAACCTGGTCTGGTCTACATGCAACTCCAGGCCGACAGCAATGTGGTTGATTCTTAAATGCCATCTGAACAAGGGTAGTTAGGGTTGGGCAATAAGTGCTGCCTTAGTCAACAATGCCCACATCCGATGAATGAATAAAAAATAGGGGTTATTAGACACTAAACTATATTTGCATCCTAAACTTCCACCATTGGATTTTTCAACCTATTTAGTTTCATGTTATTGATACAGGTGGTGAGATGATACTGAACAGAAAAAAAATGACTTTTATACATGTCTTACACATCCTCAGGACATCCCAAAGCAGTTTAGTGCCAGTGAAGTGCTTTGGAAGTGTTGTCACTGTTGTAAAGTAGGAAACACAGCAGCCAATTTGCACACAGCAACCTCCCACAAACATTAAGGTAGTCATGACGGCATAATCTATTTTGACGCTGTGGGTGAAGGGGTAATTTCAGGACTGCTGGAAGAACTCACCTGCTCTTCTTTTAACTAGTGTTGTGGGATCTTTTGCACTTACCTGAGGGAGCAGAGGTGGGCTTGGTTTCATATCTCCTCCGAAAGATGGCATCTCTGATAACACAGGGTCCCTGTCGAAGGGTCATGAGGACTCGAAACGTCAACTCTTTTCTTCTCCGCCGATGCTGCCAGACCTGCTGAGTTTTTCCAGGTAATTCTGTTTATGCAGGGGTTGTGGTTCAGTTCACGAAATAGAGCCCCGGGTGAGACAGTTGCTAGCTGCATGGTGAATTTGAAGCAACTAATGGAACATTGTGAGCTGGGTGAGATTCTGAACGACATGCCCCGAGATCGTTTAGTGTGTGGTGTGAAAGAAGACACTATTCAGAGAAGATTGCCAGATGAAGTGAATCTGGATTTTAAGAAGCCGTTTGAAATAGCGCTGACCATGGAAGACGCTGTAAGAGCTTCGTAAGCAACACAAAGGGCGCCAAATGGTGCTGTGCTCCAAATCAGGCAGGCACAGTCAGGCAAAAGTGACGCGAGAAAGCGAGACTCCGCCACGAAGCAGGAAACAACCCCCGCTAACCGAAAAATAAGAAATAATTTAGCAGCTAAACCGAAGAACCACTTTAATCGACGTGAAAACAATTTTAGCGATTGACAGTTTGAGAAAGTAGAATGTAACTTTTGTCACAGAAATGGACCTATAATGAGATGGTACAAAGAGAGATTTAAACAAACTTACAAGCAACAGAAGAAGCCCAATGAAATCTACAGTGTAGAAGAGCCTGAAACAACAAATTCTGACATTTATTCATTGCTTAACATGAAACCTGGGAAGACAGAGTCAATATTTGTTACAGTGCAAGTGAATGGTAAACCAGTAAAAATGGAAGTAGACATGGGAGTTTCCATTACTGTAACTGGAGAACACACTTTCAGGTATTTAAATAATGGTGAACATCAGTTACATTTGGAACAAACATCTGCCAAGTTGAAAATGTGGACAGGCAAAGTAATCCAAGTAAAAGGTGTCAGCAGAGTAACTGTCCAATACAGAAACCAAATGGCACAGCTACCAGTGATGGTATTGAGAGTCAGAGGACAAAAGTTTCTAGGGCGAAACTGGTTAAGGGAAATCAACCTTGATTGGCCAGTGAGATTTTAAAAGGAAGCTGGAAGAGTTCAGATCTTGATAAAAGAGCAAGGGAAAGCATGGCAGAAAGAGCCTGGAGAGTTCAAGGATACAGGATAAAAAAGGAGTGGGTAAGGACTCAATAACCTGAAGAAATGCAGTCTATCTCAAACAAAAACATGGAAGAAGGAACTCAAGGAGACCCTGCTGAATGACAAGAATTCAAGACGAAGTGAGTAACCCTCGCAAGGAAAAGGAAAACCTGCTGAAAAACCTTCACACACGACAAGTTTCCCTCAGGTCAAAGCTTGTGCCTCTGGAACAGTACGAGGAGAAACAGAAATAATTCAGCACCTCTCTGAACAAACTGATGATCTGGTTGGCAGAGAAGACACAACAATGTTCTAGTTTCCTAGAGGCAGCCAACAAATACAAAAAAGAGACAGGAGAGCTGAAGAATCAGCTAAATGAAGCCAAAGAAGCCTTCAGAACAAAAATCGGAGAGCTTTCCAAGAGGCAGCAGATAATGAAATTTTGGGAGACTCAGCTCCTGAACTAAGACAAGTTGAGATTTCACCTGAGAGAAGTCTGGCCGGCAGTGAAGTCAAAACGAAGGATGAGACTAAATTCTGTGGTAGAAAGAAGGCGACAAAAAGGAAGAAGTTTCTGAAAAGACAATAAAATGGTGGCCAGCAGCACCTATAAACACTCAAAGGAAGCAATAAACAAACTATCAAACTGTGCCTACTTTGATATTATTCCAGTCCCTCACAATGGTTTGCTGGATGATGATGCTGAAGATAAAACCAAAGAGGTACAAGTTACTCCCAAGGCCTTATGTGCAAAGAGTTCCAGATTCTGTAGACAAATATGAAGGATTCGTTGGAGACCAAGTTGGCATGCTATCTTTTTCACTGCAGAGGTTACCGGGTAAAGTAACTTCAGTGACCAGACCATTATGATCCCACGTGGAGGTGGAAGGCCGGATCATGTCGACCATTTAAGAAAAAGAGAGACACCGCAACAAGATATGGTTCCACCTGTTGAAAATGTTAAGCCAAGGACTGACATGTTTGATTGCTCTATCAAAGTGGAAGACACTGAACTGCAAGTGCCCACCGAGGTACTTAACCTCACCTCTCTTCTATTTTTCCTTCGTTCTGTTGAAGAGTCATACAGACTCGAAACGTTAACTGTGTTCCTCTCTGCAGATGCTGTCAGACCTGCTGAGTTTTTCCAGGTATTTTTGTTTTTGTTTTGTACTTAGGGTTCATGCAGTTTCAGAGAATGTGGTTCCTGGAAAAGAACCTGAAGTTGTGGAGCTGCCATGTTCCATACGAATCAGGACACCATCTGAAAGACTGAACTTGTAAATTTCGTGATCTGTGCAAATATTATAATGTTATAAGATAAATATACTTGTAAATACAATGAGCACAGAAAAGTTAAAGGGGGAGGAATGTAATAATTATGGTTTTGTTAAATGTTGGACTGTACCTTTAAGAATAGTCCTGAAATGTAAGATCACATGATCTGTTTTTTAATCTGTTGTGTCAGCAGCACGGGCTACCTCCTCAATGGGTGTAGAGATAGAGATGGAGTTGAAAGCACACGCGTAGCTGCTGTTGGCTGCGTGGTAAATAAACCTAAAGTTTCCAGTTAGAAAGTTGTCAGCAGATCAACTCTATTACTAATGGGTGACAAGGCCACATGACAACAGTGGGGCAGGTAATGAATAAACCACTGATAAAGTGTTCTTACTTCCCTCCTTTTCTCTCTCCTTAACATAGGGTCACATCAGTATCGACTATAAACATTAACTCAGTTCTCTCCAGGGAATTAGATTTTCTCAATGCAATGGGCTGTGAGAAAACAGAATAAACTTTTATAAACAGTTTTGCTATTTCATTGCAACCTACTATCAGAGGAAAGCTCCCCCCTGCGGCTAGTTACTCATTCCTGGCTATTCTACAATGTCACAAATTAATTAAAAATGTTTTTCAAAAAATCCAGAAAATAATCAAATAAAATGATTAAAAATCAGGATGACATCTACTGTCATCTGAAACGAGGGAAGCTTGCATTTATATAGCACCCTTCACAACCTCAGGAAGTTCCTAAGTGCTTAACTTCCAATGAAGAAATTTGAAGTCTCGTCACTGTTATATCCATTAGAAGAATGATGAATCACATCTTTGTTAAACAATATTTTGCTTTTTCCAATACTCATCCTTCACAGTATTTTTTTTAGTCTCTCATGAGATGTGGGTGCCACCGGCTTTTGTGGCTCATCCCTATTGGCTCTCGTCAAACAAAGAGATGGTAATGATTTGCTAACCTGCACTGTCTTGCCACAGTGTTCCTACCAGAATTTAGCTGACAAGAGGTTAGATGATATTGCAAAATGCTGATAACAAATGAGTTAATATGTTTGTGCGAAATAATTTTGTCTGCTATTTTAATGAAGCCATTATCTCATTTATTTGAAAGGAACTAATGCCCTTTTGTTAAAATGGTGCACAGAGGAAATCAATACGAATGCATTAATGTGTCTGTTAGTAATATCACACAGAGCAATTTCAAAAGTTGTTATTCTGACTTTCATTTTTTGCCACATCAGCGATCCCTACAACATCTGCGATGAGAAGGAAAATATGGCAAAATAAAAGTCAAGTTATCTAAGTTGCTATCGATTTCACAGATTCTCTGATTGCGTCATTCAAGATCCCAATCAATTAGACTTTTCATGTTAAAAGAGGGAGTACCTTTTTGCAAGTCTCTAGTGAACCCTTTCTACCCTTGCTTACAAACACACAAGATGATATAAATTCCATCAGTGTGGCGGCCCGTTCACCTGATGTCACCGTTTGCTCTCTGTTTATCCAAATGAAGACACTTTGGCCAAATGCTTATTTAGCGTGGTGACAGTATGACTTTAAGTGCTCCAGCTTCAACATAAAGTCAGGGAGCATGCTGATAAAATATCAGGTAAAGTGAAATGCTGAGTCTGTTTCATATTCGGAGACCCCAATAATGCAAGTGAACTGCTACCGTTTAATTAGTCAAATTTCCTTACAAAAGCTTAATTTTTCTCTTTAATTGTCCACAACAGGTTTCAGCTACATTACATATCAGTGATGGCAATAGATAGGAGACCTTGTGGTGCAGTGGTAACATCCCTATCTCTGGGTTCAAGTCCCACTTCAGGACTTAATGGCCATGGTAGGTGTGTTTATAACTTGGCCAAACGGGTTGATTATGAGCATATAAATCCTTCCAATATGCCTGAAGGCAGGCGGCCAGAGCAGGAAAGTTTCCTAGTCAACAATACTGCAAATGGAGTGTGGCAATAGATTCAGAAAAAATATCTCTTCAGTAAAATAAGAGTGTTCTGAATATTGCACCTCCAAAATACTCTTTCTTGAAACTCTGCATTGAGTTATTGGGTTAAGTTTTATGGGGCATCTTGGTCCCCAACTGCCTGACTAAAAAGTTGTTGGCAAGCCTGCTCACCATGGTGACGGCTGCCTCTCAACAAGTTAACACTGGGACCAGAGTTAATTGCTTTAAGGTGAGACTTACATCACTATCTTGGGAGGAAGTCCCATCTTAGAGAGCTGCCAGCCAATCCAATGACTGGCAGCTCTGTAGTCCCAGCAGCTTGAATGACCCTGATGAATAGGATTCTAGATTTAAGGTAAGGCAGGCTGGCAGGTCCCCTCAAGCTGGGTGAGGGGCGTGGTGTGCCAGGTTTCAGAGGGCAGGGAGCGGTGGGGGATTAGAGTAAAGAGGGAAGGTAGGCCTTGTGTGGAGGTGCCTCCAATGGGCTCAGGGAACCCACAAACAGGTAGCATTTTTCTTGCTCATCACCAGCCCGCGCAATTACAGCTGGAGAGCTACCCGCTTGGCATAGGCCTCACCTGGCTGTGGATAACGTAGAAGGGGGGGAAGGATGAAGTGCCTAAATGGCTATTAATAATTTTTTAAATTCATTCTTGGGATGTGGGTGTCACTGGCTAGGCTAGTTTTCATTGCCCAACCCTAATTGCTCTTGTTTAGATGGTGTTTAAGAGCCATTGGCATTGCAGTGGTTCTGGAGTCCCGTGTAGGCCAGACCAGGTAAGGACTATAGATTTCGTCCCCTAAAGGACATTAGTGAACCAGATGGGTTTTTACGACAGTCGGCAATGGCTTCATGGTCATCATCAGGCTTTGAATTATTTCATTAAATTCAAATTCCACCACCTGCCGTGGTGGGAGTCAAACTTGGAGCATTACTATAGATCTCTGGATTACCACTATGCCACCGCCTTCCCCAATTGGCCATGTAAGGGCCTCAAGAGGCCCAAGGGTTGGTGGTGGGGGTCACCTGACTACTCCACCACCCCCAGTAAAATTTGAGACAGGCTGGGGGCAGACAAGTAGGTGGAGGGCAGGCCATGAGCTGGATTTTATGAGCTTAACCCCACCTTCAAATCCACTGGCAGGGGAGCGTAAATGCCAGATCTTGGTCATATTTGTTGATCCTTCCGACTGAGAAGCGGGAAAAATAATACATTCCATACCTCCTTCATCCTACAAGCCCTTTTAACTTTTGAATATTATTCAGTTCCCGACAAGCGAAGATTAAAAGCATTTTTCTGCAGTCAGTGTTCTTAAGGGACCAGTGTTCTTGCTATTTTGTAATGGATGCACATATTTTGAAAAAAGGTTTCAATTTTCAGAAAGTCGGGAAGAGTAGAAATGTAAATATTCAGCGACTATCTCTAATTCATGAAGGGAAAACAATTCATTTGAAACCAGCCCGAATGTGGCCCACTCTTGACAACAATTCAAAACCTGTTTTGATTTATCAAGGAGCCATTTTGTCCATTGGCAGAATCTATTTGTTCAAAGAGCATTGTTCTTGCAGCAATAACACTGCAGATGTGCTCTCGTCTGCTGCAAACAACTGGAAGAATCGTGGAAAGAGCATGATCTTTCAAACAAAGAAAAAAAAATCAAAGACCAGAGGGATGCATGAATGCTGCTTCAATAGGCGTACAGATGTTTGCAGTTAGCTATCAAAGCCAATGTTTCGATACAGTAATGAATTCTGACAGTTAACATGACATTGACTACGAAATGTACAGACCTTCAAAAAAAGAAATGATGGAAAATAACTAAGAAACTGTGGGAACTGTATAGCATTATGGATACTGGGCATCTTGTTTACACTGAGACACACTATCCTATATAGATATTTAAATCTGTGTGGTCAGATTGACTGCAGCTTTCGTGTTAACCTTCCAGGCAATGTCTTGACCATGCATAAAGAATTGTCTAGCAAATTTTCTGTTTGTTGACATACCTGCACAGAGGGTTCCTAGTTGCACATTGTGTTATGATCAGGTGAGGAATGAGAGGAGAACGGGGCTTGCCACTATTTTCACTCCTCATTTGACCGCAACTTTTCTTTTTTTTTAAAAAGGATATGCTTATCAATCAGTTAGTGGTTAACTGTTTAAGTGCTGTGACTGTAAAAGACACATACAGACAGGTTTCCTTGTAAGTTTTTAAAAAACAAAATAGTATTTATTATACTTAACACTTGATCCAAATAAAAATAAAATAAAATGCCCCAATTCTCAGACAAACATGCTTTCAAGGGCCCGCACACACACACACACACACACACACACACACACACACACACATGTAAGTTTCAAATTAGGAGAGAGAGTAAGTAGTTTTATAAAGTACAAGAAAAGTCAGCGGTATATGGATCGTGTAGATTGATAACTTGGATGGTTTCAGGCTGGGCTTGAGGCTTCTTCTGTATTCATCTTTGAAACAATTTAAAGATGTTGATGGACAATTTATCTCTTCTTCTGGAGGCAGCCTGTGACATGTGACTGGTCAAGCAACAGGTGGGGCTTGAGCTAGCAGGAGAGAGAGTCCACTCAGGGACCTTCTTCTTCTGTGTCTCTTCTGTCCTGTGGCCTGGAGAAAAGCAGTTTCTTCGAAACACACAAGAGGCTTAGCTGGCTCATCACATGATCCCCTCTCACCAACTGACCAGTTACCCAAGCATGGTCACAGCAAGTTGATTCCATGGTCCATGGCTTAGACATGATTAGATTATGGCGGGACGATTTCCATGCTCATTTTCCAAAGTGATTTCATCTAATAGCTTGTTCCCCATCTAGTTGAATACACAGATGTTTGGATGTTTTGTGAATGGGTCAGGTGATGTGGTCATTCATCTTCCTCTAGGTGATTGCCTTTGAGGGGTTCTACTAGACAACCTGTCTCTGTTGTTCATGGCTTTGGAATTTGCAAGCTATAGTTATGCAAATATTCAGCCGCCTTAGAAATTGCTGTTATAAGTCACTGAAATGCTGTTGTTCAACCTTTTAAAACTCAACCAGTGGTTTTGGCTCAAGACGTAAATAAAGTCATTTTCAATATGTAGGGCAATAAAGTATGCATTCATATACATGTTGAAGCACGTTAATAAGAACAGAAAATATGGAAAATATGCCACAGATGGGCCAACATCCGATTAATGTTTCAGATGAGATTCTTAATCAGAGCTCAGATGAAGTATGACAAAGGAAAGTATAACCAATTGCCATCAGATTTGTTTCCAACATTTATTCTTCATTTCATATCAAATTTCAGATTTACAATAATCACACTTTTATTTGTAGCTCTTTAAGGTAATTGCTTTTTTGTGTGGGGCATTTTTAGGTGTGTTTCACTCATAACACCCATTTTTCATTAATGGAGACTGGATGAATGTGGTGACCATTTTGATCTCAAATATACCTGATCCCCGGGGTGATCAACCATCCCAGATTTTCTGAGATTTTCCCATAATTCGGCTTTCTCTCCCGCGTCCTGAGTCAGGCCTTCCCGGAACGCATATGTCCCGAAATTTTTTTCTCTTACTGGAATTTTTTCCATCTGTGCATCCATCGCTTGTAGCAGCTTGGTGATCTGTGAGCGGGGCTGTCCAGCAGGTGCTCGGGAGGTGGGGGGGTGGGAGAGTTGTTGCGAGCTGGCAGTATCAGAGTACTGGTGCAGGTTGTGTGGCGATAGTACCATGCACGTAATGAGGAACCCCAGCCCCCCTCCCCTGCTAGCTCTCTACAAGCTCGTCACCCCTCCTTTCATTCTTACAGGTTCACCAGCACCCCCAAACACCCCCTTCCCCGGTGTGCTTTATTTTAGCCCTCGGGAGTTGGTTACCCTGCTTACACTGATAATGTCATACATCTGATTCAGTGCATACCAAATAAACACTTTCAAATAAACTCCTCCAACCCCACCCTCTTTCTGTTTCCCCCTTCCTTTTGTTTTTTCCAATAAATTATATAGATTTTTCTTTTCCCACCTATTTCCATTATTTTTAAATATTTTAAAATCTTTTATGCTCCCCCCACCCCCACTAGAGCTATACCTTGAGTGCCCTACCATCCATTCTTAATTAGCACATTCGTTTAGATAATACCACCAACTTTAACACCTATGTGTTCTTTTGTTCTGTTGTTTGTGACATCTTTTGATGATCTGCTTCTATCACTGCTTGTTTGTCCCTACAACCACACCAACCCCCTCCACTTCTCTCTCTCTCTCTCTCTCTCTCTCCTCCCCCCCCTCTCCACACCTCAAACCAGCTTATATTTCACCCCTTTCTTGGACTCACTCAAGTTCTGTTGAAGGGTCATGAGGACTCAAAACGTCAAATCTTTTCTTCTCAGCCGATGCTGCCAGACCTGCTGAGTTTTTCCAGGTAATTCTGTTTTTGTTTTAAACACTTTCATGATTGGTTTGGGTAATGTTGCCATACCATTTAATTTGTAGAATGGCGACCATCTGTGACTGCAGCGGAACTCACACTTAATAATATTGTGGAGTAAATCAAGAATTTGATAGTAAGGATCTCATTTCAGGAGCTGAGGATGGGTGGAGATCTACCCTGAATCTAACCTCAACTGCAAGACTCATAGATGGGTTTTCCATTCATTGTCGGACAGCCAGTTGTTGTGTTGTTGTTGTATTATCACCTCAGTTGGTAAAGGAACCATAATGGAAGGGAAAGTTTGTTTTATTCGATTAGAAGCACACTTGTCAGCTAGTATGGGCCAACACTGGGGTTTCCTACTTCCAAAGTCTAGAGACAAGGCACTAATAACAGAGAAGGGTGAAAGGGATGTTACGTTCAATTGTACAAATATATCTGTATATTTTGACTTGGTAACTACTGATGGAGTTTTCCTCTGTGCAGTTGCTGTAACAAAATCATAAACCCATTTATAAAACATGAATTTACAATTGTCCTGTACGTTCCATACATCACACAGAGGAGCTGCCAAGTGGAGGAATCATGGGAAGGGCAGGGAGACTTTCAAACACAAAGAGCAAAGGTCAGAGGGATGCACGAATGCCACTTCCCAAATATTGCGCTTGATGGTTTAGATTGGCTATCTGGCGTCATTCACTGACCAATTTTCTTCATTGGGGGGGGTGGAATTTTCTCCCTGTCGGCTGGGTTGTGTGGGGGCAGGCACGGTCAGGCGTGCAGCCGATCGGCACCCTCGATCGTCTGGGCGCCGCCCTTTCACCTGGGCGGGCCAGTTAATGCCTGGAAGTGTGACGCGTGCCCAGAAGCGCCGAGCAGTCCCTGTGCGGCAGGGGGATTGCCTGAGTCGGGGAGTGGGCTCTTTCGCGAATGCGCACAAAAGAGCGCAGAAATCTCCCTCAGGCACAGATCTGCCTCAGGGAGATTACTTTCACTTATAAAACATTGAATAAAGGTAAAAAAAAATTTAAGGACATGTCCCCTTATGTGAAGCTGTCACATGAACTGGGACATGTCCATTAATGTTATTAAAAAATTTTCAAACGCTTTAAAAACGTTCATGAAACCTCATCCTGTCTGAAGGCCACCTGGGCTCTTCGCCTGCCCGACAACCTTAAGTTTGGACGGGCAGCTCAGCTAATTGCTTTATTGGCTTTTTAAGTGGCCTTACTGGGCCTTTGACAGTTCAACGGGCGCACAGCCGACTTTTGGATGCGCGCCCGCCCAAGTGATCTAAATGACGCACAGTGACATCGGGACACACGCCTGATGTCACCGCGCATCATTTTACACCCCGGCGAGTGAGCCCTTGCCTCTGCTCACCGAGCCGAAGATTCTGCCCATGATGTGTCTTTTGCCATCGCTGCAGGCTTGTTAGATTGTGTACAACAGAAGTGATTGGAGGAGTGGGGGCATATTTTTTTTTTTACCTAGACTTAATGCCAATGATGCAACTTAGCTGGTGTAAAGTCATAAAAAATATTAATTAGGAAACATATTAGTTAGGAAAATGATAAATAAACACAATCGACTATAAAGATTCAAAACAACTGCCTGTTTCTCCATAACCTTTAGAAAGTTCAGAACTAATACCCCCGATGAATATTATGCATAAACAAGATTAATTATTGGCAATGATTCACTTGCAGCACACCCATGGTATAAACACTATGCACCTGAAGACTCTACAATTTATATCAAGCTGATGACCCCCAATGGTTTAACGCAGTCACACTTTCCTTGCATTGAATGTATGTGCTGGGATCACTCAGTGGTGTGATAATTCTTCCACAAGGCTCTCTAATTATCACATTCCTTGTGAATGATGAGTTCAGCAGGAGGAATCAAAATATTACACTCATGCAGGAAATGTCACCTAAACACAAAGGCCAGAATTTTACCCTCTCCCACTGGCGGGTTTTTAGGTGTGTGGTGGGGGTGTGAAGGCATGGGATTGAAGGGAGGGGAATTCCCTCCGGGTTCCTGTCCACCCCGAACACACAATGATTTTATGCTGAGACGGGAACCTCACCTTTCCCCAACTGAGGCCCATAAGTGGCCAATTAATGGCTAATTAAAGGCTGTTTCCTGCCCAGCCTCAATTTTTACTCTGGCGGGCAGATTGAACATCCTTGGGGGATGGCCAAAATACATCAAAGTTACATCATGGGCGGGAAGTGGGAGGGCGGGCGGGTGCTCAGAAGCCCCCCCCCCTCTTGAAGTCAGGCATCCGCTCCCCTTAAGACCCGCCAGTCTCCAGACCTCTCTCCCCCACTGGCCTCTCCCCCAAGACCCCCGATCGCCCCTCTCCCCTCAGGCACCCCAGGGCTTCCATACCCTCCCAGCCCTGGAAAACCCTGAACTTACCTGGCCTCTGGTTCCAGGGTGGAATTATCCCAGATTGGCGCTAAGTGCGACCTTTTACCTGCTGGCCGCAATGGCGGATGTTCGTGCCACATCGTCCCCTTCCTGGCACGTCTCGCCCCATCAATAATGTGTCCACCAGAAGCAAGCTGGATCGCATCCTCACTCCTGGAATCGGATCGCAACTGACCTCATGTCTGCAGACCAGGACTGCTCCAGGAGACAGACAGCTCGGAAAGCAAAGAAGGCAACAGCTCCAAATTTGGTGACGCCTCTCTGGGGATCTGCTGGACGCAGTAAAAGGTCTCTACCCCTGCTCTGGCCGCAGGATATGCACCACAGTCGCCAATCCGGCAGGGGAGGCGCTGGCAGCCACAGTCAGGGTCGCCGGAACACAGAGGAGGTTAGCCATCTAGTGCAGGAAGAGGTTGAATGCTCTCATCCGTTCCACCAGGGTAGGTCAATCACCTCATCGCTCTCAACTCACACACTCACAAACCCATCGCACACCCACAGGGATCTCACATCCCGAGGGACAACACCACTAACTCTCATACACACCCTCACAACTCCATCAGGCTCATAGACTCTGAATCTCACATCCTCATCCCATCCATGGCTCCGGTCACCACAAAAACATTCCGCACTGTGTCCTGCCCACGCTCTCTCCATCTGTTTTCATGCAGGAGAAGCTGGCTCACAACAGCAGGGAGAGGTCCCAGCCTTGGGGACCCTCACTCACCACGAGGAGCGTGCCATCACGTGGACCCTGCTGCAGCAACGAACACCCACCTGAGGATCCTGCACCACATCATCCCTCTCTCAATGCAACTGTGAGCGTTCTCTCTCCTGTTTTCGATTCTGCTGCCATGTACTATTTACGTCTACTTTGGTTCATAGGGAGCTCTCAGCCAGCCAGTCCCTCAGCTCCATCCAGGTCCTCACCTCCAGCCAAGGGGACACACTCCTCCATTGATGAGCTGGAAATAAGCAGCCTGGAAGACCCGTCACAGCGCTTACCCACACCCTCCACCAGCGCAGAGACACACACCTCGGTGGAACCTCGATCCAGAGCAGGCTCGGGTTCACAATCTGGTGGTCACCGCACGAACACGCGTCCACAGCAGGAAGAGGCAGGCTCAGCCGAGCTCCCCGACACTCGGGGGACTGCTGGGGAGGAGGCACCTGTGAGGTCCGAGTCACACGATGAGCCTCTGGATTTGGCCCTCCCGCTCATCCTGGAAAGTCAGTAGGAGACAGGGGATCATCACGCAGAGCTGTTGGAAGCTCTCAACAGAGTAGCACGTGAGTTGGAGGAGTGCTTTTGCCTGCTCTCTGATGAAGTGGTGCCCACGTATGGGAGGGTCTCCATGGGAAGGACGGCAGACACATTGGACACCCTGATCCAGCAGAACATGGAAATGCTCACAGGCCTGCACTCCGTCGCCGTAGCTATGGGCGAGCTCCTGCAGTGGCGACGCGAGAGAGGAAAGGAGCACCTCGGTGTCTCTCCAGGTGCTCCTTCCCCTAAAAGAGTTAGCCCAGGGCCCTCAGGCATTTGAAGGGGTGAGGAGTGGCAGCTGGATGTGCCTGGGTCATCCAATCAGGAACCTCAGAGGCTGTCTTCTCCCTCTGAGTCCCTTTTGCCTGTGACCACACCCCCCACCACCCCCCCCCACCCCCACCTCAATCTCATCCGCTGTCACCACAGAGGGAGCAACTGACCAAAGCAAGCTGGGGCCCTCAAGACCTTGGCTCTCCGGATGCTGAACACCAAAGTCGTCAGAGGCAACAGGGCCACGCATTGCACAGGCTGTCTCCACCCCTGCTGTGGATGTCAGGGCAGTAACCTAGAAGAAGGGGCAGGCCTAGAAAAGTTAAGAACTTCTGATCACAAGTGGTTGCATGAGTGAACACACTTTGTCACTTTAAAATCTGGAAATATATCCGGATTCACTGAATAATGTGTAAGATTGTCTTTCAACTTAATTGACAGGTTTCGTGAGTCCTCCCACTATATTTCCGCTCCCCCCCCCCACCTCTACTAGTGTTTCAGCTTCCTGCAGCTGGGCCATGAGTGATTCTGGGGGGGACATGTGTGTTTGGCAGGACCTTTTGGAGAAGCACTCTCTCATACACGCCGAGTCTTAATCCATCCCACTCATCTTACTGTCCCAAATATTTTCAATGCTGCTTGCTGGGGTTCTCTTTCAGTCGTCCATCTGAGCTGACCTGGTCTCTGCCCACCCACTGATTGCACTCCCATGCTGCGCCTGTGCCCGTCTAACACAAGGCTCCACTCACTTTCGATTTTGACAACCATGGTTGTGGTCAAGTATCCCGTCAGCTCCCCCGTCATTTGCCCTCTCCCAGTCGCCCATGTCCTCTCCCCCATCATATTGGACTCCCCTGGCATCACCATCCACCTCCGCACTGTCATCTACCAGCCTGAACCCGTGTCATTCCAGGATATCCAAGTGAACATACCTACCTTTCTGAAAATCCCACCCCCATCCACATAGACCTCCCCAACCTCCTCCTTCCTACCCCCAGGGACCGTGTCTGCCTTTGAGTCCCCACCAACCCCCCTCATCATCCCTTCTACTGCTACTGACACACCCTCACCCTCCCACCTTACCAGCTCCCTCTGCCCCGTCTTACACTCACCATTCCCTCCTACAATGCCCATCTTCAGTTCATTCCCAGGAGGCAGCTGTTGATTTCACAGACCCATTCCTTGCATGACCAACTGGACATCCCTCCCCCTCCTCCCTCCTCCCTCTGGATTTCTTCCCTGCTTCGAACTCCTCCCCCAAGACAACTTCCCCCCGCTGAACCCTCTCCTTCCCCAGGACACCTTCGCTCCTCCAAACTCCCTCCTCCCCTTGGACACATCTCCTCCTCTGAAATCCCTCTTCCCCCCGGACACCATGCCCCCATCTCCTCCTGGACACCTTTCCCCCGCCCCAGAACTCCTTCCTCCCCCCCTTGAACATCTTCCCCCTCCCCATGAACTCCTTCCTCTGCCCAGACACCTTCCCTTCTCTGAACTTTTACGCCATCCTCCCCTTTACACCCAACTCCTGACTTGCTGCATTCCCCCTGTCACACTCCCCGCTCCCTGTACTCCCTCCACCCCCCCTCTCCACCTCACCCCCGACAACTTCGTTCCCCATCCATCAACCTCATACCACCGACACCTCCTTCCTTCCCCTCCTAACTTCATCCCACCCCTGACAGCTTCACCCCCGGCAACCTCACCACCACCCGCTACACATTCCTCTCCCAATCACACCTAGGCCTCCTTCCCCACCCTGGTACAACTTTGTCTCCCACTGACAGTGCCACCTGCCTCTCTCCCTCCTTCGCCAATCATTTGCAGCAGCCCATGGCCAAGACTGTGATGTTCCGATGCTCTCCCGAAGCATCAATGGAGACCTCCCACCTTCTGAGAGCTCCTTTGTGGTGGAGCCATGTCCATAAGGATCCACCCAGCACGCAACGCACGTGTTCCTCCAGGGTCCGGTAGCTGTCGGGCTCCCCTATCTTCTGCTCCTCGGATGTCCGTGATCTGAGCAAGGCCCTAAAGGTGAGTCCCGGCGTCTGCATGTCTCACTTGTCTAGATGTGTCCCTCCCCTCCCCACCCCGTACATCTCCCCCTCTGAACTCCCACCTCTCCCTGGGCACCTTCCTCCGAACTCCCTCCCTTTCACCTTCCTTCCCCCTTACACCTACCTCCCCACTTGCTCCATTCTCCCACCAGCGGAACAGTAAGTCGGGTGTGGGGGTGGGCGACTCCGGCAAGGCCTTACTTTGTATTCCATTACCGGGATGCAAATCAGGCTCATACCGTCCTCCAGCGGGATTCGTGTTCCGCCATGGTGGTACACCATCCGAAGATCCCACTGTGATTTCACGCCGGCGTGAAACCGATTTCTGCCCCTCACGCTGAATTGTTCCCTCCCCCCGCCTGCCCGCCATGGTGCCGGCCGCCAAAGGGACCGGACAGTTCCGCCCTTCGTCTCTGACGTCCTCTTGAACCCCACTTTTCTGTCCACTGCGGCGTCAGATTGGCCGGCAGCTCTCTGAGGCAGGCCTTCCTCCTGAGTGAGGGGCAGAAGCCAATTAATGTTCCTTGGAGCATAAGTTAACTGCGAGGCAGTCGGAGTTGGTGGGGACTGCTTTCACCGCCAACTCTTCGGTTGGCGCGAGTCTCGCTTCCCACAATCCGAAAAATTCAGGCCAGAGTGCCGGAAAGGCTGATCGATGTATTAAAAAGAAAAAGCGGACTCACCTTACAGGCTTGGCCCTTCGACAGAACCTGTTATGCATTTCTAGCGTTGCCTCGTCTCGCATTAAATTTCCAGTATTTACATTCTTACTGTACCAAACACTGCAATTTATTCAGTGAGCACTAAAATGGAAGTAGATTGTCACTTGACATACTTACCCAAGGCATTCAGAATTCAAAACTGTGTTTTCACTTGTTAGAATGTTAGAAAAATGTATTCATGTATTTGATAGCTGCAATGGAATTTAGTAATCTAGCGGTTATGAGATCAGTGGTAAAGATATAAAATCCTGCTGCAGATTGGATTAGTTACATCAGATACATCTGTTCTAAAGCACATGGCTAGCATTGCATCATGTACATTCCTAAAATAGAAGATAAGAGAACATAAGATGGTAACAATTTCAAAAGATTACGTAAATAAGTACACAATGCAAACAGATGTATTTTTGCCACTGTATTATATAGCAACTGTAAACCAGGCACAGTCAGAACGTACATATTAGGATATTAATCAGGAGATTAATCAGGTGACTGTGGTCCTTCGCCATCACTATCTGTAAACAAAGTAAATTATCTTTTTATTGGACATTTTGCAATAGGATTAATGGTGTTCAATGGGTGTTGATCATCAAAGAATTTTCCTGCTTGTTTTTTCATGTGAATAGGTTAAGCACTTAACTAATACTCAAATCTCATTTCCAAGCAGTGCTGGTTGCCTGAAATTTTGACCTTGAACAACTAGTTATGAGATGCAAAACAAGACTTAATCATCCAGCTTTTCCTTTCGGGCCCCATGGCAGATTTACAGCAGTTATCGTCTTCAGGTGTGTCAGCTGTGGCTTAGCTATTGGTAACACTCTTACCTCTGAGTTAGTAGGTCTAAAGCCCACTATAAAGTCTTGAATACAAAATCTAGACTTAGGTTCGGTGTGGTACTGAGGGAGTACTGCATTATCGGAGGTATCATCTTTCTGATGAGATGTTGCACTGAAGTCCCATCTGCTGGTAGACATGAAAGATTGTAAGGCCCTATTTAAAAGAAAAGTGGGAGCAAGTGGTTATCCTTTATTTTTTTCAACAGCCATTTTATGCTAAATCCTGGGCTTAATGGAGACTGCATTTTTGAATTGCCTCCATATGTCGAAAGAATAAGGATCATAAATATAGCTATAACAATTCCCCATCTGAGACACTCATGGTTTATATTTATCAGCCTGTTGAATCTTAGAAACTGGGTTAATATATATCTCTCAATCAACATCATTGTAAAAACCAGATCATCCAGTTATTATCTCATGCCTGTTTGTAGGAGCTTGCTGTGTGCAAATTGGCTGCTGTGTTCCCTGTACTACAACAGTGACTACACTTCAAAAGTGCTTCATTGATTGTAAAGCACGTTGGGATGTCCTGAGGTTGTGAAAGGCACAGGTCTTTCTTAACTTGTAGAATTACAGCTGTGATTCTAGCTTAATTGACGAAATTATTGTGTTGAGAGCCTTGGGAGCTTACAATAACATATCACCACTAATTATTGTAATAAGTGCGCAGGATTAATAACAGACCTTTTGTATAACTTACAATGAAAGAGAAGCATCTGGTGAGTTTGGCGCACTTTGCACACTGTATTTCAAATCTGCTCCAGTCTAGCACAACAGATAATAAAAGGTTTCTGGGCTAGTGCAGGCTTTGTTTGCAAGAGGAAGCACACAGAATAGACACGGTCTCCTTTCTAAAGTATATTCTGTGCCTCCTGGATTATCACCAGCACTGAACATTCTTGTGTCAAAGGCATTTTTGACATGAAATGCACAGTGCAACCACCTTTGAAACTCAAGGAGAATGTGTTCTGTCTAAGTATCTTCAACCACGGTAGATTTAATTAAAATAAAGCAACGGAAAGCTAAATACAGGAATCATGACAACAATAACACAATGCAGGCTGAAAGCTACTGGCAAAGATTAAGAAAAACAGCAAGGGTGAATCGAATCCAAAACTTTCCCAGCATTAAGAAATTTATCTTTACTATTTAAAGCAATCTTCTTGCAGATGTGCTTTCTGGCAGTTTTGTCATTTTTTTTCCCCTTGACTTTTTAGTAACTTTGACAAAAATTCAGAACAATAATTAGATGAATGATATCTATGAAACTTAAAGTCTCATGGCAGCTTCTGCAGCATTGACTTTTAACTTGAATTTACATAATTGTCATGCCGATTGTTGTGAGTCAAAATTACATTCTGCCAGCATTAAGTCATTTTCACATATGAACAGTTTTTAAGATTCAACAGACTGGAGTCATTAGTAAATATAAAGTGCCTCAGATGGGAACTGTTATAGCTATATTTATGATCCTTATTCTGGGGGTATTATGGAGGCAATTCAAAAAATGCAGTTTCGGGTCCAGAAAACAACTTTGAATAGAGTGACTGTTGAAAGAACAGATAGTAACAGCAGCGCAAACGGTTGTGCTGCGGAGGGAAGTAAACTGGGTCAGGAAATATTTGTAAATGTTGATAGCAAAACAGGATCCAACTACTTCAATTATGAAGAAATGGCAAAGAGAATATATTAAAAAAATGATTTGATAAATGGCAGTTTTGACAAAGCTCTTCCTAACTGTAAAACAATTTCACAAGGTGCCTCCAAACCACATTGTTATCACGTTGGTGCAACTATAAAATCATACTTTAGTCTCTGCCTTCTTTAAATTTTAGTTACATTTTGCTTGGCAGGAAAGGAAAATGTAACCATGTGTGTGTGTCAGTTCTTGCATAAATGCCGTGGTTTGTGGTTTAATTTTCAACATACTTTTTACAGCCGAGCGAAGGAAGTAGGACTCGACCCCACCAGTTACAACTCCAGTTCTGTTTGTGCTGATGGATTCTGTAATTCATTTACACAGAATGGACCCAAAACAAACATTAAACGCTGTCCTTCGGTACATAATGAAATATTTCCTTTTGAAAAAGATTTCTTTCTCGGGAAGATTCCAGATAATTAGTTAACTCCACAGCCATTAGTCAAATGGCAATTGCAGATTTATATGACTGATCAAAAAGGAATTCTAATTTATGGTGAGGTACATTTTCATTAAAAGCTTTTCATTGGTTTAGTTCTCATAGTTATGTGCACAAAATAAATAACTCAAACTTGTGTAGCATGCATGGCAGGCCTTTCTTACTCTTCCAGTTTTGGAGCATTTAAAAATAGAGAATGATTTTCCCCTTGGTAATTTCAACCTTGCCTTGCTATCATGCAGAAAATATTATTGAAGGAATTAAGTTGCATTGCATACTATTCATGTGCAAATCCTAACATGGATTTAACATGGTGGTAAATCTTTAACTCTGGCCTGAGTAAAGAGCATCCATTTGCCCAACTAATTAGCAATTTACAGTGAATGCTGGAAATCTGGGATAAAATCAGAAAATGCTGGAAATACTCAGTAGGTCTGGCAGCATCGGTGGAGGGAGAAACAGAGTTAAAGGCCGAATTTTCCAGCCCCTCACTTGGTGGGATCCTCTGGTCCTGCTGATGTGAATGGATCTCAAGGGATCACCAGCCCGCCATGGAAGCAGCTGGAAGGCTCTGGCCAAAGTTTCAGGTCAATGACCTTTATTCAGAACTCAATTCCATTGACCTGAAACTTTAACTCTGTTTCTTTCTCTACAGGATTAACCTGGTTAGTTGGTCAGGAAAAATCAAAGAAAAGGTAAGAGGATATTGAATTCCTTAATCCCATTCCACTATTCAATAAAACTATGGTTGATCTGTATCTTAACTCTATTTACTCTCCATGGCTGCCTAACTCTTAACACCCTTTGCCTAAAAGGAGGTTGAATTCAGTAAGAAGAGTGCGGCTCCCAATAGTTTGACTGGAAGTGGGCGTCACTTTTGCTCATGTATCTGGAGTTGCAATGCATCTGATCACAATGTACATTGTAAGCACGTGTGGCGGACACATGTCCCACTTGCAATCGCATGGTGGTGGGGTATGCCGAAATTGTTCCCTCCTGCCAGCAGCTGACTCGATTCCATGTTGGGGTGAGTCTGAAAAATCCATCTGTGCAAGTATCCAGCCACTGCAGACAGGGGGAAGTGGTGCCAATGGCAAAACTGTTCATCAATCTGCATGCCCACCTTGAATATTTTTCGGCAACTGACAGCCTCCGCCCACCCCGTGACATCCTCCATCAGTTAACCTGAATCAGCCCCCCTTTCATCTGTCAAGTTATGTTCTTAGATCCCTATCACCTCCCCCTTTCACCTGCATGTCATCTTCTTGGAGCCTCATCACTATACCTGCCCCCACCACCCCCATTGCCCATTCACAAAGATGTCTTTCCACAGATAGAAAGCGGCCCATGGTTTAATGATACTTCTCCGCAGTTCCCCTCCAAGTCACACACCATCCTGGCTTGAAACTATATCGCTGTTCCTTCACTGTAGCTGGATCAAAATCATGGAACCCACTTCCTAACAGCACTGTGGGTGTATCTACACCACAAGATAGCAGCTCACCACTACTTTCTCATGGGCAATTAAGGATGGGTAATAAATGCTGGCCTAGCCAGCGATGCCGGTGAATGAATAAAACAAAAAAAAAAAAGAAAGTCTCTCCTCCAGACCATCTGGAAAAGGCAGGAGGTTGTCTTCCCCAGGGATGGCAAGAGGAGACCCTTCTGCTTGACTTAGGTCTGGATGGAGATCGCAGAGGAGGTGAGCAGTCGTGGAGTCCACACAGGACCCACTTAGGTCCAGTGCCACAAAGAGATGAATGACTTCCTCCAAAGAGCCAGGGTATGTAGCAATGTGGCTTTGCACCAAATGGCTACTCATAAGGGTATCAAGCCAAGAGACTTTGAAATTAGGGAGAGAAGTCAGACTGGAAGATACATGCTCATCATCAGTACCACATGTTCAAAAAGGCCAGACCATGTGACAGTTGTCCGTGATAAGTTGATGGGATGCCAATTAGAAGGCGTGGCCAGTATGTGGCTTGGGGATTCATGGGGGCAAGGGAGTTAGGTGTCTCCTAACATGCCACTAACTCTCCAATTTTTCATGCAGGATAAGAATGAAATCAATGCCAAAGGAGAGGGTCAGGCATAGCAGAGCTGAGAGCCATCACACCTTAGAACCAGGAGATCATGGAGATAGCTGGGGAACAGGGAGTATGCTCTGTTGCAGATGACGAGGCTGGACTTGTCAGCCAGCAGAGTGTGAATGCCACCAGGCAGGTGTTGAGACATTGGCATGATAGAAACATATCTGAAACTGTGTTTTCCTGATACACTGAGCTACTCCTTAATCTGTATCTTGTTGTCCGCTGTAGGTCATCGTTACAGGCTGAGGAAGCCAAAGCTAATAGTGCCAACGAGTGGCTCCACTACTGAGGGTGAAGAACAACCAGAGGATGCATCATCATCTGCCTCTCCCTCATCCTCCATCAGCTCAGTTACACTCACCTGGGTTCCTGAGTGTTCGTTTGTAGAATCGGCGGCGCACGCTGATGATCACTTCACAGACCCGTCCCGGTAGCTGAGAAGGCTGTGTCAGCTGAAACCCCTGACAGTGGGAGGGCTGTTGGAGATCAGGCTGCGAGACCCAGGTTGATGATGAGCCTCTAGTCTCGGCCACAGTAAGCGTACTGAAGATGCAGAGGCAGGTAGAGGAAAGTCTGGCAGAAGTGCCAGAGATTGTGCAGAGCTTTGTGCAGATGGTAGGGAAGTTCATCCACACCTTGACTTTTGCCACGGTTCCAGCATGTGAGAGGTTGGCAACTGCCACGGAGAGCCGGGTCTATCATATGACTCACAAGGAACTGCATTCCATCACATGGCCATGATCTCAGTACAGCAATTGCTCTGCAAGAGGGGAACTAGGCACCTGGACTTCTCTCCAGGTGCCCCTTCTCCTCAGGGAGTCAGGGAGGTGCCCTTGTGCACCAAGGGGGAGGAATGCATCCCAGCTTCCTCTCAGGTCACGCCTCAGGGTGAGTGGCCTTTCCTCATCCCCTCTGTCATTAACCCCATTGTGTCCAGTAAGTGAAGCCATGGAGGAGGCATAGTGACTGTAAGTGAAAACTTGAGCATGCATGACAGCACAAAGGTAGAATGAGTGTTTTAAGAATATTCACTTTGTCGCATGTAAAAATGCACATTATTATGGCTTCACTTTATTCATATGTGTGTTATCATTTGTCAGGATTAGTTTAATGAGAAAATTAACTGTACCAGCATGCCTCAAGGTTGGCATGTATCAATGGCTGCGGGGTTGTTAGGGACATTTCCTTTATTGTGGAAGAAACAATGTTGTTTGTTTGCACTTGTGTTTGTGTCCAGTGTTGTACTCACCAGTCTGTGGAGCGTAGCTGAACATTCAGGCTCAGCTGGGCCCCCTTTATGTGCACAGTCAAGGAGGTTGACCAAGATTACTCTCATTCCTACAACTGAACTGTTGAAGGAATGAGAACAGCCTATAACAATGGTGTAGGATTGGAATTCTCAGTCATGGTAGGCTGATTGACGTATGTCAATGTGCAAAACAGATGTTGTTGGGAACAGTATTCACTAGTGCACGCGTGTGAGACAATGGTCTGCTCTACTTGCTCTTCTAGGTGGCAGAGGATGCAGGTCCAAAGGTATCTCCTGGAGAGAGGCTGGCAGGGGTTGGTAGACATCCTGAACAGGCAATAGAATTCCAGAGATGGGACCATTGTCATATCTTGGGCGAATTGGGTGGAAATGAGGTTGTCCTTCACATCCCTGGTATGTCTCTCCACGGCCCTGGAATCTAGTAGAGGCTCTTTGCACATTCATGGCATCTTCCTCAGGTTTATCTAATCCATCCTCATCTGCGGAGCAGCGCTGTCTCTCCCTATCATCCAGTTGTAACTGTTTTCCATCTTGCATGGCTACATGGTGCAGTGCATAGCAGACCTCGACCAATCATGATACTTTCTGTGGTGCATACTGCAGAACCCCTCCAGACTGGTCAAGGCAGCAGAAGCATGATTTCATCAAGCAAACGGGCTGATCGGTGATGGCTCTGGTTGAGGCATGAGTTGGATTGTACTACTCTGTTGCTGCACCACACTGGTGCCATCAATCAGGTCCAGAGAGGACAGCCCTTTCATCCCGGATTCAACCGCCAATCTTGAATGGAGCCTTAAAAGCTCTGGGACACATGAGTTGTGCAGAATATAGGAGGCATGAGAGCTTCCTGTGAACTGAGCTCAGAAACGTATGATTCTTTGCCTGTAGTCGCAGACCAGTTACATGTTCAAAGATTGAAAGCCTTTGCTGTTCACATATGCCACTGGCTGTTCCCAGCGAGCACTAATAGCTATGTGAATGCAGTCCCTTGCACTCTAGGGAAATGAGCAATGGCCCCAAAGCCCAATGCCCTTGCCATCTGGCTGACATCATCTTACATGTGCTAGAAGCTACATATATTAACACACAGGTCCTATCCTTTGCAGATAGACAGAACGTCTGCTACACACATTACACATTTTTCAACTAAACAAAATAGGTGACAATCATTCTCTGGTTCATTCCCCAGGGCAATGCCTTGATCAAATTAGAGTCAACTTGCCTGGTATGAACTTAAAAAAATGTTTGGCTGTTAACTGTCAGGCATCAGTTAACTGGTGCATTCTCCATGGCAATGCTTCTACCAGAGTTCATTTGCCAACCAATCAGTACTCTCTTCTCATGCAGTATAAATTGTTCCTCTCTTTACATTTAGTATTCTTGTGAATTGTCCTGATGAGTGCAAGATGAAAAGCTTCGACATGTGTTTTTGTCAGCAACAGTCAATTCCAGATTTATTAATTAATTGAATTTAAATTCCAACAGCTGCCTTTTGAACCTTTAACCCCAACAAATTAGGCAGAGACCTCAGGATTACTGGTCCAGTACATTGCCACTATCCCATCATCCCCCAAAGCAATACTCAACTTAAGATTTAATCTTATACCAGTGAAGCAAACTCGGTGCAATGAATGTTCATTTTTTTAAAATAGTTCTGACAGTTTCAGTTTGTGCAGTTTATTTTGATGTAACTAGACTGATGATTAAACCCATTATTTTACACATTGCAATGTGTGACCAATCCTCTGCATCCTTGTGTTATATGATTTCATTTCCCTGAATACCACAATACGTAGATAAAATTAAAAAATAAATGGGAGAGAAAGTATTCTATTCAAAGCAGCTCCCATTCACAGCCCAAGCATATTAATATCAGCAGGATGAATAGCACACCACATGTGAATGCATGGACATTCCAGAAGCTGTTATTAAAACCCAGGAGGCTAACAATAATAAAGTAATAATATAGGCCTGGGATGAAAAGACAAACATGAAAATGAAAGAGCCATAAGCCTACAAATATGTATTTTCAACAACTGAAAAAATAAAATTGCTGGATAGAAAACTAATATATGATTTATGTAGGTATGTCCATTACAATGCGAGGTAAAGTTATTTCATATAGTTAGCTATGTGTACTAAATATATTCCTATGCAGCATTTACAGAATTTACAGCATAATGCAAGATTTAAATAATAGGGGGGAGTTTTATAGCCCCCCCTGCCAGCATATCGGAAGGTGGAGGGGAGGGGCACAATAAAATAAAGTGGTCAGCCAGCCCACCACCTTCCCACCAACCACTGACCTGTCCCCCAGATTATAGGGAATGGATAAGGTGCCAGCCAGCCTGCCCACCCTTAGGCCTATGGAAGCCCTTAAATGGCCAATCAATGGTCACGTAAGGACTTCATTCCACCTCCGCCACAGTTTTTCAGTCTGTGGGGGAAGGCGGAAGGAAGAAAGCTTTCACTGGTCAGCAGCGAGGATTTCCCATGCTTCAACTCCAATCCCTGTCAATGTGAGGCCTTGTTCACAGAGGTTCTTGTAACGTAGACGTGGGTGCCCTGTTGGTCTCATGCTGATAGCAAGCTTGCCATAGAGCATGTATTTGGGGACGCAGCCATCATTCATTCAGCTCATATGACCCAGCCAATGGAATCTCTACTGACTCCAGTGAATAATAGTGGGGATCCCTGCATGCTGGTGTACTTATATGTTTGGCACTCGGTCCTGCCAGAAGATGCCCAATATTTGTCTGAGGCAGCAGAGTGGAAATTGTTCAGCTGCTTTTTCTTGGCTTGCAGAAGTTGTCCATGCCTCGCTACTGTAGACGAGGCTGCTGAGAAAACAAGCCTGGTACACAAGCCTTTGTATTTTCTATTGGTCCACACAACTTTTCAACTTTGGCATGACAACTGTGGTCTTGTTCTGGTGCCAGGGACCTTGATGGATTGAGTGAATAGGAAAAACTGTGGCAAATGGGGTTCAATGTGGGAAAGGGTAAAGGCATCCAATTTGGACCTAAAAAAAAGTATTTTCTAAATGGTATGAATCTATGGGAGATTTAGGGACCAAGTACAGGAATCACTAAAAGCGAGTGCACAGGTACATGAATAATTTTTAAAAAGGCTAATTGAATATTGGCTTATATCTGAAGGAAACTGTAATACATCTGGTAGCAGAGCAGGAATAATTTTGAGGGAATTCTCATCTCCTGCATTCATTAGAGGGGATAAAACTCTCCCATGCACTACATTTGTAGCACACACAAATGTAAAAGATATTCTTGTGTAATGATGAAAAAAGAGACAGGCTGTCGAAGCTTTTCATCGTGCACTCATCAGAACAGACACAAGAATGTCAAATTTCAAAGGAGCAGCAACATATACTGCATGAGAAATGGTTACTGATTGGTTAGTAAGTGGACTCTGATTGGTCAAGGCAGTGCCATGGAGAATGCAGCATGGCAATGCCTAGGCCAGTCAAAGTCAACCTGTCAACCAATCAGTGCCTTTTGTTCAGGGACACCTGCTGTATTAAATGCCACTCAGGCACTTAACTGGACAGTGGTGGGCTTTCCTTAGGATCAAGCATTCCGGGTGTGGGGAGTTGGGGCAGAGGTTCCAACTGCCAAGAGCTGCCAGCCATTCAGATGCACTAAGGACAGGGGCTGGCTCTCAGCGCACCCCACCCCCTCCCCACAACAGCCCGATGCCGGGCCCCTCAATTGGGTACTGAGTGCCCCCAAATGAGGGACTCCTCCTAGAAACCTACAAGCAACCCATTTCTCTTGCTCTCATGTGGAGAGACTTCCCCCACACCACCCACTGCTGGGTGAATACCAATGGTGGAAGGATGAAGCATCTTAAGATAACAATCTCCTTTGATCTGTATAAATAGACATCTGGAGTGCTAATTTCATTAGTGATTCTTGGAGCTCAGCTAGACACTCATAATAAGGCCGTATGCGAGCTATATCACAGAAACAGATGGCCAAACAGAGGAGTGTTAGGTCTGAATGATTGACATCTTCATGAGGTTATAGTAAGCTATTGTTTGTTTGATGAGATTTTTTCAATGCCTGCATGTTTATTTGGACCAGACTAAGAGATTTGAAGTCAGATAAAGCTTCTGTTATTGATACTATGAATGATTGCACCTGACTGACACTTTTATAAGGTTGTAAGCAAAGCTGTTTTTTTTCAAAGGGGGTTTTTGAATGGGTATCTTTTTTCATGAGCATTTCAAAGAATTGCCACTGTTATATGGCTCATTATTTTTTTACATAATACACACTGGACAAGTGGGAATGGAGGATAGAGTAGGTGTGAGGGTAATGGGGACATGTGGAAGGTGCATGGCGGACAGGGGGATGGGGGATACATCGGAGCATGGGGTGTATGGAAGGGTATGGAGGTGGCTTGGGGGAATGGAAGGGAAATGGAGGCGGCATGGGGGATACAAGGGTGTATAGTTAACACCTTTTAAACTGCCTGTTAAAATGTTCCTGAAACCCAAATATTGTTCATGGGTTCTCTGAGGTATCATGAACTGCGTCTCCCACCAAAATGGGCCAGACTGCATGAAAATAGGAGCGAGGTGGGGGTGGGTCTAAAATGTAGAATGTCACAATGGATTAGGAAGGGCTGGGTTGCTGAGTGTGGACTCGTTAGCTGCACCCTTATGCCACAAAAGCCGCTGGTAATGGGGGCGGGAATCCTGGAATTGTGTCCGGCATGCCATTCTTAAATCTCACCACCCGCCCACGACCCTTCCTGCTCTGTCATGGATAGAGGCATGAAAACCCAGGCCACTGATCATCACAGCCCATTCTCTGATTGTCCACTCTTCAACTGGGACTAAATGTAACGTCTCTACCGCTGAGCTTAAATGACAAGAGCGATTTAGTCATCTTATTAATGGTGAAATATTAACTCTGGTCAGTGGATGTTGCCTTTACCCTCAATATTTTCACTCATTTGCTTGAATAAGTTTCTCAAACTTGTTTGTGAATGCACATTTGCAGAAAAAAATGTTAAAGTGAATTGTATTTGCTGAGATCTGCAAACTCTACTATGTGTTCATATACTCCATAATTAAAAATATAAGCATTTATCCCTGTAGTTATTGAGATGCTTTATATTAACCCCCGCCCCCCCCCCCCCCCCCCACGTAACAGATAGCCACTCTGTCATCTTCCACCTGCATCTTCCGTCCTTGACGACCATTGTCATCAAATAAAAACCGCACCGAGGGTTGGATTTTGTGGAGCCCGCTGGAGCAGGCAAGCTGGCAGGTGGGCATGGAGAATTGCGTGGGAGTCCCATGTGTCAGACATGTGCTTGCAGGAAATCTGTGAGCAATTAATCAGCGGCAACACGGTAACAAAACGGAAAACACGCCCGTTAGCGGCAGGAACTCTCTGAGATGATTTAATCCTGCCTCACCGATTTAGTAAACCTCAAGCGTGTCTCTCGTACCTGCACTGACCTGCCCAGTGAAACCTGCCTTCTTTGACTCAGCGTGAGAATCCTTTGGACTTCCAGGAGACTGAGTCACAGGGCACTGGATTTATCCTGGTGAATGCCCTCTCTGTGTAAACACTTGCTGAGCTGTCGCTCTGAAGGGCGGAGCCCCAGGCAGGAAATTCTGAACCCAGAAGCACTGGGTCCAACGTTTAAAGGGACAGCGCACTACTGAGGTGCAGAGGGGCCATCCCTTAAAGTGGCCTCACAGATCTGAGCCGCCAAGGGGAGGAAAAGGAATGGCGGCATGGGAATCATCCACCCTGTCCTTCTCCAACCTTAAGCGCTGGAGGGAGGTGCGCTGGCTTAACCATGACATCTCAGACCTCAGTCGAACCCATTGATGTGACTGAGTGATGTTGTATGACAGTGCAGGAGCCTCCTCCCTGGACTTTGGAACGCCTTGTTGAGTTCGCACAACAGCAACTTAGCCGCTGGAGATTTAAACAGCAGAGCGTTCTTAAAATGCCTGCAAGATAATTTCCAGCTCTATGACAGGGCTGGATGCCCTTTAAATATGGCGCCAGCTCTTGCATGGCCATCAGGTGATGCGGGCTTCCAGGCTTCAGAGCCACCGGCCCCCACGCCACGTGAACTCCCGGCAAGTGAAACGGCCCCCGCAATTGATGATCTCGCGACCGTGTAGCTGGCTGCCGCGGACTTGCGCCAGATCCCAGGTGACTTCCCGGCCTGCCAGTGGGCGCTGCGATGATAGGACTAAACCCGGCCCTTAGCCTTTGCTGAGCAAGACGCCAAAAAAACGAACCCTTGCACAGTCCCACCAAGCATTCAAAACTGACATCATATACTTATGTAAATACAATACATCTTTCGTAGCATGGCAGAGATTCGGAGGAAGTTCACATTTTGAATCCACACAAGCATAACCACATGTAATACCCAATGAATCTCTCATCATTTACGCACCTTGATTGTATTGCAATGAGGCAAAAATAAAAGTTATAACGATGATGCACAGGAGTCCGTGTGAAGACGGAATTTTGCAGAGAATAATGAATATCTGGGAAAGATTACAAGGTTGCATGTCTCATCATAGTTATCAGGCAAATTGAAAGAATAATTACAGCCATGAATTCCCTCCAGGATATCCATGCCCTTTTTAAAATGTGTGTCGTAAAGTTTCTATGTGTGTAATTTAATTTAGTTTTGTGCCCATATTCTTGTTGGTCGGAACTCTCAGTAACCAGTGAATTCTGCACAGTTGATGGATAGTCAAGTCTGCCTTAAACATAAACTTCAAGATCAGGAGACTTCCATTTGACCCAAAGGCCCTGTTCCTTCCTCACTGCCCCCCCTCACCAACCCCACAACCCACCTTCTCATCATGCCCCTCAATTCCTTTTCATACTAAAACTGCATTCAGTTGCCTCCTGAATCCATTTGCTCTGTACGCTTCAATGCTTTTCTCAGGTATCTCATTCCACAATTGTCTAATTACTCCATTAATAATTCTGACACAACAGGGTAGGATTTACCAATTTCCCATCCCACTTCGGAGCTTTGCAAACTGGGAGCACGCCTCAGGGATTTGGGTTTGGAGATTGCCGGAGGGCTTTACACCTATTAATGTTAAAATGATCAAATGACAATTAATAGCTGATTTGTAGGAAGTGGCATGGTCAGCATATATCAGACCAACAAGCTTATGAAAATAAAAGCAAAATACTGCGGATACTGGAAATCTGAAATAAGAACAGAAAATGCTGGAAATGCTCAGCAAGTCTGGCAGCATCTGTGGAGAGAGAAACAGAGTTAACGTTTCAAGTCTGTAGGACTGTCCTTCAGAGCTAAATAGAAGCAGGAATGCGATGGATTTTATACTGTTTAAGAGGGGGTGGAGCAGGTGGAGCAAAAGAGAAGGTCAGGGAGAGGCAGAAGCTAGGAGAGATTGACAAAGATGTCATGGACACAAGACAAAGGGAGTGTTAATTTTAGTGTTAAAGACTAAAGAAGGTGCTAATAGTGGCATAACGCTAAGATAGCAGAATGTGTTAATAGCAGAACAAGGGTTAGCGCTCGGGGAAAGCGAAACATAGAAACAAGTGACAGGTGGCCCTGTTGGGGGTGGGCGTGCATGGTTTGAGAAAAAGGATAAAAAAGGAGATGAAAGAAATAATTAATTATTTTTTTAATGAATAAATCAAAATAAATAAAAAATAAAAAATACTGCGACTGTAGAGTTACAAATAAGAAAGCAACTGGAATTGAGAGATACAGGACACGGTGGAATAGGCTATTAGAGTGGAAGAGATTTATCTGAAGTTTAGGCCAGGTGGGCTGCACTGCGGTTTCTATACAACTCTGTGTAGTGCTGTAATCACTGCATTGTATAGATCCCGGTGCTCCTCCAATTCTTGCCTCTTGCACATCCCCGATTTTGTTTGCTCTACCAGGCCTTCGGCTGCTCCAGCCCTAAAGTGTGGAATTCCCTCCCTAAATCTTTTCTTTAAAACCCACTTCCTCGACCAAGCTTTTAGTCACCTATCCTCATAATCTCGTTCTGTAGCTTGGTGTCCATCTTCTTTTGATAATTGCTCCTGGGGTGCTTTACAATGTTAAAGGCACCATATAAATGTCAGCTGTTGTTGTACAAATTTGCCTTCAACTGTGGCATTAAGCAGGTGGCATCGAGCTGCCTGCCTTTTATAGGCCCCGCTTATGGTCAAGAAAAAAGTATGTAGTAAACCTGAAAAATGCCACAGAGTTGGGGATGTTATAATATTAAAAGTTAATGCTCTGGGAAATAAAGCAATCACAAAGGATCTGACCACTGTCTGACATTGACAGACTTATCCAAGTATTAGCAAAAGTTTTCCACTATTAAAATGACATAGGTGAGTGCAAAGCCACAGGTGTATCAATACGAGTTTTACTGGGAATATGAGAGCTTGTCAATGATGCGCATTGTTATTAATGTACAAATCGACTAGGATGCTCAGGGAATGAAGAGATAAATATACCTTGCCTTGTGAATCTTCGACGTTCCGGGTTGAATTTCCCCACTCAGCTCCAGCAAGATCTGGCCCTCGAACTATCTTAGTTCAGTGTTCATGGGAATTTGCTTTTTCTCAGGCCTACAGTGTCCTCTAGTGGCAAAAAACATTTGCAGATGACACTGAGTTTTTTTGCCTCAGTGCATCAAAGGATAAAAAGAACTTGAATTTATGAAGCAACTTTCATGACTTGAAGATGTCCCAAATCTCTCCTGGCTGATGAAGTAAAGTTCTACCTGTACTTCGTTTTCATAGAATCATAGATTGATCCACCATGTTTAACACTGGTCCCATTGTGCCTTTACCAGTCCTGTGGTAGAGCTATCCAATTAATCCCACATCCCCTCCCTTTCCTTATAGCCCTGTAAATGTTTTCCCCTTAATTATAGACACAGTTTACTTTTTAAATGTATTATTGAAACTGCTTCCACTAACCTTTCAGGCAGTGCATTCCAGGTTGCAACAAATCACTGTGTAAAATATGTTTCCTCTGTCACCCCTGGACTCTCGTTCTTTTGCCAGATACCTTAAATCTGACTTCCCTGGTTACTGACCTTTCTGTTAGTGGGCACAGTTTATCCTTGTTTACTCTATCAAAACCATTCATGATTTTGAACACTTATATAAAACCTCTGCTGCACGTCACCTGCTGTAAGGAGAACTCCAGCTTCTCTAGATTCTGACATCCCTCATCCCTCTCCGGCAGCTTTCTGTCATGTGAGAAGATGGTTTGTGCCTTGGTTGATTAACTCTGTGTTTGTTTGGTGTAGCTTAGGAGCCCATTTTTTGCTGCAGAGAAAGAGAGTGGGCTAAGAAGGTGTACAATTCACTGGCCTCTGTTTTCTCTGGACCCTCTTCTTGACCAGCTGAGCTCTGGACACTCTTCCAATACCTTTCCAAAGCTGTCAGCCTCCAGAGGTCACAGGCATTGGTGACCATCTCCCAGTTGTCAGTGTCCGCTATCTTCATAACTTGCTTGCAGATCGCCTTGCAGTGGAGATTTGAACGTCCAGCAGGCCGTGATCCAGTGGCCAGTCTTTTGGGTATACAAACGTCATTCATCATATGAACATGGCTGAGCCAAGACAGACATGCTGACTTAGCAATCAGTGTATGCTAATGGAATTAGCACACTTCAGGTCCTCTGAGCTGGTGCTGAGAAAATGTCTGAGTCAGTAAACATGGAACTTCTGTGTTTTTATAATGATATAAAGGCACCAATCACTCAAAAAGGATTGGGTAGACAAGTTGCGGGTTCATTTATTTATTGAGAACAGGCATATATTGATCGGAAGTTTGAAGACACCAGGAGCAGAGGTGTCTGTGTGTGCTCTGCCTAAAAGCAAAAGTGAAACTAAAATGGGACTGCTTGATACACTTCCTTTCTAGTGATGTCATGCTCCTATCCCTGACAGACATATTACAACTTGCCCCCTTCTTTTTAAAAATACTGCTATGATCCCAGAGTGGAACACAGCTTGATAGATCTGAATTTTTACTTGTTTAAATGCATGGAGAGGGGCTACTGAACAGACTCACTGGAGTCAGCTAATGAACTTTTAACAAAAGCATAAAACATTCATTAAACAAGAAAAGATGAACTATATTACAATACTCCTTCACCCACAACTATACCTTTACAGGTATATACAGATTTGTAAGGATAACACACATTACAAAAGCTACCTTATACTCTAATGCTCATAGTAAGTACTGTCCATGTAAACCAATAGGCACCCTGAGGTCAGACACACCACACTCTGAAACCAAATGACAGATGTCACCTCAGTCATATGCCATGGATCTCTAATCAACACCGCCACCCCCACCCCCACCCCTGCCACCCCCACAACAGAAGCTAATTCCACCATGAGTCAACCGATCTCACTGAACTCTGTCTTTCACACATGGGTTTCCAATCTCCAATCTCCAAGAACTCGACTTGGAATCTTCTCCCAAGCCTACACTTTCTCTTAGATGCATTCTACAAGAGTTCGCCTCCAGGGTTTCAAACTCTCCTTCTGATGTTCCTGTCCCCAGGTCAGAACATGCATTCGAGCTTTCCTCCACACACTCTTTCTCTCACTGACTCAGCTGTCAACAATACACCACTGCAAAGAGTCGCAGACCTTCAGCTATCTCTTGAGACCTTCTGGTCTCTTACAAGCTGTGCTCATTTTAAATCAGCTTTCTGCAACTTTTGTCTCTTTAAATATGAAGCTTGGAGCCTTTCTCTCTGCCCCTCACTCTTAACCTCATTTAACAGGGCCTTTTCCCAGTTCCTGTCTTTCCTTTGTCTAGAAGGTCTGTTTGGACTTTCTCCTATTCCACTGCCCTGGATTTTGGGGTCTTTTCTTTAGCTTGGGATTGGCTGCTTTGCTCCAGTCTCTCCTGGTGGCTACTTCAAAACCAACTCAACTCATACAGTTTTCAAATCAAACTGCTGCTTTTAGTTTCTTCTGTATGTCTGTTGGGGGTGGGGGGGTGTGGGGGGCTGCCTCTCTGGACACGACCCAGTTTTTCTACTCTTGTTTGTTTAACTTAGCTGCAACAGTCATAAAACTCTCATTGGAAATGCAGGCACCTTTTAAAGTGAAACTAAAGCTCAATTTGACATTTCTTAACACACAGATATAGACATACAAATCAAACTTAAACATTAAAGCTAAACCTCATTCCTAACACCCACAAATATAAATATAATTTACTTAAACTATCTCTATTTCCAAACAATACTCCCCCGCCCCTTCCAAAGAAGTATACCTATGTTCATGTTTAGCTACCAATACATAAGCGTAGAGGGCTGGTGAATGGATAATCTCTAAAATGTGGAGGCCATTCAAATCATGTCTCTCAAGACTGAAATTTTCTTTTATAAAATGGAAGGATTTGGCATGACCTGGATATCTGGATGTTAATCTAGGATTTTTTTAAAGGAAGGTCATAAAATCACTTTGGAACTGTCAACAAGCAGGCCTCTTCCAAGAAATCACCTGACCTTTATGCTACTTGAGAAGGGGTTGTTTTGTTTGTGTTGAGCTGAGACACAAAAAGCAATCACATGGAACAAAGAAAAAAAGCTTAAGTTGCTGAACCTGCTTTTTTGGGAGGCAGTCTGGTTCCATAACAAGCTGAGAAAGAAAGCCTCCCTCTCTATCTTGCCTGAAATTGTGTGTGGCTATCAACCTGTAGCCAGAGAACCCTCACCTGAGTGTAACCAGCCTACACTTGGGCCTGCAAAGCTGGACAGCTGGTGGGAACTTCCAGGCATCTGCTGGGACCAATAGTTCATCTGCATACAAGAGAACTCCAGGTCGATGGCGTCAAGACCCTGCGGACTTCATCCTTTGTTTTATAACGCCCATCCTCCACAACCCTTCTCGGCAGAGAGATTCTATCTGTCCTTTGTTTGTTTGTGTGTGTGTGTCTGTGTGTGCGCTTGGGGAATTCTTTAGGAAGAGATGGATAGTTATACTTCCTGATTACAATAAGTACTTGCAACTTATTGAAAGAAGTTTTGTTTTAATATAAATTAATCATTCAAAGTTTTTGAAATAAGCCTGGTCAGAGTCCCTTTTCTTCTGGGTACTAGAGGTACAGCTACACAATTGGCCATTTTGGTGAGAAAATTAAATATTTAAATTAATGGTATGGGCTATGGAGTGGTGTGGCTTGATAATTTGTGTATTTCTCCCATCACGATCGTAACAAGGTAATCAGCTGATATGTCCAGATCTAATAATGGTGATAAAAGCAAAAAACTGCGGGTGCTGGAAATCCAAAACAAAAATAAAAATAAAAATAGCTGAAAAAACTCAGCAGATCTGGCAGCATCTGCAAAGAGGAACACAGTTAACGTTTTGAGTCCATATGACTCTTCAACAGAACTAAGTATGTAATTAATTCTGTATGTAACTAATAATGATGAGCTTGTCTGGAGGTTTCTTTAATTGCTCACAGTGATCTGCGTGACTGTCATTTTTGGATGTTGTTCCTGGTCACATTTGAGATCTTGCCCCGTCCATACAAGAGGACTGTACGGTGGTTGAGGAGTTGAAATGGATCTGATTTGTCCTTGGTTACATCTCACCATTGCGCCTTTGTTTGTAAAGACTTCATAGGACCTTGGATTTGAACAAACCCTTGTCACCTCAGCTGGTTGACATGTACCTTCTGTGGATGCTGGATGTGAACTGGTTGTCTCAACTGTAAACTTGGCAAATCTGTACCTGCATTTTTATCCTGCACGTTGGTCATCTTCTTTTGCCATTTTAAAAGTTGCTCTCTAGTTTCTGAGAGAGTAGAATGGGTAAGAGTAAGTTAATTGGTACGCATTGGTCTGCCAACTATGAGCTCTGCTAGTGATGGAATAGTTGCACTTCAAAGCGTCACTCTCAGATGTAACATTGCAATGTGTAGATCTTGCTTGGTCTGTCTACATTTGAGAATTAGGAATTTCACCATGAAAATCATTCGTCCAGTTAGGCAGTATATCAAGGGTAATGAAGAGAAGAAGTAGTGTGCTCGATATTCCACTTGTCACATATATCCTGAAATGACTCATTAATAAATTGCAGACCATTATCCATAATGATCTCTGTAGGCACACCAAATAAACTGAAAATAGCACTTAGAGTGTGCACAAGAGTTGTGCTTGATGTATTATGCATTGATCGATTAATAGGATACTTGGTAAAGTGGTCGATGATGATGAAGTCAGTGCCATGGGCATAAAAGAATTTGGACCAAGAATTGGTAAGAGCTTCATGAGGAATCAATGATCCTTCATACTGACTTGGCACGTGCTTCTGACATGCCTCGCGCAATTACTTCAATGTCATTGCTCACACCTTGCAAATAAACTGTCTCTCTTGCGAGTCTTCTCGTCTGATCTATGCTCATGTGTGAGTGATGAAGTTGTTGATGAATATCAGGTCACGAAAGTTGCTTTATGGGATCTGCCTTCCTTTAAAAATGACTCCCTAGGAGATGCCTAGCTCATCCCGGTAAGGCCAAAATGGTCTTGTGTGTTCGTGGACATGCTGAGTTGAATCAGGCCATCCTTTGATTATGGTTTTCCACAGTTTCTGCATTGTAGAATCTATCACCATTTTTTCTTTATAGTTATGGCAAAACATCCCAGATCAATTTACAGGCTTGCATTCTCCTGCAAGCATAATGTTGCAGCACCCTTGAAACTGCCGATTTTGTTGAAACATTGTGAATATTTTGATTTTAGGCCATGAATTGAGGTGATGGGAGTAGCTTCTGAGATTGATCTGCCATACAATGTCCAATTAATTCCATGGATTGTCACTAGTGCAAGTTCACAACTTGCCAATAGACCCACAATTGCCGGGTCTTTGTGGTCTCTGTGCTGTAGAATGCGTGCTGACACGCATGATGATTGATTGTACTTGCACTCCAGGACTACAGAACATGCAGATGGAATTGGTGAACCATTGTGCACTGCAAGTTTCATATTAATAGGCTTCTCCATGGCCTCCTATGTTTGTTGATACATGCCTTTTAGAATTCGCAGAGGCTGTATGTTGGCACTTGCCCCTGTGTCAATTTTGGCCAATAAGAAGCAGTTAACTAACTTTCTAAGGACAGATAATTTGAATCCTGGCAAAAACCTCAGATGGTTTGATAGTCGCTATGTTTACCATATGCTTGACGGTGAAACATGTGTTCACCGCTCTTTGTCTCATCGTGCACATATTTGTCATTTTCTAATTTGTCAATCACCTCATGTATATGTTTCTGATGGGATATCAGCTAGTCATTCTTATTGCTTGAAGGTACCTGTTGGCACTGTCCACTTGGATCAGCGTAATGCTCTTTGTAGCTGTATCAGCCTTTGCTCTACAGCATTGCCACTGCCAATGGCCTTTTCTGCCATGTGCCTTGCAGAATTTCTGGAAAGCTGTGCATTTCCTTGGTGCGTTCAGAAGGCCACACCTTCGACATGGCTTGCTAGGTTTGTGTGTTCTAGTAAGTGCGTCAACAATTGGGGCTGTGCTTACGTCCTGTGAGCTTCGTTGACCTGTGAGGACCGCTTTGTACTTACGTCCATCCTTGAGTAGCTCTTTGACACTATGCATTTAGGGCTTGTCTGGCACAAGTTTCTGGAATGCTTCCATGGGAGTGGATGCAATCACTAACTCAAAAATTCTGTCCGCTAGTTCTGCATTAGGAACATTACAGTGCTCTGCACTTGCTGATGAAGTGGTCTAGGGATTCTATAGGCAGAATCTTCTGGCTGGCAGAGTCCGCACACCAGCGCTTAAAATGTCGCGCAAGCGTCCCAATGTCAGCGCGCGGCATCGCAATATTTTGTTTGACGGGCGCGCTATGCAGCGGGACATGCACCCACCTTTAATTAAAAGCCTTGTTAAGGCCATTAACTCTCCAATCAACCAGGATTTTGAGGGGTCCGTGTGAATTTTGGGCAGGCGGGTAAGCGATTTTTTTACAAACCTCATCCAGTGGCGGGATAAGATTTGATATCGGATTTAAAAACTTTTAATAAAATGTTTGTGTTCTTCACTAACATGTCCCATCTCATGGTGACATTTTCACATGATAGGGACATGTTAATTATTTGTTAATTGTTCCATTTTTAGAGTTTCACAGAGTTTCAGCGATCTCCCTGAGGCAGCGCTTTGCCTCAGGGAGATGTGCGCTCTTTCAAGCGCATGCACGATAGACCGCACTCTGGCAGCACAGGGAGCGCTTAGCGCTTTCCATCGGGCGAAACGTTGGGTGGGCCTTAATTGCTGGCGGGGCCTGTTTCAGCGGCGGCCATCGGCTGCCCGCCTACCCATCAAGGGCAAAATTCTGCCCTATGTTTATGGGTTGTCGAAATGCCATGAGCTCTAGTCAATGAATGTTGGTTTGACCTAATTCTGAACTGGTCTCCCAATGTATGTTCATATCTTTTGGGGATTCTTTAGCTCTTCTGCTGTTAATCCTGACTTGTTCAGCCTGTAAACCTTCATTCCCATTTGCTTGGTGAATTTTTATGGCTTGCTTGTCTGGTTCAGTTATACGTGAACGAAGAAACCAAAGCTCTGTACTCTGTTTAAACATTTTGAATTTAGACAGTAAGTCAGGTGCATCCCAATTCAGACTGGAGAATTTTGTGGACATTTTGACAAAATTCCTTTGACCTTCCTTTCCCTATAGTATCACTGTAGCTGCTTTTTGCACGCTTTTCTGAAGATTTGTCCAGTATAATCATAACTTTCTGTGGCCCAATTTTTTGACTTTATTTTGTTATTTGTTTTGTTGGACTCTTCCTTGCTCACTATCCATCTGGCCCAGAACCTAGTCATTCACCTTTCCCTACTGACCTAACTCACTGCTAGTCCTTTCGACGCGCTGTCCTACTCACCACAAGGGATCCGTCTGCTTACCAGCTCTTCACTTGCTGGTGCCTTCAACACTTTCTTATGCAGTCGCCACACTGCGATTTCAACACTCTCTGACTTGGCAACTCCATTGCAGTCTGATCAAAACGTCAAGGGTCATCTCATGCCATGTAGCATGGTTGAAAGCTATTCACCATGTCATACCTGTGTGCTGCCAGGCTGAGCACTATATCATTTAGAAGGAACGACTGCTGCACACCATGCCATGATTTTGATTTAAAGGCACCAATCACTCATAAGGGATTGAATAGACATCTTGAGGGTTCAAGTATTGAAACTAGGCATATAAGAACAGACATACGTGGATAGGAACCCTGAAGACACCAGCAGCAGAGTTGCGTGTGTGCGTGTGTGTGTGTTTGTTCTGTCTAAAAGACAAAGTGAAATAAAACTGGATTGCATGACACACTTCCTTTCCAGTGATGTCATGCTCATATCCCTTAAATGCATATTGCACAGAACTTGTTCAAGCTTTTCTCCTGCTGAGCTTATGTTGCCCAGGTCCCATGATTGTTAGCACAGATGCACTGAGGACACAAGTTTGCTAGACTTGCAGTTTGTTGTTCTCAGTCAGGTGGCTGTTGTTCCATATCCCTGAAATTAATTTCACTATTGTCTCCCACTCCTTTTTCCCTTTCAGTTGAGGAGGTAGTTCAATGAATATTTCCATGATCTCTGTCATGGCACAATTTATCGCCAGTGGGAATAAAATTAGCACTGACTGTGCTTCATCCAGCCTGAGGTGAAATATTCTGCTTTGAAACAGCAGAGAGCCAAAAGGGATTTGTCCAGTGTGGATAGGTGAGGTCTTAATTGCAAATGACCATATTCATGATGGACATAACCGTTACTGTTCTGCTAGAACTCAAGTGGGCAGAAGAAGGGGGAAGCTTTCCATCTTTGCCTCTTTGAGGGCCATAATCACCTGTGGTCACTAATATTGGTTAATAAGGAAGTTAGCTATGCACAAATAGTGAGGCAATATTGGTGAAAGCACTATGAGTCTATTCTTCTACTTTGAGCATTGTTTTGAGGATAATTTTGAGACAAAAACAGGTTGAAGAAAATCAGCAATCAGTGAATAAAAAAACACTCATGATCAACTTGTAGGCTGAGAGGAGAAAGATTTTCATCTTGCACTCTTCAGGACAAATGCAGGAATGCCAAATTTCCAACATGACAACGCCTCGGCCAGAGTCAACTTGCCAACCATTCAGCATCCTTTCCTCCTGCAGTATAAATTAGTGTCATCTTTTGAAATTTGGCATTCTTGTGTTTGTCCAGATGAGTGCAAGATGAAAAGCTTCAGCAAAATGTTTCTCTTTTCTACCATATTCAAGGTCTGTACTATCAGGTGACGGTTAAAAATGTCTGTTAAACTCCAATTTAGTCAGTTTAACAAAGGAAGAGTTTTGAAGTATTTCTACACCAGTGACAGGAATAAATACACTCAAAGGCAACTTCCGCATGTTTGCTCCATTTTACACCTTGAATAGCCAGCCAGGTTGAAAGAAAAGCATGCATTTATATAGCGCCTTTCACAACCTCAGGACATCCCAAAGTGCTTTACTGCCAATGAAACAATTTCAAAGTGTAATCACTGTTCCAATGTAGGAAATATGGCAGCCAATTTGCAGCAACCAAATCCCACAAGTAAAAATGTGACAATGACACATTGACTTAGTGATGTGCATTAAGGAATAAATTGATCAGGAAATCAGAGATAATTTTCCAGCTCTTTTTCAACATGGGAGCTTTTATGTCTACCTCTGATCCGAAAGATAGGCCTGAATTTTACCATTGGCGGGCGCGCGTGATTGGCCAGTCGGGAAACAGGCCCCTCACCGCGATCGGCCCACGACCGTGATTTCATGCTGGCTGGTCTCTTAAGGCCCACCCACCCAGCGTGAAATGCCTCTTTCCAATGGTGGGGAAGGGCTGGGCAAGGGCGGGATCCTGACGGGGGCCAGGTCCAGTGGCGACCCGGCGGGCAGTGGAGAAACAGCAGAGGCAGCTCCTTAGAGGCTGCGAGGGAAGAATGATATATTCTACGTTCTGGAGGCTGAAGTGATGGCCTAAGCGGCGGCTGGAGGTGCCAGGCCAGAGGCCAGGTAGGGAGGGCACTCGCCCCCCCCCCATTTTACAGATGAGTGCCTCGTGGTGCCTTTGGAGGAGGTGGATGCCAGGAGGGACACCCTCGTCCCCAGAGATAGAAGGAGGAGGCCACCACACCAGATAAAATAAAATCTTGGGAGGAGGTGGCAGCCAAGGTCAGCAGCCATGACATTGTGCAGCACACATGAGTGCAGTGTCGGAAAATGGTTCAACAACCTGCTGGGCTCGAGAAAGGTAAGTACCATGTTGGCATGGCACAACGTGGGGAAGTGTTAAAGGCTGGCTGTCCCCCCACAGAGCTCAGGTGTGTTCAAGTCTGAGTGCCAATGGTCAATGATGCCAGGGCTGGCCAAGGAGGTGAGCCCTGGCAGCTTGGATTGAGGGTCTTGCGGCTGGAAGGCCACAACTTGAATGTGCCCTGCAAGATGTTCCTCAGGTGGGGTTGGTCAGGCTGCAATGGTGCTGCAGGTAGAGACCGGGTTAATCAATGCTCTCATGTCCTTTCAGGAGAAGATGAGCCATAACCACATTGAGAGGTCACAGACAGGCAGAGGCCCCCCAGACCTCCTAATATTGACCAGTTTTGAACAGAATGCCTTGGAGGTGGGGAGATGCCACACACCTAATTCAGCCAGCTGTGGAGAGGCTGGGATGTCAGATGAAGGTAAGGGTGCAGTGCATAGAGGTGACAGTTTTGGATGGTGCAAACAATCTTGTCTAGTCGCTTAATTGATGGGAGCCTAAAAAAATGGAGTCCCCATTTGAAAGATGATGGCATCGTGATGCAGATCTCCATTGTCTCACCAGGGTGCTTGGCATGCACAGTGACAGTGTGATGACTTAAACTAATGACTTGTCGTTGTTCTCCCTTAGATTTGCCAGCAGGCACTTGTTTGCAGGACCCTGAAGAACCATCCCCAAAGACACAGGACCTCAAGGTTTCAGCTGCACATGCATCACACCCACTCCCTGAACCAGGCGCCAGTGCAGATACCAGCACCTCAGTGGGCGTTAATCTTTGGCTAGAACGTCGGTGCACAGTGGCGAGGGCAGGTGGAGGCAGAAAGTGCCCAGGGGGTCGGCAGTCGGAGGATTGCTGGAGATCAGGACGATGCTGAGTCGTAGGCAGGTGAAGAGCCTCTGGAGTCCTCCATTGGATGGCAGACACTGAATGTTCAGCGGGGTGTGCGGAAGGATCTGACGGATATCTATGAGGGTATGAGTGCCATGGTTACTGTTGTGGAGTCCATGCAGAGCATAAGCACTGATTGACCCTCATGGCCAAGTGCACTGCCTCCATGATTGAAGGAGTGGTGACTCTCATGGAGAGGCAGTTCCAGGAACAGAATCAGGGGTTCCTGGGGTTGTGCTTGGACCTGAAACCCCTCACGCAGACAATGACCTCAGATGGTCAGTACCAGTGTGGGAAATGGATGAGGCACCCAGCACCCCAGCTAGGTGCCTGCCCATCACTGGCAATCAGGGAGGTCCAGAGTGACCTCACCTTGGCCCACAAGCTGCTTGTCGTCTCTGCGGGCTCCTCTCAGGGCGCTCCGGATGACGGAAGCTGCTTCTCCATCCCTCTGCCAGTGACCGTGGCATCTGATGGGTCTGTGATGACTGGGGAGACACAAGCTGTGGCACTGGCAGCTCCCTCCCAGGTGGGGCGAACACAGACTCCACGGGCCAGAGGACAATCGCCAAGGTCATCAAGGCCAACAAGGCAGCAGAGCCAGCAAGCTGTTTCCATGCTGCTATCAGCAAGTTGGGTGGTGGGGGTGGGGGGTTGGCATTGGGCACACCAAGACCCAACACTCATAAATGTAAGCTTAAGGCACCATGAGCACAAGAGGGGCTGTTCACGGGTGATCTTCTGTTCTATACACTTCAGTGTATATGTTTACTGGTGTGGAAATGAACACCAGAGATGGTAATGTTAATTTGTTTTGAGTGTGAAAATTTGTAATGGCCTGAGTGTGCTTCATCTATTTTTTTGGTGCAGAGTACGCCAGTATGTAACGCTGGACGTGAGTGACTCTAAACTTTATTGCACAGATACTGAGTGGACTTTGGGTTCAAATGAAAGGGTCATATCAGACATCCAGGATGGAGGTGGCAGCCCTGGTGTGAGGTGGAGGCAGAACTTTGGCAGCCTAGCTGAAGGAGCATTCCTTATACAAGCCTTATAGAAGGCTGTCCACCACCTGGAAGGGTCCACACAGTCAAAACCCTTCGGGGGCCTTGGAGACACTTGTGAGTCCTGGAAATGCCAAGGATAAAGCTCAGAACTGAGCTGAAGCTATCAAGTTCAAATAAGCCACCAGCAGCAAACTTTCTCCCAAACTCCTCACTACTTACAATGACAATGCTGCTGTTCCTTTTTATCTCGCCCTTGGATGAGGTTTTGTGAATTGTGTGCTGCCCTCCCACCCGTTTTGCCTGTGCGACTAGCACACCATCACACGGGCAACGTAAAATCTGGATCACTTGGGCTTTTAATGGCCTTAAGTGGTCTTTTAACTGATGGCGGGCACAGCTCCGACACCTGCGCGTGCCTGTCGATCTGAAGGCTGTGCGCATGTGGGATGACATCGGGACGCTCGCCCGACATCTTCTCACACGATTTTATGCCCGATCGGTTTCGGGCCTGCATCCGCCCACAAGGTGTAAAATCCTACCCTCAACATTTCCAAAAATGTAGCAAATAGCTAAAGAGAGCCCTAGTATCTTTCACAATGTAAAGACCCAAGATCCTGTTACACGGCTCAGTGTTAAATTCTGTTTGCTTTTGTGAGGCACCTTGGGAGGTTTTATTATGTTAAAGGTGCTATATAAGTACAAGTTGTTATTGTTGTAAATAAATAAGTATATCAGTCAATCACATTCTCCCCCTCTAAGCTCAATCAATAACAAAAATACCAATTTTCATAATTTCAACTTGGAACAGCAAAGCTAAAGTCATTTTCCTCCATATCATTTATTATTCATTACACTTTATGTTTAAAACTACTAACCCTCATCTCTATTTCTCCTACTCCCTCCTTCCCAGTGTAAACTTGACCTATTGGTGCGGGTCAGTTTATTCTCTACTTCAACAGAGCTTTTCATTCTTATTTTCTGTGCTTCAGCCAAGTAGTAAAAAATAATTTTTGAGCCAAGCTATTATTGAACATTTGCGAGTTGCTGTATGGGTGGGTGGTGAGGTCACCTTCAATAAAAAGAGGTGAAGAAAGATTAACAATGCATAAAGTGCCCTGGCACAAAGCTAGCATTGTCACTCCACTGCACGTGATTAAAAACTGACCACGATAAAAACCACCATTCGTAATCTAATTGGAAATCAGGCAGTTTCTATAAATGGTGCAAGTTTGCAACAGGCATCCATTGAAAGTCTGTGTGCAATGCCACAGTCAATTTCCCATGAAGAAATTGTACAACTTTATTGTTGACAGGTTTACTGTTTCTAGCAATATCAATGTTTGGATGCAGGTGCTGAACAGTCATTAATCAATATACTATCCTTAGCAATGCCCAAATATACCGTATAATATAGATATTATTCAAAATGTTTTAGCTACTGCCCAGAAGATGGTGTTGCAGGAAAGGACCAATAGTTCATGTAAGGATTAACTTAAGCTTGAAGATATTTTAAGATTGAGAAATTGTAAGTGACAGAATTTGTTCATCTCAGAAGAAATCGTTTTCAGCAATGCACTGGGATCTTATATGTCACACTGATTTCTTTGTTTATGCTATTTACCAAACAAATGAATCCAGGACATCCATCATTATTTCACAAATAAAACCTATTCAGCTCAATTTTATTCATGGCTGATGCTGAAGGAATGAATTTTAACAAAGCTAAACTTTTTCATGCTTTGCTCAATAGGAACTAATGCCCTGGATTTTACACCTTGGGAATAGCAGTGAGGCTCACAAGAAAGAAAGAAAGACTTGCATTTAGGTAGCAAATTTCACAACTTCAGGCTATCCCACCCAATAGGCTTTGTTTTAATTCGGTTGTGGGATCATTGGCAAGGCCAGCACTTATTGTCTTTCTCTACTTCTCTTCCAGAAAATGATGGTAAGCCACCTTCTTGAACCATTGATGTCTGTATCATATAGGTACACCCGCAGTGCAGTTAGGTAAAGAGTTCCAGAATTTTGACCCAGTGATGATGAAGGGTGGCGTGTAACTTGGAGGACAACTTGCAGGCAGTTGTGTTCCCATATGCCTGCTGCCTTTGTACTTCTTTGGCAGTAGGTATTACAGGTTTGGAAAGTCCTGCCAAAGAAGCCTTGGTGAGTTGCTGCCATGCGTCTTGTAAATGGTGTACACTGCAGTCACAGTGCACCTGTAGTGGAACCTGTAGTGAATGCTTAATGTGGTAGGTGGCTTGCCAATCAAGGGGAAATACTCAAAATACAAGCCCATGGTTTTAAAAACTCCTTCAAAGGATATTGATTTGGAACAGTACAAGGAAGAAAAATAAATCGATGAGTATGATTCAGTAACATAGCGAATCCCCATTAGTGTTCATCTGCCAGCTAGGTTTCCAATTTAAATGTAATAATACTGATGGCTTGAGTTTCTTATGCACAGAGTCCTCATATTCATTAACATTAGTTATTCAAAGAAACAGGTCTTCACTTAGCAACATCAGAATCACATACGTAACGTCCATAGATTTAAGGTAATGTTGCATTTAGCAATTGTCTTATTTTTGTCTAGTTTGCATTCAACATGACCGATGTGCAGAGAGCATTGTTCTGTAAACACTCAAAATACAATAAAAGTTATATTCTTCAGCTTTTTTTCCTATTTTTTTCTTGAAGGTGTTAATGCTTGTGTTGAATATGGTTTCTCAGGTGTTGCTAGCCCTCTGGATGCTCACCCAGGTGAACACAATTCAACTGTGAGCCCTGTTTGTGCCTGACTGCAGGAGATATAATCCCGTGCTTGCTTGACATGTGTGCATGCACTTACAAAAACACACCATACACACTCTCACCTTCCAGCAGGGGTCACCAGATGCATGCGAGGAACTGTAGCCCTGGCTGATTGTCCCTTCTCACCATGACATTCAGGCAAACTCGCATCCTAATAACCATCTTAGCTGAACTAATCCAGTATAGATTGGGATCAAACCTAAAAGCCTCTTGTTATATAATTCAACGGTATATTGGTTGGTGAATTCATCCATTAAACTGTCAGAGCAGCTTTACTTCAACTTTACTTCACCTTAATTTCACCTTTACTTTAACTCACTTCTGCTCTGGAATTCTCTACACTACCTCCAACTGGATAATTCTTCCACAATTATTCTAGAAAACTCTGTTGCTCCTTTCCGCTGTGTTAACTTTACCGGTCTCGTGACTGGTAATTAAAATCACTAAGCAGGTATATTAAAAAAAAACACCTCAGCTTAAATTTGCTGTTTTGCATTGATTTCTTTTCCGCAATAGTTATATATGTTGGCCCTCAGATAAACTGATTCCTTTCTGTAGCTATCTATCAAGTGTAAATAACATTACTTATTTGTTTGATGCTTTCGAAATCAAATAAAGGTGCCAGGGTCAGGACATAAAGTCAAGATGAACAACTTGAAAAGGAAGATTCAGGGTTGCGTGAGCTGTAAAATAATGAGGTGGTTGCTTCATACGCCTCTGATAGCAACTTTGCGACAATCTCCAATGCAAATGAAGGCCAACCTTCACCTTATAAAATGGTGCAATTCAAGGTGTGAATTTCACATCAGTGAAAACAATTACCAATTTATTTCGGATCCGAGGACGGACTTGTACCTGAAACGTCAACTGAATGTGTTCCCTCAGTGGATGTTGCCTGACCTATTGAGAGTCTCCAATATTTCTTATTGTTGTGTCAGCTTTGCAGCATTTCCAATGCTTTGAAATTTGTTTAAATGCACACCCCTGAAACATTTGTGAATCAAACCCTTAGCGTGTGTGTGTGTGTGTGTGTGTGTTGGGGGGGGGGGTGGTGGTGGGATGGGGAGGGGTGCAAGGGGGGCAATTTAGGAATATCAAGACAGGAATAGGAGAGTTGCTCCATTGATCTGATCTCATGCTTTGTTTAAAGCAAATTCCCAGCATTTTCTCCAATGATAGCCATTTTTCTCAGAGGAGCTTCTATCTCCTTTTTAAACACTCCAATTAACTTTGACTCATCAACTTTCTGGGCTCTTGCTAAAATTCTTTATGAATTTTGTTTTAATTGTCTTTCTGGATTCCTCGAAGAAAGGAAGAATTATTCCCTTCCGCCTCACCAAATACCTTTGACATTTAACCAGCACAATTGGCTCACCTCTTAAACCCATCTTCTTCATGTGTTTTAGATAGCAGTAAATTTGGACCTGTAGGTAGCAGTAAACAAACCTTCCCTGTGAGCGGAGCTGCAGTGCTTGATTTTTCAAAGTACAAAGACAGGAAAATGTTTTTACTGTCTTTTTCTATTCCTCCATTGTGAAACCACACGTTACTTAGCATTAATCAAATTTAACAATTTGGCCGTTTGTGCATTATTTTTGTTTGGAAAAATGTGCTTACACATGTTTCAGATTGACACCGTGGGCGGAATTGTACCCGATTTGCACAAAGTGCGGTAGCAGGCAGGAGAAAAATAGTTTTACCTGTCGGCCGCAATGGCGGGTTTCCGCACTGTGTTGTCCCATTTCCACCTCATTACTTTATGCAGCCACAGGAAACACGCTACCTCGCCGACAGGCAACCTCTGATTTGTCCGCCATGCTGTTATCTCACTGCTTCCTCAAGCAGAGCGCCATATTGAAACTGCAGCCGCGCGCATCTCAATGTTTGCAGCCCAGGACTGCTCCAGTGAAGACATGGTCCCAAAAGCCAAGAAGGCGGCAGCCCCCTATCCCCCCCCCCCCCCCCCCCCCCCCCCCCACCACCCCCCCACCCCCCCCCCCCCCCCCCCCGCCCCCAACGGTTCGGTTCTGCATCCCTGGGACACCTCCTGGATGCCGTGGAGGCCCACCACGATGTCCTCTGCCCCCGCTCAGGCTGCAGGAGGCTCAGCAGCCTCACTACTCCAGTTTGGGAGGCAGTGCCAATGCTGCATACCGGAGGTCAGCCATCCACTGCCGAAAACAGATGAATGATCTCATCTGTGTCACCAGGGTAAGGCAACCATCTCATCACTCTAAACTCACACACTCACAAGCCCACCGCACATTCACTGGCATCTCACTCACTGCCAGCTCAAGGGACATCACCACTCACTCTCTCACACACACACCCTCACATCTCCATCTGGCCTCATCTCCTCTGGAGGCTGCCTCCTCAGCCCTCACCATCTGAGGCCACTTGCACAGATCAACGTGTGTCCCCCCCGCCCCCACAAACCCTGAGATATCCCCTTTCCACAGTATAGCTCTCGCCCTGCAGCAACTTACCTTGCCTGAGGCCACTCCTCCCCCTTTTCCAAGCAAGCCCTAGCCCTGCAGCTATTGAAAAGCCACCCCCGCCTTACGGCTGGTCTGGTAGGTAGACCCTTGCCCGTGAGTCCCCCTAAAAGTGATATGGTGCTGCCTGCGAAGTCTGGCACTGATGACGCGCGTGCTGTCTGAAGCCAAGTGGGCAAACAAACCTCGAAGTCCTGAATGAAGTGCGGCTCGCCAGGCGCACATTGCTTATGTACAGTTGACAAAGTGCCCGGATGATCCATCAAGGTTGGGGTCGGGGTGGGTATGATTCCGACGAATGAGATGCTAAAGTATTGGAATTAGGTTCCCGGTGTGCAGCGACAGGAAACACGGCCCACTATTGACGGTCGCAAACTGGTTTCGCAATGGCGAGAAACCGATTTTTGGCCTTCTTGCCACATTGTCACGCCTCCCCCCCACCCCCTCGACTGTCCCGCCCCGCATCGCCATGACGCCCAACACCAATAGGGCTTGAAAGTTCCGGCCCACGGCATTTCGAAACTCTTGGGCGTTTTGTCAAGAATGCCAGAGTGTTGCCGAATGATTATTTACGTGTGTGCAGTTATTGATTTTGTGAAGTGGGAATACCTTCACATTTTAAACAGCAAATTGTATTCGAATCCTGATCTGGTCAAGCAGCTGCGGCTTAAACCTATTTGCAGGATTGTCAGCTTACCAGGGTAAAGAGCTTATTTCTGCATTCCCAACATCGTGTCATGAGGAGCTACCTCTTCAGGCTGGGCCACTCAAGGAACTCATGACGAAGAGCACTGGCACAGAACTAGAAACCCAAATCTATACAATTGGAAAAAATTGACTTCACAAAGTTCAGACAAACAAGTTTGGCTGAACAAAGTGTTCTGCAGAAATCTCACTAGCTTCCGCCTGTAGATGGGGTATGGATCCCTGCATTCAGTTCATCCCACTTGAGTTGCAGCTACTCTCTCTACTCTGCTTCTAGAATCAATACAGTACTGATTTCCGAGGATCTGGCCAGAGGCATCAGAGCACAGCAATCAATATAATTATCCTGTCAAACTGTGCTTCAGGCTTGTTCACCTGCTCGACTTTGCATTGGAAAGTCAAGAATTCTCTACTGTATGCCAAATCCCAAAATGATTCACGAAGATGGTCCGAGTACGACAAGCATTTGGAAAAGGATTATACCTTTGAAACAGAGCGACTGTGCTCTGTGAAGACGGGAAAGAAACCAGTGTGGGTGAGATTATTCCGTGTCTCTCCCTGAAAAAAAGAGTGGGGTTTTTAAAAAAAAAAACGATATTGGACATGACTTGAGGGAAAAGTGCAAGAGTTTAAACAGTGGGACCGGACGCTCCGGGCGTGGGCAGGGCCAGAAAATCCCACCCTGGGGCCTGAATTTCATGCTCGGCGTGTACACGAAGCCAGCGGGCGCGGAAGCGGTTGTAGAATCTGCTCCCGGGTGAGATCGCATTCTCAACGCGATAATCTCAAGCCGAGTGGCCAACTGAGGCCCAACCAGCGTGAAAGGCGCCTACTGGTTGGGCTAACAGCGCGGGCAAGGGTGAGAATGAGCCGGGCACCGGGTCCAATGGCATGCCCCAGGACTTTGGTAACTTCGATTAACCGTCCAGTGGAAAAACAGGTCCTAAAGCACGGGACCACGAACTTGGTGCTAATACTGCAGCTTTTCAGCTGTGAACTGATCATGGCTAAAACCTTCAATGACTCAATCTACTTGTCTGTAGTGGCTCTGAAATATGCCTTGAAAATCTATAGGTCCTGCCTAACGTCAGCCACTGTTCCAACTAAACTTAGTGACAGCAGTGAGGAAGCTGTGGGTGGGGGTTGGGTGGGGGAGGGAAGGGGGGTTGAAGAGCTGGGGAGGGGGTTCCCCTCACCGACTTACATCAGTGAAGAGAGAAAAAATAACAAATAAGCATTTCTCCAGCAGCTTCCATGACTTTAGGACGTCCCAGACTGCCTCACCGCTTTTTAAAGCATGGTCACTGATGTAATGTGGAAAATGTGCCAGCCAGCCAATTTGCGCACAGCAAGCTCCCATAGACAGCAGCGTTGGATCTTTTACATTCATTGAGAGGGTAGACGCGGTCTCGGATTAACATCTCGCCTGAACGCTGGCTCCAAAGACAGTGCAGCACTTTCTCAGGACTGCTCTGGGACTGTAAGCCCACGCGCTCAACTCTCTGGAGTGGGCCTTGAACCCATAACCTACTGCACTCCAGAGAATGTCCCAGCGTGGCAGAGACCCAGGCCATCAAGGGTGCATCCGGCTTACCTGCTATTGCAGCAGCTCTGGACTGCCTGGCTGAGGTGGTGCAGCTAGGACCAGTGGCCGTGGTGAGGGAGGGCAAAGTGAGGGAGGGGGTGCTTGGGTCAGAAAATGGTTGTTCCCATTAGTTGGGGAATCCTTCTGAAAAACTATTTTTAACTCTGCAGGGATCTGGTCGTATTCTACATCTACTGCTGGGTCAGATGGGACAGCTTTAGTGACAAACCTGAAACCGGGTCATAGCGAAGGCCTGGTCACGGGGAGTCATTCAGGGAGGCCCCACCCTCAGCTCAGCTCACATTTCCTCCTTCCCCAACGCCCAGTATAATTAGAGCACCAAAATGCCAAATGACCACGGATTTTCGGGCCCAATATCTTTTGCAGATGACAATATTCCTCATGGTTTGTACAGACTGATCTATTTTGTTAGAGCTTTGGCTCAGATCTGTAGGTGAGCCGGCTTAGAAAGCTAGAGCAGTCAGTCGGAAGGAAATCTGGAAGAACTCAGATATATGACAGCAGCACAACCAGAATTGAGACGAAAGTGCTTGTGCTCCTTGGATGATGGACTGATAAAAATATGATGCCCACCTGTCCATTCTGCCCTGGCAATGAGTGCAGAAATCGCACGGGCAATGTAAAATCACTGCCTATTGGGGTCGTAACTGGTTTAATTGCTTAATTGTCGGCAGGCGCGAGTCCAACTGCTGCGCACGTCTGACGACTGCAACGTTGAACGTGTGTGCGATCACCTCCGGATGCTTGCCCACATATTTTAGTGCTATTTGACGTGCATTCAGGTCAGGTGCACGCCTGGTTTCAACGTGTAAAATTCAGGCCTTGGAGCAATGACCACTGGGCTCCATATAAAAAAAAACAGAACATAGAGGTACTGGAGAAGGGGCAAAAATGCTTTCCCGAGTGAAAGCACCTCGGAGCCAGCTACCTGCCTTATCCTGAGATACAAAGACTAGTAGGAGGTGGGAAATGAGAGGGGAGATGAAGGGGGAAAGGTGGAACTGATTCTTCAGGAAAGGCGAGGCTTCAAGAACAGTTAGGTGAAACTTCAAAACAAACTGAATTGTGCAATTTTCAGCCCCCTTTTAACTGTCGGTAAATGGTAAAATCCAAAAACTTGAGCATATAACATTCTAGCTCGAACCTGCCTCAGGTGGTTGATTTTCCTTTTTATTTGTGCAATTTAATTTTCCACCAAACGAGAGTGAAATAGGTTTGGCCTAGAATCAACCATTTGCGATTTTATGGTGATGATCAAGAGCATTCTGAGGTTTGTAGGGAAGGTTGATTGTGTGAAGCATTGGAGGTTATTCCCATTTCTTCGATTTTATAATATGTTTCAGTGCTTGAAGAGCAGGAGAGTTTTTTAAAAAAAATGTGCAGTCCTTTAGGCAAAATCTTGAAATAAACCGCAAGAGCAGGTTGCTGGTTGCTGTTGACATGTTGCATGTATGTGCTCTCTTGATGGAGCTGAGTGAGGTACTGGGCTGAATTATCCTAAGGGCTTCGGTACCCAATGTCGAGTCAAAATGGGAGCCCCGGGCCCACAATTCCTGGCAGTGGGGCCGTCTCGGTGATATTCCCTAATCCGTCTCCTCCCCAGTGCTATCCAATAGATTGGCAGGCGCGCTCCCAATGCTGCTGGCCCAATTGGAAAGCCGACAGCTCTGAAGCCTCGCTAGCCCCACCAGGGCTCTCCTGAGGCAGGTCAGGGACAGTGTAAGGGCTCCTCAACATGGAGGTCCTTGGAGGGGTGAGCTGGTTAAAAAAATGCTGCTTGTCAAGGGCGGAGAGCCCAACAGAATGGAGGGGAAACCCCTCTGGGGGGATCACTGGGACCATGGGGGCTGCCTTTCCTGCACAGGGCCCCCCTCTGAGGGGTGTGAGGCGTTCAGCTCTGATGGCCCACCCTGTGCTGGCACAAGTAGGCGGCCTCCAAATTGCTGGCAGCCTCCCCATGCAGGGTCAACACTGCCATCGGCAAAATGCTGGGGGCACTGCAAATTCGCCCCTAACTGGGGCTTTACGTATACAAATTGGCTACCTGCCTCTATGGAGCAGACAGCTGATCCACGTTCCTGCCCACCCTGGGAGACCTTCCCCATGGTGGGAGTAAGTCGAGGAGCTGTCCCAGGGCAGCTGCTCACTATTTTGCCAACCCTTCCCACTCTCCAAATCCAGAACCCCAGGTCTGGGAAAATTCAGGCCAGTGTGTCTGTCTTTCAGTGCATCAATCAATTGTTTCTCATTCTCCACAAGGGATTCTATAATTCCAAAATAAAGGCCTCTAATTTGGTATAGTTTTTCTGCATGTATTCAAAAGTCGCTCTATTGCAATTATCACAACAACAAGGAGAATAGGTTATATTTTTGTCCCATTAGAATAATGCTATTATGTCTCGTGGCCCAGAATAGTGTTGAAAAAAATCCACTTTCAGAACAGATTTGACCTTTTTAAATTGTAAACCTTAATAGTCAACAGCTCTTCATTGGGTCAAATAGCCTTGGTTTGTTTTTTAACTTCTGACCCAGGTTTGAAAATTAGGTGATTATTCCATTATGTATGGAACCTCCCAGGCTGGAGAGCGTAGGAACATTGGGCAGGATTTCCTGCCTGTCGGGTGGGCGGGCCTGACCCAATCTCCAGCAGGCACGAAGTCGATCCCCACCGGAGAAGCGGGCCCAGCCGCCATTTTACGTGGGCGGGCCAATTAAGGCCCACCCAGCGTGACATCCGGCGGGAAGCGCTACGTGCTCCCTGTGCTGGCAGGGGGGAGGGGGGGATTCCCCAAAAGTGAGAGTGCGCTCTTTCTCACATGAGCACGATAGAGGGCACACCTCCCTGAGGCTAAGTGCAGCCTCAGGGAGATTGCTGACAGCTTTATAAGCTTTACAAATAGAAAAATAAAAAAAATCCTTAACACGTTCCCCCCTCATATGACAATGTCACACGAGATGGGACGTGTTAATAAATATCACATAAACTTTATTAAAGTTTTTTAAACCTCACACGAAACCTCATCCCGCCGCTGGATGAGATTTCATATCTTTTCTATTAGCCGCTGGGGCTCCTGGCCTGGCCACTAACCTTAAGGTTGGACGGGCAGGCCCTTTAATTGGTTAAATTATCCTGTCAATGGCTTCGATTGGCCATTGACAGGTCGGCGGGCAGACAGCTGATTTTGCTGCGCCCCCTGCCTTCCTGAAGAGGTAAATGGGGCGGGGTGATGTCGGGGGTTCCTCCCAACATCATCCCGTGTCATTTTCACGTTGGCGAGCTGGCCCTGCCCCCCCTGCTCGCCGACGGGAAGATTTCAGCCCGTAGGGCAGAATTTTGCCCTCGTCAGGTGGGCTCTGCAGGGGGCAAGGTGGGAGTGGTCGGGAAGCCGACTGCCGCCCGTGATCAGGGCTGGACCGCGATTTGATGCTGGCAGGCCAATTAAGGCCTGCCTGGTGTGGAACGGTGCTTCAGCGCTCAGTGCTGATTGTGGGGGGGGGGTGGGGGGGGTGGGGGGGAGGTGGGGGCGGGTGTGGGGGCAGAGGGGTGGGGGGTGAGTAGGGCAAGAACACAAGTTGGCGCATGTGCAGGAGTGAGCGTTGGAAAAACTCCCTGAGGCACGGAGCCGCCTCAGGGAGGTGAAGAGATGAAAAATTAAAAAGAAAGGTGTTTAAATTGTTATAAAACATGGCCCCTCGTGTGGCTCTGTCGCATGAGCAAGGACAATGTTATTAATGGAATGGTAAAATTTTTATTCTATTTTTACTTGCTGTTGGAAACCTCAACCCGCCCCGTGGATGAGGTTTCCTAAAAAAATGCAAAGGCCGCTTGGCTTTTTCGCCTGCCCACCAACTGTAAGGTTGGACGGGCAGTGGGAATTTTCTTTCAGTTGTAACTTTCATGGCCTTTAATGAGCTTTTTATTTGTCTGTGGGCGCACTGCCAACTCTGGTGCGCGTCCGCCGACCGAAATATCACGCCAGTGCGTGATGATGTCGGGACGCTCGCCTGACATCATTGCACATCATTTCACACTCGTTCAGGTCTGCATACCTGCCCGACAAGCGTTATATTCTGCCCATAGTCTCTGGTGCTGGAATACTCATTTAAAAAAGTTCAAAAACAAGACTCTCCTTTGTTGTTGATTTTTTTTTAAATCATTTATTCAAATAGATTTTTTTATTTTGATTGATAAAACCAGCTGTAAGAATCCCCATTGTATTAATTTAAGGAATTTAATGTCAGATAGTGCCAGGCTGATTGGAATTGAGTAAAAGACTGAAGAATGTGATGAAGTTTGTGTGTTCGACAGCAGGGTGAAGTAGTTTATATAGAAAGTATTGAAGGATAGACTTGCATTTATATAGTGCCTTTCAGGACCACAGAGTATCCCAAAGCACTGTTCACCCAACAAGGTCCTTTTGAAGTGTAGGAATTACAGCAGCCAATTTGCGCACAGCAAGCTCTGGGTGTGGAGGCAGTTTGGTTAAAAGGCCCGCCTCGGTTCTCCAACATAGCAGCCCAGCTCATAAAATCATTTAAAGGCCCACTAAACCTCACCCCTGTTATGCCCCCTCATGCCACCTCCATATCCCTTCATGAGCCAAATCACCCCCGTGCCATTCCAAGCTGCTTCAGGCCCCTCATGCCACTGCCATGCCCCCCATGTATCGTTCATGGCCGCTTTCCCTTTGTGTACTATGTACAGTCCTCAAATGCCATTCATTAGTGATGAGAATTATTTAAAAACTTTTGGAAAATAAATTAAATTTCTAATATTCTAATAAAACACTGAATTCAAACACATTATCATTGTTACTGGAAAGAAACAAAAATCTCCAAGGGCTCTGATTGGTGTAAGTGTTATCGTAGAGAATGCAACAGGGAACAGTTAACTGCCATGCTTTTGTTTCAATTCAAACCAGGCAAGTTGACTCTGATTGGTCAAAGCATTACAATGGGAATGAATCAGGGGATGGCTGTCCCTTGAGATTTTATTTAGCTGAAAAAGGACCAATGCATAGACATGTTCTTTTTGTTTGCAAAGGATAGGGCCCTGTGTGTGAATGCATGTATCATCTAGCACGTATAAGTGAGCCACACTGGGAGCCCGACTAATGATTTTAAATTGGTTATTAGTGTAATTCTTAGCACAATTGGGATTGTTTAGTTAGTGTTGCCCAATCGCAGAACAACATTTGGTGTTGGACACCATGTTCTGAGTTTTACAAGCACGGGTTGGTTGGGTACAGTCAGGACTTGCCAGTTGCAAAAAACCAAAGGAATGTGCTGTTTGATACAATCTCCCAGTCTTTGGGACATATGGCCTATATACCTGGCATTACACAGGCCGTGAAATTCGTATACACCTCACACATTTGCAGGGAAGGCATAATGTCTTTTTGGCTTGATGGCAGCATTCTGTTAGTGCAGAATACCGCTTGAGTTGCTGGTGCATAAAGCAGCATGAGATAGCTAGCTTCACCTGTTGCTCAATTTTTGAGACACCTTACCCTACCCTTACACTTACATTTACCTTTCAGAATGATCCTGACTCAGCAGCCATCCTCCAGTGGTCACTAATTTTCCAAAGAGGTGCATTTTCTTAGGGCTTCCAAAATCCACACAGGCATACAAAAATTGTGTGAGGGCAGAAGTCCAGTTTATCTGAGGTTCTCACAAAGGGGGTCTCTGTATATAAAAAAGTGTATGTGCGTTTTGCACTCAAGGCCTTCCCAACCTGTGAAAAGGCATCAGGAAGGCAGAGGGAGATTGTTTGTCCTGCAATAAAAAAAGAGATGAAAATCCGGCCCTCTTGTCTCCAATCTTTTGGACAGATAAGAGAGAAGAAGGTCTCACGGGGAGACAAGTCACTGCAGCTGGTGTGGTCAACAGAGAGAAGAAGCTGGCACATTTGTGAGCTACTGAAGCTACTGAACCAGGATGGGGGAGGGAAGATGGTCCATGGTTGAAAATACACATCTCATGGTAATGAGAGGAATCTGAAATTCGACCTAGCATGGCCAGAGTGGGGAGGGGGAGGTGGTACGGGGTATGGGGAGTGGGGGGGGTGCGGTTAGTGGGACTTGGTGCATCAAGAGTCACAAGAGAAGGATTTGATGTTGGCATTCAATTCAGGAATCTCTGAAAACTAGAGAAGTGCCTTTTGATGGTTGCGACTTGTGAAAATGGGGAGAAACAAACCCATTGGAAACTGAGAGTGATGTAGGAGCAGAATGTGGAGAATAGCCATGGTTGTAGATCATATTAAAAGTTCAAGTGGAGGTAACTTGTCTAAAGTTTAGAGGGTTAGTTGCTTACTGAGAATTGTTTAGCAGCATTGCTTTTAGTTTGTCACAGTAAAATTCTTAAAATTTGAAATCTTGTCATGAGGTTCCTTCAAGTAGTGCACTAAGATTTCAAATTTTTAAAAAATTAACAATTTCTCGAAACACATTTTGCCGTCGGTGAGCAGGGGGTGGGGCCCGCTCGCTGATGCGCAAAATGACGCGGGATGAATTTGGGTGGAACCCCCGATGTCATCCCGCCCCATTTAAATTTTCAGGAAGGTGGGGGCGCAGCAAAATCAGCTGTGGGCCCGCCGACCTGTCAATGGCCAATTGAGGCCATTGACAGGATCATTTAAACAATTAAAGGACCTGCCCGTCCAACCTTAAGGCTGTGGGCAGGCCAGGAGCCCCAGCGGGAACTAGAGACAACATGAAACCTCATCCACCGGCAGGATGAGATTTCATGCAGGGATTTAAAAAGTTTATTTAAGTTTTACTGTGATTAGTGATCATGTCCCATCTCATGTGACATTGTCACATGAGGAGGACAAGTTAAGGATTTTTTTTACTATTTTCAATATTGTTAAAGCTGTCAGCGATCTCCCTGAGGCAGCACTTAGCCTCAGGAAGATATGCGCTCTTTTGTGCGCATGCACGAAAGAACGCACTCTCACTTTTGGGAATTCCCCCCCACCCACCCGCACAGGAAATGCATAGCGCTTCCTGCCAGACGTCACACTGGGCGGGGCTTAATTGGCCCGCCCATGTAAAATGGCGGTGGGGCCCGCTTCTCCGGCAGGGATTGGCTCCCCACCCGCTGAGATTGGGATGGGCCCGCTTGCCTGACAGGCAGAAAATTCTGCCCATGGGAAAGGGGCAGGTATTTTGGGTGGTTAAGGAGTGGACCAAGATGTCACGGAGGTAATGGTCCCTTTGGAATATTTTTTATTCATACACATGATGTGGGTATCATTGGCCAGACCAGCATTTATTGCCCATTCCTAATTGCTCTTGAGAATGTTGGTGGTGAAACATATTTTGAATACAACTGAGTGGCTTGCTAGGCCATTTCAGAGGGCAGTTAAGAGCCACATTGCTATGGATCTGGTTTTGATCTGGATAGGCCAGACCACGTCAGGATGGTAGATTTCCCTCCCTAAACTTCAGTAGCAAAGCAGATGGGTTTTTATAACAATTCGGGAATTTCGTGGTCATCATTGTTGTTATCAGCTTTTTATTTCTGATTTAATTAATTAATTTTTAGGAAGTTCCTCAGCTATCATGATGAGGTTTTAACTCAGGCCTTTGGATTATTAGTCCAAGTTCCTAGGTTAGAATTCTAGTAATCACTACCCTACCATAGTCCGGAATGATGAGAGGAAAGGGAGGGGAAGATGTGTTTGGTGGTGGCATCATGGTGGAATGGACAGAAATGGTGGAGGATGATCCATCGAATGCAGAAGCTGGTGGCGTTGAGAGTGGGGGCAACAGGAATCCTCCTGTGGTTCTTGGATGGAGGGATGCAAGAACAAAAAAAAAGGGAACGGAATAACATGGTCGAGTGCTCTGTCAACCATTCTGCAGGGGAATCCTTGGTTGAGAAACAAGAAGACATATTGGAAGCACTAGCATGGAAGGTGGTATTTTCAGAACAGATATGACGGTGTCAGAGAAACTGGGAAAACAAGAAGCAGGTTTGGAGGAAATTTAGTCCAGGTAGCTATGGTTGCTATTGAGCTTATAGTGAATATTGGTCCATAGCCAATCTTCAGAAAGATCTTCAGAAAATCTTAAGAAAGATCAGCTATCAGGAAGAGATGGAGATGGATCATGCGAAGATGAGGCAAGAGTGCAAATTTGGAGCAAAGCTGATTTAAATTTTCCAGTTCAGGACAAGAACAGGAAATGGCACTGATAGTCATCAATGGAAGCAGAGGTAAGGGAGACGAACCTGAGTAGGCCACAGAATGTTCCACATATTCCAGAAAAGGCAGGCAGAGCTAGGATCCATGCGAGTACCCATTGCAATATTTCTTCTTTAAGTAAAAAATATATAATTTTATTTCTTTAGCTTCAGGTTAGAATAACAAATATTTGTTCAAATATCTACCCACAAGGAAGATAATTTTGAGGGAGTGTAAGGTGGTTAAAGAGAAGTGAAATTGGAAAGTGTGCTATTTACCTACTTTGTATCAGTCATTAGAGTAGAGTAAGATGTCAGTACACCAGACATCTCACGGAAACTATTACTGAATAGGACACAGTGACTTCACAAATTAACATAAGCAAGATAATGGAGTAATGGAGAAATTAATGGTGCTAAAGAGCAACAAATTCCCAGGACCAGATGGCTCCCACCCCAGCATTTTAAAAATAGTAGGTAAGAACATTGTAGGTATTCTCATTATGCTTTCTAAAGTTCTCTTGATTCAGGGACCACTCCTTTAGATTCAAAAATTGTGTGTCACTCCTCTATTTAAGAAAGGCTAAAAAGGGAAACCGGGCAATTATAGACCAGTTAGCCTTATATCTGCTGTCAGGAAATTGCCAGTCTACAAATAAGGAGAAGGTGACTGAACACCTGGAACAGTTGATCCAGGAGAGTCAGCATGGATCATATATACCCTACCTGATGAAGTAGGTTGAATTTTTTGATGAGGTGACACTGGTAATGAACAAGGAATGTCAATGGATATTATTTATTTGGACTTCCAGAGGGCATTTGATAAAATCCCTTACAAGAGACTTAGCCAAAGTTGAAGACTGTGGAGTTGAAGGCCGATTGTTGAGTTGTTTAGGAAATTAATTGAGTGGAAGGATACAACGATTGAAGCTAATGGACAAGTACTCTAATTGGCAGAATGGTGTCTCGTAAGGATCTGTGTTGAAATCTCAACTATTTACTGTATTTATTAACAAATTAGATGGTGAGCCTGAAAGCCACATATCCAAATTTGTTGATGAAAAAAAAAGATATTTGGTATTGTAGGCAGTGTAGATGGAAGCATAAACTTACAAAGAGATCTTGAGTGAATGGGCAAAATAATGTAGGCAAATGTGAGGTCATTCATATCAGACCTAAGGAGGATAGAACAGGATACTTTCTAAATGGTGAAGGTGTGGAAATAGTGGAAGTGTAAAGACACTGAGGTATCCAGGTTCATAGGTCATTATAATCATACTTCAGCTGTACTGGAGCCAAAAATCTATCAATGTCAATTTTAAAATTAACAATTAATCCAGCATGAATTTCTATTTGTGGAATAGTTCCAAACTTCTACCACCCTTTGAGTGAAGAAGCATTTCCTACTTTCACTGCAGCTGCACAGGGCCTTGGAGTATTGTGTGCTGTTTTCGTATCCTTACCTAAGAAAAGATAGACTTGCCATAGAGGGAGTATAGCAAAGGTTCACGAGAATGAATCCTGGGATGACAGGATTGTCGTAAGTCGTATGGAGAAATTGGGCCGATGGGGCCTGTATTCACCGGAGTTTAGAAGAATGAGAGGGGATCTCATTGAAACGTATACAATTCTGACAGGGCTGGACAAACTGGATGCAGGGATGATGTTTCCTCTGGCTGAGGGGTCTAGAACAAAGGGTCATAGTCTCAGAATAGGGGATAGGCCATTTAAAACTGAGAAACTTCTTCACTCAGAGGATGGTGAACTTGTGGAATTCTCTACCACAGAGGGTTTTGGAAACTAAGTCACTGAATATATTTAAGAAGGAAATAGATACATTTCTAGACCCTAAAGTTGACAAGGGATGCGGGGAGAGAGCAGGAGTATTGAGATAGAGGATCAGCCATGATCATATTGAATGGTGGAGCAGGCTCAAAGGGCCGAATGGCCAACTCCTGCATCTATTTTCTATGTTTCTATAATAGTAGTCCCAATATATTTGAAAATTGAGAGGATTAGAATCAGTGGTGTACAGATGCTGCAGCTGATGGCTCATCACAACCAAAATGTGGTGGAAGGAGACTGAGTATACTGTTGGTCGACTGTAGCGTTTGGTCAGGTCTTTTGTCTAGATTCAGCCATAATTAACATGATCATGTAAGAGCAGCAAGTTTTAACTGAGCACCTGAAGTATATTGTATATAGGGATGGGCAACAAATGCTGGCCTACCCAGTGACGCCCACTTCCCAGAAAAGAATAAATTTAAAAAATAGTCGTTTGGTAGTGCAGGACTTGAGTATTGTTGAAAAAGACACTTTGTTGAAGCTTTTGATGTTGCACGTATCGGGACAATCACAAGAATACCACTTTCAGAGGAAACAACAACTTTATACTCTCTTCTCATACGGTATAAAGTTGTTGCTTCCCCTGACATTGGTATTCCTGTGATTGTCCTGATGAGTGCAAGATGAAAAGCTTCAACAAAATGTCTTGTTTCAGCAATAAAAAAAATATGCAGACATACAGGATATCAAGACTTTGGCATTCCTTGCAAATGATCTGTTCACTTCACCTACCATAGAAACTTTTTTTATTATTTATGTTCTCTGATGCATACAATATGCACTACAAATTAAGTTGTCCAGATAACAATGGGATGCAATTAGTGCAGGTCCAGTAACTCATTCAAACTATAGACCTATTACCTGCAAGCTGTTGTATCTGCATAACATTACTGCATGCATAATCTGCTGTCATTAAAAGTGTTCAATTAAAATAATCATCTTCATTTGTGTGCAACACATACACAAGACAGCCTGACCACACTTTGAGCTATGATGCAGTATTGTGTGGACAATAGTGTGTGCACTAAATCCTGCCACATGACCATAATTGCTTCCATTCTAGTAAACAGTAATGCTAATCCAACTGCATTAGATCCATGAAGGATAGAGCTACACTGCTGCATTCTGCTGATCTGAAGAGCTGTATGCTGAAATGCCTGAAGACCTTCTTGCTTTGCAATAGTAGAGTACCAAACCCCAAATAGAAGGAGCCTTTTCCATAATGCTTACATGGCTGATATTTGCTAGCCTGTCACAGTATACAGAGAACAAATGATGCTTGCTAGTGACTCGAAAATGGTTCTCTTATCAAGAGGTGAACGCGTAATAAACCAAATTAGAGATACTTGCACAGCTTGTATTGATCATTTAAATGACAAGAGGATTAGAAAATGGTAACCATTCCAGGATTTTGTGAACATTGTGAACACCAGGGTTCATTTGGTTCCATTTGGGAACTGTGGTTTTGGCAGCATGTGTCAGATCTCTGAAATACAATGAACAAACCCAAGCATTCAGGTAATCGCTAGAGGTTAATCAAGAAATAATTTCAGCTGATTCCAAGAAAATATGACCTGCATACAGTAGAAACAGACAGATGAATGCTGATACAGAACTGTAATCTCGACAAGGGTTTCAAACTGAAAGCAACTACAGCAAATCCTCAATGGTTTATCACCAGCTGAATTTTAGGATCGAAACATTAAGAATGCAAAGCTGGCAGATTACAAACTCACATGTTACACAATGTAGAAGGTGATAAGACTCTAGTTATCATCAATCAAGTTGGTTCCGGTAGTTGCAAATTGCAGAAAATCAATGGTGCCTTTAAAACACTTTACAACTGTTTATGTACCTCAGAGGGCAAATGCTCAGATTTAAAGTCCGCCTTTCAGTGGAGGTGATTCTTTTGAACTTTTCAAAAGAAAAAAAAATAATAGCTCTCCCCCACTGCCGCCCCCCCCCCCCCACCCCACTGGACACCAGTGTGGCGATCGTAATGTGCGATTAAACCTATACCCGTTGATTGTGATGAGTCATGTCGCTCTCACATTCAGAAGCTGTAAGGCAATGCATCCCTGTCTCTTTGTATGACACAATTTAATCTGCCGGCAGCAATTAAAAACAGAGAAAGAAATAACTGAAAGGCAAAACTTCAAAGGTTAGGAAAATGGAGGACCACCAACTAATGCATGGGACAAAATGTATTTTGAAGTAGATCTATGGTTAAGATTAGAATTCAGAAGTGACTCAATGATGGCCCAAACAAACTTGAATAAAATTAAGTTTGAGCTCTTCAGTAGGAGTTTTCATTATATTTGTGCCTTCTGAAATATTATCTACAGACTACTACTAATCATGCATTACTGATGATGTGTAGCCACTACTTAATGTAGGTGGCTAGTTAACTATGTTGCTGTTTAAACCCATCTCAGCCACAGGATTAGACCCAGGAATGGTCTCTCAGTGATAGGATTTGTAAGAGCTAGAGGATATGTGTGCCTTGCGTTAATTAATGATAATATTTGAAAGTTTAAGAGTTACTCCCTTTAAACTAAATTGCAGATAAACTGGAACACAAGACTCGAAATTGCCTTTCAGGCCAAATATTATGGTTAGAATTTAATGCCCTTCCCCATGGCGCGTTTGGTGGCAGGGAAGCACTTAATCGTGCAGGAGGGTGGTGGGGAGTGAGGGCAGGAACCAAGCAGCCATCCCCAATTAGGTCCAGGACAGGAAGGCCTGTGGCTGGCATTCCCAGCCTACCACTTAAATGGGCAATTAACGTCTGCTTAAGGGATGAGGCCACTGCTACTGGTATTCATCTAACAGCGGGTGAGGGACTCACCATTTGGGGAGGCCAAAAAACAAATCCTGGTGTGTTTGCTTGCAGGCTTCTAGAGGTGTCTGTCATTGCCAGGCTTTGGGAAAGGAGGTGCCTACTGACAGCCAAACTCTGCCCTTGCTGCCAACCTCTCTCCCATGATCCCCAACCCTTGAACTTCCTCGGAGTGGCAATCAGCATGAATTGCCACTCTGCTCCTAGTTTCTTATCTGAAATTCTGTCTCTCTCGACCTTTTGACTCTGGCCAGGTGAGATCCAGGCAGTGTAGAATGACCCCATGGCCTAGCATCTTTCGGATGCAAGGAGGCCACGCCCCCTTTTTATGGCACTATCTGCCATAAAGCAACTTAAATTAAAGGTCCAGTGAAGTTTAAAGACCCTTGACAGGCCAGGGAGAAGGTAAATGTATAAGGTAAGCAGGTAGGAATTTGATGGGATTTGGGAGGGGGGAGCTGTTGTCAGATGGGGCCTCGGGGGGAGGTGGTGTTGGGTTGGGCCTTGGCTGGGGGGAATGTTGTCAGGCCTCAGGATGTGGTGACTGGTAGGGCCTCGGTGGGGGAGTGTATCTAGTTAGGCCTCAGGGGCAGGTGTTTGGTCAGGCCTCGAAGTGGGAGGGTTCTCAGGCATCGGGGGGGTGGATGGGTGATTTTGCGCTTTGGGGGAGGGAGGTTCCAGGGGGTTCTGGGTCCAGTTCAGGTCAGGCCTCAGGGGGCTGGGGGTGAGAGTTAGGCCTGGCAGGGAGTGGAGGGTGGGGGAAGTGAGAGTCAGGCCTTGCGATGGGGGTGGGGTGAAGAGTCCCCATGGGGTTGGGAGGAATCTCGTGGGTTGGGGAGTTCCTGTCAAGGGCTGTAGTCCCATGGGAGTTGGGGGGGTCCTATGGGGGAGTGGTAGTCGGGTCGGGGGGGTGGAGGGAGACCCCTGGGGTGCTGGGGGTTATTGGTAGAGTCCCATGGGGGAGTCTGTTGGGAGTCCCCTGGGACTTCCTGGGTGTGTGGGCAGTCCTGGACAGTGGGGGGGATCACTGTGCGTCTGTGCAATGGTTACCCAGAAGTTAGAAGTGGTTTTAATTCTTCTCATTATTTTGGGTTAACTATTGGTGTAACCCTACAGAACCATTTAAAGTTTGCGATTTAAATCCCTTTTTTGGATGGTTCCCAGTGCAGAGGGTAATTGCCCAGGGGGAGTTTGCACTTCTGGGCAATTGCCGTGCAAACCTTACAAGTGAACATCCGGGAGGGGAGGGTTCCTCAAGTACAACTTTGGGCTACCCCCCAATATGAAGCCTTGGAGCTTGGAAGCTATGGCCCAGATGTACAATGGCCCAGATGTACAATGGCCCAGATGTACAATGGCCCAGATATACAATGGCCCAGATGTACAATGGCCCAGATGTACAATGGCCCAGATGTACAATGGCCCAGATGTACAATGGCCCAGATGTACAATGGCCCAGATATACAATGGCCCAGATATACAATGGGCCATAGCTTCCAAGTCCCAAGGCATCGTATTCGGGGTAGCCCAAAGTTGCACTGGGGAACCCTCCCATAGAACCATAGAAAAGTTACAGCACAGAAGGAGGCCATTTGGCCCATCTTATCTATGCCAGCCCGAGGACACCCAGGTGCCCTTTCTGATCCCACCTTCCTGCACCCAGCCCATAGCCCTGCCGCTTACAGCCCTTAAGGTGCAGATCCAGGTACTTTTTAAAAGAGTTTAAAGTTTCTGCCTCTACCACTGACTTGAGCAGCGAATTCTAGGCACCCACTACCCCCTGCATAAAAAAAGTTCTTCCTCATGTCCCCCTTACACCTTCTGTCACTTATCTTGAATCTATGCCCCCTGGTCCCCTCCTGGATCACAGATATATGGAATTACAGATATATGGATATAGAGGGAAAGAAAAGATGGAAATAAAACATTGATAAGAGAAATAAAACAGTGATAGGAGAAATAGATAACTTCTAAATAGTAGAGAAAGATATTTTGCATTTTTGGGATCTAAGCTGACCTCAAAGCTGAAAAGATCGCCATGATAGAAACACATTAGATTTTCTTTTTGAATGGCAGCAAACTTCTGCAGATATAATTCAGATAAATTTCATTGCCAATTTTCTATTTATTTCAATTAAATTTCCTTACATTTGATTTACTTGGCAGATAACACTAATATGTCAGGCAATGACAACACACTTGTCATCCTGTCAGAAAGCGATAAAAGTAAGCAAGACACACTGATATAATCATTCTAATCCCCTAGCTGTTAATAAAAGGACAATCACTGTTAGGGTGAAGAAACTGGGAAATGAAAAACTGAGATAACGAGTGACAGTTTTACAGATACTGATAAAGGTGACTGATTATCTTGCATAAACCCAAATAAATCTACATTGAGGTAATGATATTGTAAAGCATGGCAGACAATACGTGGTGAAAGTTGCCAACACTAACCATTCCCCTCCCTACTCTGCCATTTTACTCAATGACCAACGGGTTACATAGAGTTGACTGTGCACAAATCACCAGTTTTACATCAAGAATGGACGAAGAATAATGATATTAATCCTGCCTTCAACCCATGATTGGAAATGAAATACATTCTATGCTAAACGAATACCCAAGAACAACATAAACTAGTACTGTACAGAAGTGTGGTAATTGGTGATTCCATTCATTGGATGTAACTGGAACAAAAGCCCCCATCATTCTGCTCCAGCGAGATTAAAAATCATTGCAAAAGCAAAATACTATAGATGCTGGAAATCTGAAATACAGACAGGAAATGCTGAAAATACCCAACAGATCATACAGCATTTACGGAGAGCAACAGAGTTAACACCTCAAGCCAATGACTCTTCAGTTTTCAGATGAATTTTGATGAAAGTTCATCAACCTTAAAGTTAACAATGGGAAGGGAGGGTGGGATTGGGCGTGGGCGGGTGCGCAGTTAATCGCTGCTCGTGACTGGGTGCACGCTGCCATTTTACGTGGGCGGGCCAGTTAAGACCTGTCCAGCGTGGCGTGCACCTGGAAGTGCTGAACGCTCCGTCTGCAGGTGGGGGGGTGGAGTAGGCTGAGTCCGGGCCTGCACTCTTTTGCGAATGCATGTGAAAGAGCGCAGAAATCTTCCTGCTGCCACAGGGAGATTACTTTGATTTTTAAAACTTTTAATAAAGAGAAAAAAAAAATTAAGGACATGTCCTCTCATGTGACAGTGTCCCAAGAGCTAGGACATGTCTATGAATTTCATTAAAAATTTCTGTTAATGTTTTAAAACCGGCCGTGGATGAGGTTTCATGATAAATGCGAAATTCGCCTGGGAGCTTCACCTGCCCCCCCGCCAACCTTAAGACTGGACAGGCAGCTCAGTTAAGTGTCTCAATTGGAATTTAAATGGTCTTAATAGGCCTTTGACAGTTCAGCGGGCACACAGCCAACTCAGGTGCGCACCCGGCGAACTGAATATCTAAATGATGTGCGGTGATGTTGGGACGCGTCAGCTAGTGGGGCCCGCACCCACTCGACAACCCGAAGATTCTGCCCGCTGTTTCTCCCTCCACAGATGCTGCCTTACCTGTTGCATATTTCCAGCATTTTCTGTTTTTATTTTATATTAAAAATGTAATGACTCTACTCAAAGAGAAGTAAAGAATTCTCCCGGTGCCCTGGCTAAAATTCCTGCCTGGGTCAAACACATTATGAAAAACAAATTAGCTGATTGCTGTTTATTGCAAGTGTGCAAAATGGCTGCTGCAGTTGCCTTCAGAACAAGTCACTAGACTTCAAAGTATTTTCTTTTTAAGTGAAGGCAAAGGGGTAATGTAATTGTTTTGCAAAGGGGTAATGTAATTTTTAGCAAACATACATCAGGGACAATTTTAAGCTAACTTGTTGCCTGGGGAACATGTGGGATCAGGTGGGACACTAATTTTACAATCTTCCTAATGGGGGCAATTTTAACATACATGTGAACATGCCAACTAGGAGCAGGAGTAGGCCACTCGGCCCTTCAAGCCTGCTCCGTCATTCAATAAGATTATGGCTGATTTGATTGCATCCTCCTGCCTATCCCCATAATCTTTCACCCCTTGTTAATCAAGAATCTATGTACCTCTGCTTTAACAATATTCAAAGACTCTGCTTCCACTGCCTTTTGAAGAAGAGTTCCAAAGACTCACGACCGTCAGAGAAAAAATGTCTCCTCATCTGTCTTCAATGAGCGACCCCTTATTTTGAAGCCATGACCCCTAGATCTAAATTCTCCCACAAGAGGAAACATCTTCTCCACATTCATTCCATCAAGACCCCTCAACATCTTAAAGTTTTTGATCAAATCAACTCTTACTCATCTAAACTCCAGTGGATACAAGTCTAACCTGTCCAACATTTCCTCATTAGACAACACACCCATTCCTGGTATTAGCCTAGTAAACCTTCTCTGAGCTGCTTCTAATGCATTTACATCTTTCCTTAAATAAGGAGACCAATAATGTACGCTGTACTCCAGATGTGCTCTCACCAGTGCTCTGTACAACTGAAGCATAATCCCACCAGTCAGAAACTGATGGGTTTGGGTGCAATGCCAGCTTGACATCTGCCTGATTTGACACTAAATTAAAATGAACAGATAATATTGAGTGGGTGTAAAATCAGTGCCTTGAAGGGAAGCAATCATCCTTAACTAGTTCTCTGTTCTCGATTCAGTGAACTATTGATTAGATATACAATTTTACTAGCCTCAATACCTTAACTGTTATGACCCTTGGCCAGATCCTGATGTGGTAGGGGGGGAGGGCGGTGGGCGTGGTGGGGTGACCTGGTTAGTGACTAATAATGTTTTGTTTAAAGTAGAGAAAGTTTAAGATTCAAGACACTAACTAAGTGAATAACATCACAAGATTCCATGTGTTTTGAACAAACAAAAACAAAATTTACTACACAAGTTCAGAAAGATAAAGCAATTTACAACATCTATCTTATGCCCTAACATTCAGTGTAAGTATGAGCTGTACATGAATTAACAGGCAAACTGTAATCGAATATACCACACTACAGAATAAATGACAGTTGCGACCAAACCTGGTTCCATGGCCTGAATCTTCTGGCCGGTGTGCGGGGTGGGTCCCGCTCGTCAATGCATAAAAAGATGCGTGGAGGCAACGGGCATGCATCCCAATGTCACTGCGCGTCATTCCGTTCTTCAAGTTGGTGGGCGTGCACGAGAGTCGGCTGCACGCCTGTTGAACTGTCAAAGGCCCATTAAGGCCATTTGAAAACTAATTGTCACAGTCAACAGGGTTGCCCATCCAACCTTAAGATGAAGAGCCCAGGCGGCCTTTGCATTTATCACGAAACCTCATCCACGGGCGGAATGAGGTTTCATGAAAGATTTATAAATCACATAAATTTTTTAATTAAAATTCATTGACATGTTTCAGCTCATGTGACACTGTCACATGAGGGGACATGTCTGAAAATATTTCATTTTTTTATTTACATTTTTCATAATGAAATTAAATTCTCTGAGGCAACTCTGTGCCTCAGGGAGATTTCTGCGCATTCTCGTGAGCATGCTCATGAAACCCTCCTCCCCCTGCCCGCACAGGGAGCATTCAACGCTTCTGGGTGGGCCTTAATTAGCCCGCCCATATAAAATGGCTGCGCGCCTGCCTGCACCCTCTCCCGCTCAGATCCTCCAGTGGGGAGAAAATTCTCCCCCATGGGTTTCTCAACAACCTACCCAGGTGCCCTACTTCATCTTTTTCACAAAGGTTTCCAACCTCCACAATTGAAGATCTCCTTGCGGAATCCTCTTCAGAAGTTGCTCCTACTCAGTCAACTCACAGGGTTTCGATCTCACCTTCTGAAATTCCTTTCCCCTGGATCACCAAATACACTCAAGCTTCACCTTCCAAGAACAATCTCAGGCCTTTGGCTGGGCCAAGAAGAACATCACTACTCCAAAGGGTACCTTTGCTCCAATGACGTGAAGCACGGAGTCGCCAACCTTAGGCTGTCTTCTCATATCTTCAGGGTTCTTCTCAGCCCACTTCACTTAAAGTCTGCTCCCAGCTGCTCTTTCTTGAATTTGGAGCCGATTACTCTGCTCCTTTCTTTTTATTTCACTTAAGGAACCTATTTCTGTCTTTTGGCTTTGTCCCTTACCTGAGATTACATTTTCAAACCTCTCTCTCTGTCCCCTTCCCATGTCCTGCTCCCAGGGACACCTACTTGCTGATGGTGCTCTGTATCAGGTCACCTGACTTGCATTTTCATGCCGTTCTCTCTCTCTTCTCTGCGCAGGTGGGCAGGGCCTGTCCTCGGCCTAAGGAAGGCAAAACTACCAAACTGCACATATGTGGCCACTTCCGGGAGAGCTCACATGCGGAGGGCCTGAGGGTCATTGGGAACCAGAGGTTCCGATCTCTGAAGGTAAGTATTGGTTTCTTAATGAATACTAAAACATGTTAACCAATTATTTGGTTGGTTCAATTCTTCAGCCTCGGTTCAGCAGTGGCAGTTTTGTCTTAATTCAGATGATTGCAGTTTTAAGCATGCTTTAGAGACGTGTCCATATAACCTTGACTGACCCTCCAGCCACATTTATTGCACAGTGGAAGATACAATTTTTCAGATGAAACATCAAATCAAGGCCTTTTTTGATAATCCTGGTAGATGTAAAATATCCTATTGTCTAATTTGAAGGACGGCACAGAAATTTTCACAGGTATTGTGGTCAATAACCACACCTCAATGAAAGACTCTTAAACTGATTACTTGGTCATTAAACAAAAACAGAATTACCTGGAAAAACTCAGCAGGTCTGGCAGCATCGGCGGAGAAGAAAAGAGTTGACGTTTCGAGTCCTCATGACCCTTCAACAGAACTTGCGTTCGAGTCCAAGAAAGAGTTGAAATATAAGCTGGTTTAAGGTGTGTGTGTTGGGGGCGGAGAGATAGAGAGACAAAGAGGTGGAGGAGGGGGGGTTGTGGTTGTAGGGACAAACAAGCATTGATAGAAGCAGATCATCAAAAGATGTCAACGACAATAGTACAATAGAACACATAGGTGTTAAAATTAAATTTGGTGATATTATCTAAACGAATGTGCTAATTAAGAATGGATGGTAGGGCACTCAAGGTATAGCTCTAGTGGGGTTTTTTTTATATATATAATGGAAATAGGTGGGAAAAGGAAAATCTTTATAACTTATTGGAAAAAAAAAAGGGAAGGGGGAAACAGAAAGGGGGGTGGGGATGGGGGAGGGAGCTTACGACCTAAAGTTGTTGATTTCAATATTCAGTCCGGAAGGCTGTAAAGTCCCTAGTCGGAAGATGAGGTGTTGTTCCTCCAGTTTGCGTTGGGCTTCACTGGAACAATGCAGCAAGCCAAGGACAGACATGTGGGCAAGAGAGCAGGGTGGAGTGTTGAAATGGCAAGCGACAGGGAGGTTTGGGTCATTCTTGCGGACAGACTGCAGGTGTTCTGCAAAGCGGTCGCCCAGTTTACGTTTGGTCTCTCCAATGTAGAGGAGACCACATTGGGAGCAACGAATGCAGTAGACTAAGTTGGGGGAAATGCAAGTGAAATGCTGCTTCACTTGAAAGGAGTGTTTGGGTCCTTGGACGGTGAGGAGAGAGGAAGTGAAGGGGCAGGTGTTGCATCTTTTGCGTGGGCATGGGGTGGTGCCATAGGAGGGGGTTGAGGAGTAGGGGGTGATGGAGGAGTGGACCAGGGTGTCCCGGAGGGAGTGATCCCTACGGAATGCCGATAAGGGGGGTGAAGGGAAGATGTGTTTGGTGGTGGCATCATACTGGAGTTGGTGGAAATGGCGGAGGATGATCCTTTGAATGCGGAGGCTGGTGGGGTGATAAGTGAGGACAAGGGGGACCCTATCATGTTTCTGGAAGGGAGGAGAAGGCGTGAGGGCGGATGCGCGGGAGATGGGCCGGACACGGTTGAGGGCCCTGTCAATGACCGTGGGTGGAAAACCTCGGTTAAGGAAGAAGGAGGACATGTCAGAGGAACTGTTTTTGAATGTAGCATCATCGGAACAGATGCGACGGAGGCGAAGGAACTGAGAGAATGGGATGGAGTCCTTACAGGAAGCGGGGTGTGAGGAGCTGTAGTCGAGGTAGCTGTGGGAGTCGGTGGGTTTGTAATGGATATTGGTGGACAGTCTATCACCAGAGATTGAGACAGAGAGGTCAAGGAAGGGAAGGGAAGTGTCAGAGATGGACCACGTGAAAATGATGGAGGGGTGGAGATTGGAAGCAAAATTAATAAATTTTTCCAAGTCTTGACGAGAGCATGAAGCGGCACCGAAGTAATCATCGATGTACCGGAGAAAGAGTTGTGGAAGGGGGCCGGAGTAGGACTGCAACAAGGAATGTTCCACATACCCCATAAAGAGACAGGCATAGCTGGGGCCCATGCGGGTACCCATAGCCACACCTTTTATTTGGAGGAAGTGAGAGGAGTTGAAGGAGAAATTGTTCAGTGTGAGAACAAGTTCAGCCAGACGGAGGAGAGTAGTGGTGGATGGGGATTGTTCGGGCCTCTGTTCGAGGAAGAAGCTAAGGGCCCTCAGACCATCCTGGTGGGGGATGGAGGTGTAGAGGGATTGGACGTCCATGGTGAAGAGGAAGCGGTTGGGGCCAGGGAACTGGAAATTGTTGATGTGACGTAAGGTGTCAGAGGAATCACGGATGTAGGTGGGAAGGGACTGGACAAGGGGAGAGAGAAGGGAGTCAAGATAACGAGAAATGAGTTCTGTGGGGCAGGAGCAAGCTGAAACTTTAGGTCGTAAGCTCCCTCCCCCATCCCCACCCCCTTTCTGTTTCCTCCTTCCCTTTTTTTTCCAATAAATTATAAAGATTTTCCTTTTCCCACCTATTTCCATTATATAAAAAAAACCCCACTAGAGCTATACCTTGAGTGCCCTACCATCCATTCTTAATTAGCACATTCGTTTAGATAATATCACCAACTTTTAATTTTAACACCTATGTGTTCTATTGTACTATTGTCGTTGACATCTTTTGATGATCTGCTTCTATCAATGCTTGTTTGTCCCTACAACCACACCCCCCCTCCACCTCTTTGTGTCTCTATCTCTCCGCCCCCCCCACACACACCTTAAACCAGCTTATATTTCAACTCTTTCTTGGACTCGAACGCAAGTTCTGTTGAAGGGTCATGAGGACTCGAAACGTCAACTCTTTTCTTCTCCGCCGATGCTGCCAGACCTGCTGAGTTTTTCCAGGTAATTCTGTTTTTGTTTTGGATTTCCAGCATCCGCAGTTTTTTTGTTTTGATACTTGGTCATTAAGTTCATTACAATTTGTGGAACCTTGCTGTTTGTGGAATTTGTGGAACCAAATTGGCTGATGTGTTTCCCTGTATCACAGCAGTGACTACACTTTAAAGTTATTGCACTGGCTATGCAATGGTTTGTCATATCCAGAGGATAGGAAAGACATTACATAAATGCACACTTCTTTTTTTTTGCTCACTAGTGGTTGCATTAAATGATAGTCAGCCTATTTTACCTGGTTTTGAACCGGGAATCTTTCACATGTTAGGTGAACGTGATAACCACTGCACTACAGAAACTGGCGTTAGTCAGCTTATTTTAATTGTACAAGAAGATCTATTCTGTTAATTGTATAGTAATTGAATATTTAATTGTATTCAGGTAATGGGGCACTAACTGTGGATATACTTGTATTTCAACTGTACTAAACCTGTCATTGTTGGGTTTGGAGGTGCATGTTTGTAATGTGTACTTCTGCAAATAGAATATTCTAAGTGTGCAAAGATTAGGCCCCCAGTTCTATCCTGTAGCACCTGGCAATCTGAAATACAATGCATTCAACTATACTCATTGATGATTCAGTGTGGCTGGATCCATTAGATTAATGCAGACCTGAAAATTAATCAGAACACATCAGCAATAATTCTCTCAAGTCACTTGCTGAGTTGCTACCAATGCACTTAAGAGGGCATTTACACTATAGCTGCAGTGTCAGTGCAAAGCAAAACCAGTATATGTTGAAGCAATAATCATCCAAATTTCATGTCAGAGCCTGACCTGACATCAGAGTTCAACAGAAAGAAAGAGTAACTACAAAGTCAATTTGATCTTCAATGACTTACATCACAAATTTAATGCCGGAGTAAGAAGACTTAAATTTATATGGCACGTTTCAAGACTGCAGGACATCCCAAAGTGCCAATGAAATAGTTTTTGAAGTGAGGTCACTGTTGTAATGTAGGAAATGTGGCAACCATTATGCAAACAGCAAGCTCTCACAAATAGGAATGTGATTACAATGCAATAACCTATTTTAGTGATGGTTGAGTGATAAAGAAAACCAGGGATAACTTCCCTGTTCTTTTTCAGAATAGTGGCATGGGGTGTTCATGTCCACCTGAGAGGCAGACAGGGCCTGGGTTGAGTGCTTCATATGAAAGACAGCACATCTGACGGTGCAGCACCATCACACTATTGCACTGGGAGTATAATTTATCAGGAAATCCCTATATTTGTTTAAGCTTGTAATGCCAGTTATTCTAGTTAGTGCAGATTAAAACTAACCATGCATTTGTTGTCCACTAAATTAACATTCAGTTTATACTTCCTATATGAGCATATGAATATTCTTGTTAGTCATATCTCACATCAGGCATTTTGCAAAATTATATCTGAAGGGCAAGGAATATAAGACTACTTTCATCTAACAATGTTATTACATTTTCAAAATCTCTATAAATTCAATAGGCATGACTTGGCTGTCATAAAAACACATAACTTGGATTCATTGTGTTTATGCCATCTCTACGCTCTTAAACTGCCGGCTTTATAACCAACTCCAATAATCTTCTCATTGTGGATGGTCAAATAACAGCACATCCATTCCCAGCAGCATTTTGCTGAGCTGTTTAAATATTGGGATTGCATCAGCCAGTCTTGGTCTCACTCTTGTGCTTGAGAGCTTTGCAAAGTTTCTTGCAAACAGCGCTCCTGCTCATACCTTCATGTTCTTTATTATCAGAGACATGGGGCTGAATTTTTCCCCCCCCCAGTTTGGGGGGGGGGAAGTTGATGGGCGGGCGTGTACGGGCGCGCTTCCGATTGGCGCCCCCAATCGGAGGCGAGGCGTGACTTATGAATATCACTATGCTGCTGTGGTCAGTGGCCCATCCTCCACTCTTCAGCTCATCCAAAACCCGACTGCCCGTTTGTCTAATCGGGTCCTTCACCCTTTTCTTCATTGACCTTCCAGTATGCCAGCACCTCAAATTCTCATCATTGTGTTTAAACCCCTTTCTCCAGAATTCCAGCCCACTGCTCCCTCTCCCTCGCCCTTTCCACTCCCACCACCCCCTCCCCCACTCATCCCTCCCCAGCTCACACTTCCCTGCACCACCTCCCGTTCCCTGCAACAAGGTTTTGAATAAGGTGAAGTAGCACAGCCATATGAGGTGACATCTCAGAGAATCTCCAGAATAAATAGCGCCAGAGCATTGACTGCGTCTTGACATGGTGAATGGAATTTAGTTCCTGTGGCATGGGTGATTCCACAACACCGGCCCCTGCCCCCCAAACTGGTTCTCCAACCGATGGGACCCCTCACTGCTTCCATTTGGGATGCCAGATGCTGTTTAAGTGCAGTCAGGCACTTAATTGGCCAGTGTTGGACGTCCCACCTGGTTCAGGCACAGTTAAGCAGAAATCCCGCCCCTGAGAGTTGCTGACCAATCAGAGGATGGCAGCTCTCCATTGCCAGCAGCGCCACTGGGAGGAGTGGCTGCTGCCGCTAATGCTCTGAGGCCTTCAACAGTAATCACATCTGGATCACTGGCGACAGGTGAGAGGGGCGGGGCTGGGTGGGGATCGTAGGGAAGGGTTGCCTGTTGCAGGTGGGGAAAGAGGGCCAGGTGCAAGGGGGGGTTTCGGGCCACTTTCCTGTTGCCGGGTCCCTTGATCAGGCACTGTGTGCCTGCGAGTGATGGATCTCCCCTACAATGGCCACAGTCAAGTCCCAATTAAGCCCTAAGCCACCATTACATCATGGTGTGCTCAGGGATAATTTATTTTAAGTGGTTCATTGGTGACACGAATTGACATCCCACGACCAGTAATTAGGGTTCCCGTATTAGGCCCTTCTCGCCAGTTCTGCACCTACCCCTCCATCCCCCTCCCTTCCTCCAATAATTTGGTGTCAGCTTTCCAGATGCCAGGAATTGGGCACGGTTATGCCTGACCAATTCTCTCGATCTCCCTGCCGTCATGTCTGCTCCAGCAGCCTCTTTAAACTCCTTTCCGTGGCTGGAATCTCTTGCCCCTGTAGGGGGCGAGGAAGGAGGTGGGTAGACCTGAGAATGTGGAGGGTTGGCATTGAGACCGATACCCAACACCTTCCTGCCTCCACTGGAAGTAAGCTCTGCATGCGAACGCCCATGGTCAATCTTCCCACCCCCTCCTCCACCCCAGTCCCTTAAGTGGCCAATTAATAACCGCTTAAGGACCTCATCCTGCCTCCACCACAATCTTCCCGGTTCCAGGTGGACACGCGGCCTGTGCCAGTTGCATGTCAGTTGGAGGTGTGAGGGGCTGCTGCTGACAGCCACCCCCTCATCTTGCTGCTAACTCCCATGGCCCCCTCACCTCCCCCCCCCCACCCCTCTTCCTGTCCCACTGCCCCCTCTAACAGCACTTATCCTTTTCCTGGGTCACCCCACAACTCTGGGATGTGGGTTGTTGCTCCGGCATCATCCATGGCGCTGCCCCAAGTGCAAGAATTTGCAGGCCTCTCATTGGCTGGCAGCTCTTGGTGGGGCGGGAAGTCGTCTTCAGGAGTCCTCAGCCTGGAGGAACGCCCGCCACCGTCCACTTAGATGCCTGACGGGCAGAAGAAATGGCGGGCCTGCCTCCTCAGAGTCAGCAGGGGTGTCTCGCCGCTTTTTCAGGCAACGAGCCTGCCATGAATGGAAGCTGCTGCCCAGGGTCTCAGAAAGCCTCACGATGTGTTTATTAAGTCCACACTTACAGCAGCAAGTGAAAATACAAAGGTGAGTATTCCCTCGAGTAGCACTTCGAATCAGCATCAGCGCGGCGTGTATTCACCTCAGCTGGTTGCTACTAGCAGACAGCATTAGGACAAGTGCCAGCTACCGAAATGTTGTGCAGGCTCTTTAATAAGTACAAGTAGGCTTTTTTTTTAAGTGGCAATCAGCCACTCAATGAGCCTCCAGACGATGTCTTCAACTCCTTCTCAAAAGGGCTGTCTTATACTGAAGCAGGGCTTGGCCTAAATAGCCAAGTGGTTATGGTACTGGGTTTGTAACCCCAAGATCAAGAGTTCAAATCTCACCATGGCAAACTATGAAACAATATAACTTCATCTGAATAGGAACAGATGGAAACATGTTTGTACTCGAAAGAGTTACGCTGAACCCATTTTTCAGCTTAAGGCTTCATCTTGGCCACCTCGGGAGGGTTGTTAGCATCTGAATGTATCCCTGCTGAAAATTGCTCCCCCACTATCTTCATAAAATGTGTTTGAAATTTTTTTTTTACTCGTCTTTGGAAAGCACTGGAAGAACTATTTCATCAAGCAGATAGTCATGCTCAAAATTGAAATGACAATTTGTTTTTTTTATGGGAGCTATGTCATTGTGCTCTCTCTGTAACCCGAATGAAAATGTTGTCACTGATATCCAGTTCAGGAATGGAGAGTTACGGCTATGAGGTTAATACAATCGTTGAAGGGACTAATCTTAACTTCTACAGACTCCATTGTAGTCTGTGTTTCAGTTGGGGGAGAAAAGGAGAATATTACAGATGCTGGAAGACTGAAACGAAAACAGAAAATGCTAGACAGGTCGACAGTTCAGGCAACATCTGTGGAGAGAGTAAAACACAGGGTTAAAGTTTCAGGTCTTCTGAACCTTCGTTAGATGCCATCAACCATCCCTAAATATAAGCCTGTAATGTTAACCTTATGTTCCCCTCTCCACAAATGCTGCCTGACCCACTGCACACACTGGTATCAGGTGCATCAGGGAGCGGCGTTATAAGTGTGGAGAGGAGTAGTCATGGCTGAGATGAATATTTCAGAATCATTCAGGAAATTAGATTGGGACTTACTCCAAGCATTCTTGAGGCAAAAACAGATAAAGATCATAAAGATAGATTGGAGGAAACTGATACAACTAAGGGCTGGGTACATTAAAGAATAATTAGCAAAGATCAACATGGGATAGCCATTTTTAAAATTTACCTCCTGTTCGCTCTAGGGAAAGTCGAGCTCTCAATATTCTTGAAGTAAGGGAAAGATGAGAGGAATCCTGGAGAAAACAATAATATTGTAAACCAAATGCAAAGGCAGTGAATAGACATATCTAGGATTGGAAATGGACACCACCATCTTGTCAACAGTGTACATTCACTGCAAGAGCTTTGTGCTCAATATTCAGCTCTGACTTTCAAAAACAAATCCTCTCCTTGCCCTTCCCTGGTAGGATACAGAAGTCACACAAAAAATGAAAAATAGGGTCTGTTGCTATTCTAGGCTAAAAGCTTTTGCTTTCTTATTGTTATTTCTTTCTTGTTAATCTACTTTTGGGGACTTAGGGTGAGCTGAAAGAAATTCCTGTTTGAATGTACTGGGAGGGCACGTTTCTTAGTTGAAGGAATTGGGCCCACATAACTTAAAACAGGATGAACTGAGCAAAATGTAACTAAAAGCAAAATACTGTTGATGCTGGAAATCTGAAATAAGAACAGAATATGCTGGAAAAACTCAACAGATCTGGCAGCATCTGTGGACAGAGAAATAGAGTTAACGTTTTGAGTCTGTATGATTTCTTCAGAAGTAAAAATGTGGTGGATTTTATATTGTCTAAGGGTGGGGGTGGTGGGGTGGTGGGGGGTAGGTGAAGCAAGTGGAGCAAAATAGAAGGTCAGGGATAAGTTGGAGCTAAGGAGAAATTTGACAAAGATGTCAAGGACACAAGACAAAGGGAATGTTAATGGTCGTGTTAAAGACTAAAAGAGGTGCTGAGAATGGCACAAAGATAAGATAGCTGATTGTGTTAATGGCAGAACAAGGGTCAGTGCTCTGTGAAAGCGAAACATCAAAACAAGTGACAGATGGCCCTGAGGGAGGTGGGGGTGTGCGTATGTGGGTCGGCAGGTGAAAAGAATTAATCAGATAAAAAGGATAGTAAAACAATAGAAAAAGCATAAAAGGGACCCATTGTGTCAGCCTGTTCCTGCTCTATGGAACTCATTTCTTCCTATCTAGACTCCATTCTCTCTCGCCTTGTCCAGTCTCTTCCCATCTACAGTTTCCTGGCCCTAACCTCCTTCTCTTCATTATGGACGCCCAATCTGTCTACACCTCCATCCTCCACCAGGATAGTCTGAGGGCTCTCTGCTTCTTCTTTGAACAGAGGCCCGAACAATCCTCATCCACCACCACTCTCCTTCATCTGGCTGAATTTGTTCTCTCACTGAACAATTTCTCCTTTAACTTGTCTCACTTCCTCCAGATAAAAGGTGGCTATGGGTACCTACATGGGTCTCAGTTATATCTGTCTTTATATGGGGTATGTGGAACATTCCTTGCTCCAGTCCTATTCAGGCCCCCTGCCACAACTTTCTCTTCGGTACATTAATGCTGCTTCATGCTCTCATCTGGACCTGGAAAAGATTATCAATTTTGCTTCTAATTTCTGTTCCCACCCTCAGCTACACATGGTCCATCTCTGACACTTCTCTTGCCCGCTTTGTCCTCTCTGTCTCCATTTCTGATGATAGGCTGTCTACCAATATTCATTACAAACCCCCGACTCCCACAGCTATCTCAACTACAGCTTCCCACACCCTGCTTCCCTAAGGACTCCATCCAATTCTCCCAGTTCTTCAACCTCCGTTGCGTCTGTTCCATTGATCCTATCTTCCAACATGGTGCTTCTGACGTCTTCCTTTCCCCTTAACCTAAGTTTCCCCCCCGCTGTGGTTGACAGGGCCCTCAACCGTATATGACCCATCTCCCGCACCCCTGCCCTCTCCCATTTCCCTCCTTCAGAGAGCCATGATAGGGTCCCCCTTGTCCTCACTTTTCACCCCACCAGCCTTCTCATGCAAAGGATCATCCTCCACCATTTCTGCCAACTCCAGCATGATGCCACCATCAAACATATCTTCCCCTCATCTCCACTGTCAGCATCCCATAGAGACCATTCTCCCCTTGACACCCTGGTCCACTCCTCCATCACCTAAATTCCTCATCCACTTCCCACAGCACCTTCCCATGCAATCACAGAAGGTGCAACACCTGCCCATTTATCTCCTCCCTCCTCACCGTCCAAGGGCCCAAACACTTCTTTCAGGTGAAGAATTGCTACACTTACACCTCTTTCAGTTTGGTCTATGCATTTGCTGTTTCTAATGCAGTCTCCTCGACAGTGGGGAGACTAAATGCAGACTGGGTGGCTGCTTTGTCGAACACCTTTGCTCAGTCTGCAAGCATGACCTAGACTTTCCTCTCGCTCACCATTTCAACTCATCATCTTGCTCTCATGCCCACATGTCCATCCTTGGCCTGCTCCAATATTCCAGTGAAGCCCAGCGCAAACTGGAGGAACAGCACCTCATCTTCCGATTAGGCACTTTACGGCCTTCCGGACTTAACATTATGTTCAACAACTTCAGACCATCAACTCCCACCTCCTTCTTCACCCCCTTTTAATCTAATGTTTAAAAAAAGTATTATTAATTTTAAAAAATGTATTTATTCATTTTTTCAATTTTTAAAATCCTTTTTCCCCAAATCCACCCAACAGGATTACCTGTCACTTGTTCTTATGTTGTGCTTTCACACCTTGTTCTGCTATTAACACATTCTGCTATCTTATCTTCATGCCACTATCAGCACCTTCCTTAGTCTTTAACACTAACATTAACACAAAATGTAAGTAAATTTGAGTTGATTATCCATTGCCAATGTGATTTCTACAGCAAATGCACTGCTGCAATACAGTCTATATTGCGAAAGACAGTTAGATTTTCTTCCTGACAGATTTATCCTCAGGAAAGAGATTTTGTCGAATAAGCATAATTGGTGGCATTAAAATAAAATCAGAAAATATTTTTCCCAGCGCTGATAGAAAGATTTGAAGCAACTTTGCAGGCTGGCAAGTCTCCATGTTTCTCTTGTAGCTCCGAGAAACCTGATTGCGAAACCAGTCCAGTGCCAGGAGGTAAAATAAAAGGAGAAAATGGTGGAAATTTTCAACAGGCTATGCAGCATGCATGGAGAGAGAAACAGAGTTAATGGCCAGGACTTTTCAGTCGGCGTGCAGGGCTGAGCTCCGACATTGCCAGCACGTAAAATGATGCGTGATGACATCGGGAGTGCATGTCATCGCGCTGTCTCGCGATGTTTCATTTGGCGGCCACGCGCTGGAGTCGGCTGCGCGCCTGCCAATAACTGATAGGCCTATTACGTCCATTAACAAATTAATGAATGTCATTGTTTACATTGGCCGTCCAACCTTAAGGTTGGCGGGCAGGTGAAAAAGCCAAGTGGCTTTCACGTTTTATTAGGAAACCTCATCTGCGAGCGGGATGAGGTTTCCTAAAGTTTTTACCACCGAAGTAAAAATTTAATATGAAAAATAAAAACATTTGTCCGATCGCATTTGACACAGTCACATGAGGGGACATGTTTCATTAAATATTTAATGTCTGTAAAAATGTTTTTAGAAACCGCTTCAATCTCCCTGGGGCAGCTCCGTGCCTCAGGGAGATTGAAGTGCTCTTTCATGCGCATGCGTGAAAGAGCGCTGGACCCGACTCTCCCTCCTCCCCCTACGCACACGGGTAGTGTTGGGAGCTCCCTCGCTCGTGTCTTATGCTGGAGACGGGCATTAATTGGCCCGCCCGTGTAAAATGGCGGCACAGAGCCAATTGCATGCGGTGGTCAGCACTGCAACCACCCCCACCAGCTCCCGCTGAGCCTGCCGACACGGGAAAAATTCTGGCCAATGTCTCAGTTTTGTCAGAACCTGCTTTTGCAAGCAGATAAAAATGCATCACTCCGTTTAAGGTACTGGAATATTCTAGCTTCATCTGAATGGACTTTCAGGCACATTATTAAACTAGAATACTCTTAACCCTTAATCCTTGTTCTACAGAGAATAAAAGTGTTACCTGAATGTGACTGACTCTGGCCACTCAATAGACACAAGTCAGGAGTATGATTGAATACTTTCCACTTGTCTAGATGAGTGCAGCTCCAACAACATTTAAGAAACTTTACACCATCCAAGATAAGGAAGCCTCACTTGATCAGCACTCCATCTACCATCTCAAATATTCATTCCTTTGTTATGATCCCAGCTGATGTTACAACTGGACAAGTCAGGTCCCAGGGCGGAACCCAGCTTGATAGATCCTAACTTTTATTCTTTGTTTAGAAATGTGAAAGGTTGCTACTGAACAGAGTCACGAGAGTCTGCTGATGTACTTTTAACAAAAGAATAAAATATTTATTAAACAAGAAAGATATTAACTATATCACACTGCTCCTTCACCCACACCAATACCTTTATACATCTATACAAATTTGTAAGGATAACACCAGTTACAAAAGCTATATTATACTCTAATGTTCATAGTAAGTCTACAGTCCATGTAAACCAATACGCAACCTGTGGTCAGACACACCACATTCTGAAACCAAGTGACAGATGCCACCCTAAACAGATGACACAGATCTCCCATCAAGTCTCCCCAGATAAAAATATAAATACAGACATTCTTCACACCATGAGCCAACCGATCTTACGGAACTCCATCTTTCTCCCAAGGCTTTCCAAATTTCAACGCTCAAAGAACTAGCTTTGGAATCTTCTCCAAAACAACATTTTCCCATGGTCTTCTTCCACAAGGATCCACCTCTAGCACTTCAACCTCTTCTGATGTCCCTCACTCTCACTCACTCTGCCAACAGCACACCGCTGCTTCACAGGCCCACAGTAAGGAGTCACCAACCTTTGGCTGTCTCCTCGAATCTTCTGGCTTCTTGCACACCCACTTTGCCTTGTTTTTGCTCCTGCTGTTTTCTCTCTTTCATTTGAATCCTTTTCCTCTGCTCCTTATTTTAACTTCACTGAACAGAACCTTGTTCAAATTCCTGTTCTTTTCCCTTGACTTCACTGCCTTCCTAAAGCCACTCCTTGGTTTCTGGGACTTTCTTTTATTCTTTGGGAAATCAGCCCTCTGCAATTCCCATGTTGCCTCCTTTGCCTCTCTGGAGAATAGTGTTTCTCTTCAGGGTTACCCAATCTTCATTTGAATCTCTGTTGCTTCTTTTTCTGTGCATGTGCAGGGCTCCCTTTAAATCGAAAAAATAAAAAGGAAAAAACTGTGCTTCTGGGCTTTACAATGAGGATCTCGACCAAATGTGCATGCAGGCTAAGCTCTGGCTGGCACATGCACAGGACCACGGAAGATCAGTGAAGGAATGACCTGTGCAGGTGCAGTCATCCCAGTGCGAGCGCATGCGCAGAAACCACTGAGGCCTACTGGGGCTTGTAGTTCCTAATCTCCGAGGGCCCAAACTTTGTTTATTAAAAAGTAAGTTTTCTTTTATTCCTTTTCTTGGGCTCACAACACCCTCAAATACCAACGCACTGTGGCAACAGTGTGTACCGTCTACAAGATGCACTGCAGCAACTCAACAAGACTCCTTCGACAGCACCTTCCAAACCCATTACCTCTATCAGCTAGAAGTACAAAGGGAGGAGATGCGTGGAAACACCGCCACCTACCAGTTCCCCTCCAAGCCACTCACCATCCTGACTTGGAAACATATCGCCGTTCCTTCACTGTCGCTGGGTCAAAATCCTGGAACTCCCTCCCTAACAGTGCTGTGGGAGAACCACTGCAGCGGTTCAAGAAGACAGCTCACCAGCATCTTTGCAAGGGCAATTAGGAATGGGCAATAAATGCTGGCCTAGCCAGCAACGCTCACATCCCAAGAACTAATATAAAGTAAAGGGAAGAGAAGTGTGTCTTTACTGATATAAAAGCAAAATACTGCAGATGCTGGAAAACTGAAACAAAAACAGAAAGTGCTGGAAAAACTCAACAGGTCTGACAGTATCTGTGGAGAGCGAAACAGAGTTAGCTGTATGACCCTTCTTCAGTATTTACTGATGCTTGGCAGTTTATGTAGTTCTTGTAATTTAATATATAAATCATTACATTTGAACTGTGTTTACAAGGATTAGCTTCGTTTTAGTGTTGCCTCCTGACAACATCAGACTATAAGTTATGCCAAGAACCTTGCATAACAGCCTCTAATTGTATCATTTGATGGTTCAAATACTGTTAAAAAAATGTTCATGACTGCTTCTGGATTTCCACCAGGTCTACTATCTTCAAAAAGTGCTAGATAAAGGTCATAAAAAGAGGAATAATGCAAATGTTCAGAAGGCCAGGCAGGATCTGTGGTGAGAATGTTTATCATTTCAGTTATTATGGACAATATTTCCTTAAACTTGTGCACGACCTGTTTATTTTGCTGAGTGGTACTTTCCTGATTGTGTGTGGCTGTATACCCACCCAGCTCTGAGGGAGCATTTCGTATCACTTGGTCAGAAGTGACAAAATGTTGTTAAGATTTGAAACTTCAGCGCTACCTATCGGTTCCTGCAAAGAGTCAGCGGGCAGACCAGGCAGGCAAACTGCTTCTGGGCATAACTCAGTGGTCCACTGTGGCTTGTAAAAGAGACGAGCAAACCATTCGCACTGACTTCTCTTCTTCTGGCCTTGGGAGAATGAGTCATGTAGAACCGAAAACCTAGACTCATTGGGACAGATCTTAATTTTGTGTGATAATGTTAAGCTGGTGAAAGTGAGTCAGCAGCACATTTTACATCTCTTCTGATTTTTAATTCCATGGGTTTCTATGGGGAGGAACATAAAATGGGTTGCCCATTTGCTACCAACCCACTTTACACTGTTGCACAATATCAAGATCTACGCCATTGGGATGTGGGTCTAGGTCCTATCACTTCATCTTACATTTCATTGGAGCACTGTGTTACCATGATGGCCCAGCCACCCAAAGAACAGTTTCCTTTCTTACACACTATTTTTCTTGCTGTCACACAACCGTTACTTTATTTTATTTATCTAACTCTTCAGCCCTGGCATTGTCCTGCACCCTAGGTCTTCTTGCTTTACTTAAGATTTTTTATTAAAGGAAATCAATTTGACCTTCCTCGTTCCTGTTGTCTTTGCTGCAGCAGAAGATTTAATTTCGGGGATTAGCAATGGTAAGTGCATGGGCCATAAGGAGAGAGTATCCTTCAAGTGCGTGTTTAATTGTGCTTTCACCCAAAGCTTAATCCATCTTTGCCTTTTGTCACCAATGACAAACAAAAACCAACAACTTCAGCATCACTAAACATGTGAATAGACTTACAAACAGCCATGTAATACCCACACTGATTAAACTCAATAAGACCCAATGATTATAGCTGCCAAGTTTGACTCCACTTAATGTGAATGTCTTTGTATTCCAGGGATTAATTGACTTTACTGAACATCAAAGTAGCTGGCACCTGCCAAATGAACAGCAGTCAGGTTAATTGATGTTGACGGTAATTAGGAGAGTGATGTCAACCTGCCAAACGGATGTGCAGTTCATTTGTGCACCGCTGTATTTTTGTGTGTTTTTGAATGAATGTTTGGAGTCAGGGGAATGCATGACTCTTGTCAGATAATTGCACCTCCATGAAATCTTATTATAATTTATGTGCAAACTCTACGGTGTTCTATTAAAACTAGTGAATTAGAAAACAACATTGCAAAGGAAGTGGAGCGAATGGAGCGTTTCTAAAACCTGCGGTGAAACTATGAAAGATATATCCGAACTTCCATCATCCCTGATTGTCCCCAAAAATCTGCATGGAGCAAAGCCTTGCATAAGACACTCGGCTGAATTTCAAGCACAGGTCAGTTGGGGTAGGACCTCCACCTGCCGCTCCAACCCAGCTATGACCTATTTTCCTGGATGTATCTCTGCTCCACAGTAGGTGCCCACCACTCCGCCAAGGAGCAAAATGCTGCAAAGCTGCTGCACGGCAGTGCTGGAAGGAAGAGGAGGCTGAATTAAAAAAAGAAAGGAAGAGGAAGAAATGACCATCACCAGACAGTCTTGGAAGAAAGACAAAAGCACCATTTATGCAAATTTAAAAGGAACCCTAGACCCTAGATAAGGACATGCTGTTTATTTTCATTTTTTCTCCTCCTTTGTCGCTCATCAACCAAATGGAATAAACTCACAGCAGTTTTGACACCTGTACTTGATAAATTCAACAGGTGCAAGTAAAGGAAGCAATACAAGTTAATAGCCATTATAGTTCATATATGAAAATGCCTGGAAGGTGACTTGGATATTTTTATATATTGAAGTATTAACTCAGATTTTTCTGGAGCAGACATCTTGTGGTGTGTCCCATGAGTTAGACTTATTCCCTCACCCTTCAGCTCAAAGAAATTTTACAATACAAATTACAAGCAGACAATGGTGCGAAGTCAGTAAGGTAATTGGGAGTGACAGTGACAGGATTTCTCCTTGACCAATGGGATTTAAGACTAAAGAGGGAAACTGAGAAGGAAATAAAAGAGGTGAATTAATGTCAAAGTAGAAAAGGAAAAAAAGAAACAAAAAGAGGTAAATAAAGATTGGATTGAGAGAGAAAACGAGAGACAGCTAGACAACTAAGAGAAATGCAAAGTTTAAAATATGAAGTTTTAAAAATCCCTAACAATTTACTACCTGCAGAAATGACACTCCACAGTTTCTGGACTGGAGAGATTGATTGGCATTACAGGAAAATAAATCACACCATTAAAAGTGTCCTTACTGTTAAGTGCCAATTATGGTGAGCTTAATTAGTTTTTACTGTGGAAATGCAGCAATTTCTTGAAACGTATTGCTTGGGGGTGGGGGTGCTTGACAGCCAGCTGTCGTTATCGGGAGACCAATGGGTGGAATGTTGTGGATCATCCCTCAACTTGTGGCAATTTGCTACTCATGGGTTATCTCCTCCTCGTAACAATTTGATTTACTCACGAATAACAGTGTGAGCTTTGAACTTGTCATTATTTTGGCAGCAATTTCTGAGCCATTATAAAATCTACTCCTGCTGTAAGTGTCAACGTGATCCTGTAACACTTACGCTCTTTCTCTTGTTACCTTGTCACAATTGTCTCTTAACTGAAATGTATCTATTTAATATGACTTACCTCCCATTATTTCACCGGAAAATGCCTTCTCTTTTCGTAATGCAGGGGAAGAGGTATGTTCAGAAGAGGTGTATCCAAACTGAGTCCTTAATAAAAGAAAATGCAATCATGAAGCTTAAACTCTAGCAATGAATCTAAGTGCAATTGAAGCAGCGGATGCTGTTGCCTGCAGCATCACCCATTGGATGCCTGTGAAAGACTTCCACTGCTCTTCTTTGCTACCTTTCCCTGATGCCTCTGCTGCCACCAAGCTCTGATGTAGTCTTTCTCCCCTTCTCCCAGCTAATGTCCCTCTGACCACTGCCGCCATGACTGCCCATCTCTATTGTATCCAGTTGACCTGAGGAGATTCCAAAGAACACATTCTTGCCAAGAACTTTAAGTTGTTTAAAGTCATTTCTGCGCTTGTACTCTGATAGTGAAAGTAGTTGACAATAGCGGCATAAAACATTGGCCGGGATTTTCCAGCTTCGTCGTAGCGGCACCCACCGTGGGAGATTCGGCAGTTTAGCCAAAAGTCCATTGACTTTCGGCCGGACCAGACGATCCTAGTGGTGGGCGGGGCCAGAGAATCCTGCCCACTGGGTGGAGAGCTTGATGGAACCCCAACCAGCTGCTCTCAGAACCAAGGACCTACTCTTCAATATTCCCAGGCCCCATTCCTCTCTCAGCCCACCACTCCCCTTACTCTGCTCGCGTACCCCTAAACCACCTTCATTACATTACTAACCCCATCACCTCCTTCCCTTTCTCCGTACTTTTATATACTCACTGCTTGCTGAAATCATTGGTTGCTGTTATAGAAGATTAGGGGGTGACCTATTGAGGGGTTTATGCTGTTAAAAGGAGTTGATAGGTTATATAAAGGGAAACTATTTCCTCTGGGGTGGGGGGTTCAAAATAAGGGGACAAAACCTTAAAATTAGAGTTAGGTCATTTAGCAGCGATGCCAGGATTCACTTCTTCACACAAAGGTAGTGGAAATCTGCAACTCTCTCCCCCCAAAAAGAGCTGTTGAATTCCAGGGGTGAATTGAAAACATCAAAACATCCTTTTAACAGCATAATAATCTTCTATACACAAAACAGCAACCGATGATTTCTGCAAGCAGTAAGTATATAAAAGTACAGAGAAAACTACTATTGACAGCTTTTTTTAGACAAAGGTATTAAGAGATTTTAGTTAAAGACAGGTAAATGGAGCTAAGATACAGTAAAGCCAAGAATGGCAGAACAGGCTTGAGGGGCTGAATGTGGTCCTGTGTCTATGTTCTTGGGGCTGTTGTGGTAAGGTATAAACCATAATGCACAGTTAATTAAATAGACAGTCAAGACCACTGATTTAGAATTCCCATAAAAGTGGAAATGTAATTACATAATTTGAACCCCAAAATACAACTTATCCTATAATAGTTCATAATAAAAATAAAATTTTACCTACTGAATTACCATAATTTAATGGTTCTGATTATATATTATTCATTTCACATCATAAAACAGCATAACCTTTAATCCATCAGTGATCCCCTGGAATGTATAAATAGCAGCCACCATTGTAAAAAGTGTTGAGGCGAAGATGGACATTAACTTTGCATTAGTTCAACATAGAAAATTTATGAAAATGGTTTTGCAGCCTATGCCGTGGTAATAACTACGTAATAAAAACCTTTAATTGTCAATGTACAATGTAATCATGCTTGATGTTTCCTTTGACCTTGTAATCTAAGGGAGGATTTAAGAACTGTGGAAACGCGTACGCTCTTTTTGATGCACTCCAAAGCAGAATTTGTCCTCTCTAAGAGGAAGCAATGCTTTGCAGAATCAATAGGGAAATAAAAGAGAGCGTATGAAGTGGTGGTGGTGTGGGGGGTTGGGGGGGGGGGGGGGGGGGGGGGGTGGGGGGGAGAGGTGGTGGATGGCGGGGGGTGGTGCAGTGGGCAGGTTGATTGTGATGGTGTTAAAGCTGGAGATGACACAAGGCATTGTGTTAGCATAGTCTGTCGTTGCCAGCAATGTTTTCAATTATCTGGGGATACACAGTGATGTAGCAGCCACACAGAATTTTTTTGTCTCTTTTGGCAATTCTGCAGCGTTTGCTGAAAGCTAATCGCAAAACAAAGAATTTACCATCTGTTCCTTTCACAAAAAGACATCGAGCTACGGGAGGAGACAGCATACTTCGTTTTTGAGGATCGTTCCTCAGAGGCAGAGGCCACATGCTCTCACCAAGGCTGCTCCCTCAAAAGAGTTTAGTCAGGTTCTTGCAGACACTGTAGCATCAAAATATATCTAAACCTGAACCAAGCACCACCTGAGAAGTATGCCGAGGCTGCGGACAAAAATAAGTTTGATCACTGGGTGGGATATAAAGCACAGGTGAGCAAGGGGCATGGCCAGTGACCATATGAGGGCAGGTGGTGAAGGTCTAGTTTGCTTCTAGCCTTTAAAATCAACCAAGCTGGGATACCTCTCAAATGAGGGATGTTGCATGAATATCAAAACATTTGTGAGTCATGTGAAGTCATCCGCCACACACTGTAAGGTAGTGCAGTTAAATTCTAAGAAGATTTTATTTCTGCAGCTATTAACAATATGATTATTGTTGTGGTGGGGCTGTTTGTTGCTGACTGCTTGGTGACTGCTTTGGCAATTCTAGTAATGCAGCAACAGGAGGTACTGTACAGAATACTTGCACTGATCAGAGGCTTCTGAGGGGTGGACATTCATTTACTGGTTCTCTCAATTAAAGGAACTATATATCAGCAAATTGTTGTATAATGGATGGCTTCAATATTCTGGAGAAAGAACACAGGTGACTGTGATTGAGGGATTATAGAAGTGCAATGGTCCGATTGAATCAGATCAGTAGCTTATGTGAAGGAATTAGGTCCAGCAAGGTGTGCTTGGAGTGGTTCTGCATATTTCACATCAACAGTGTTGTGACCAAATTTCTTGGCGTCAGTAACAAGAGATCATTTAAAAGCATGCACTACATCATATACAGTCCTCTGCATAGGGTATATTTCTCCGTCTACTCTTTCCTTCCCTTCAGCCTTGTATCATTACAGAGCTGCACCCTTTACAAAGGTGGCCAAACATTAGATCTTTCTCTTGAGTTATCTATCTGTAAGATGTTGACTGCCTCCATAGCTCCAATTCTGGATTTTAATCAGGAAGGAAGATGACTGTATTAAAATAGCCATAATTAACCTCAAGTAACAATTATACAACTTATGAAGAAAGCTCAGGATAATACATGCAAGTGTATGCGTAGCCAAGGAGTCAGATCCCGTGATAACAGTCAAGTTTGAATAAAGCATCAATTTTGAAATTCTCATCCTTATGTTTCAAATCCTTCCATTGCTTCACTTCTTTCTCTTTAAGCTTCTCCAGCTTCACAGCCCATTGAGATCCCCCAGTTCTGGCCTCTTGCATATCCCTGGTTTTCATTGCTCCACCATTGGTAATGTAGCCCCTAAGCTCTGGAATTCATTCCCTAAATCTCTCTGCCTCTCTATCTTTCTTTCCCCCTTTAAGATGCTCCATAAAACCTATGTCTTTGACCAAGTGTTTGGTCATCTGTCCTAATATCTCCTGATGTGTCTTGATGTCAAATTTTATCTGAAAGCATATCTATCAAGCATCATGGGACATAGAACCATAGAAAAGCTACATTGCAGAAAGAGGCCATTCAGCCCATCATGTCTGCACTGGTCAAAAAAAAGAGAAACTAGTCGCTTATTTTAATCCCACTTTTCAGCACTTGGTCCATAGCCTTGCAGGTTACAGCACTTCAGATGCAGATCCAAGTACCTTTTAAATGAGTTGATTGTTTCAGCCCCAACCACCAAGTTAGGCAGTGAATTCCAGATGCCCACCATCCTCTGGGTAAAAAAGTTTTTCCTCATGTCCCCTCTAATCTTTCTACCAATCACCTTAAGTCTATGCCATTTTGTTGTTGATAACCAGTTAGCAAAAAAAAAAACATGTTTTAGGCCAAAGGTGAATAATTGCTCAGCAGTAATGCATAATTTGATTTGGGTTATCGTAACCATGTGAGCAGTTTTCAATCTACTGTGGACAAGCTTTGAGAAAGTATAATCCATTGGAACATCAGTGTTTACACCACCTCCAGCTTTTTTTGGATGCCAGTATTCACTATCCTTAAAGGTATATTGGAATAAAGGAAACACATAATGTAAATAATGTTCTACAACTCGATGAGGAATCTCTGAAAACATCAAAGGCATAAATACAATTACAAGAGAATGAAGAACAAGTGTTAAGTCGAATTAATCTTTATAATTGATCCTCAGTGACTACAAATGTTGAACTTCTCTAATTGTGCTAATTCTTCCTGTTTCCCTGCTCCAACAACATGCAGCTGTAACTCTTTCGAGTACAAACCCGTTTCCATCTGTTTCAGATGAAGTTACATTGTTTCATAGTTTATCATTGTGAGATTTGAACTCTTGATCTTGGGGTTACAAACCCAGTACCATAACTTCACAAAATCTCTGGACTGATTAACTATTAGCTTTGCGTTCAACCTGAGAACAGGTCTAACCACTGGAGATGTTTATGGCAGGATGCAGCGTACATTTTATAATACCACTTCTCTAATTTGTTGTGTAGACAGTACAGTGTTGAGTCAACAGCTTGCAATTGCGTATAGGGGTGATGGTGGTGTAGCAGTAATGGTCACTGGATGAATAATCCAGAGACCCAGGCTAATGCCCTGGAGAAATTGGCCTGAATTTTTCGTGCGTTGGACGCACACAGTCAGTGGGCCCAGAAGTGGACGGTAGATGGGCCTCCAGCCACAATCGGCTCCCGACTTGTGCTGAAAGGCTCAGCGCTGCCGGGGTGAGGCCGGGAAGAGGGCGGGTACCGACCTAGCCGAGGGTGCATGTGAGAGCTTCTCGTGAGCTCCCCGAAGGCAGACAGCTGCCCAAGGGAGTTGCAGACGTCCACCGGATAAAGGAAATGACAAAAATGCTGCAAAATAGGTCCGTGCAGCACAATCAAGCATCAGAAAGCACACCCCATTAAAAAAAAACAGTCCCCAGATATCTCTTTTGATTTTATTTCCCCATCGAGTTTCATCCCGCCCTGGATCGAGGTTTGAGCAAAAAGGTGAATGCCGCCTGGGAGAATGGCTCATCCACCAACCATAAGTGTGGACGGGCCACTTAAAATTGCTGTTGGTTGCATCGGTAATGGGCTTAATTGCACGTTTAATTGTCAGCGTGCGCACTTCTGACTGTCACGCGTGCCTGTTGAGTGAAATATCCCACGAGTGCGTGATGGCATCGGGACGCTTGCCTGACATCGTCTCATGCTATTTCACGCACTTTCGGATTGGGCATACTCTCGTCCCCCAGACGTAGAATTCTGGCCATGGGTTCAAATCCCAGCACAGCAGCTGGTGGGATTTAAACACAATTAATAAGTTCAAAGGAATTAATAAAAACGTAGAATTAAAAGGTGACAATAAAACTGCAGTGCAGTGGTTATCACATTCGTCCTTACGTGCGAAGGGTCCCCTGTTTAAAACAGAGCAGAAACATTAAAACTACCATTGGAGGATCATTTGGAAAGTGGCACAATGAACCTGTCTGTAGCCCTTAAGGCTGTCCCCTTCTGACCAGGTCTCCTGATGGTGGTTGACACAAAGTGAAAAAAAGTCTGTAAAATGATCGCTGATTGTTGTGAAAACCCATCTGCATCGCTTGTGCCCTCTGGAAATCTGTGTACTTGCCTTCTCTGTCCTGCTTGTGACTCCAGACCCACAGCAATACTATTGACTCTCAACCACCTTCTGCAATGGCCTGTCAATTGTAACAGTTAGGGATGGACAACAAATGCTGGCCTCGCCATTGACACTCACATCCCATAAAATAATTTTAAAAGAAATAATACGAGGGTTTCTCCCACACAATCCCACCTAAAAACTGAGTAAGGAAAAATGTTGGACAATATGGATCACAAGGGGGAATGGGACCTCGGACAGAAAAACGCTGGAATAGTCGGTTCTGGAAGTGACAAAGCCGTGGATGAGGGTGCACCACACCTACCCTGAATGTGCTCTGGGTTAAAATTGAGACTAATGTACAGCAAAGAACCTGAAGCATTGAACACACTCCTCCCTGTCAGATAATCGTAGATTGAAGGGGTGCCTTGTGTCTGGCACTGTTAAAAATTAGAGATGGGGTAGATTTCCCTCTTTTGCGTACTTGTTGAATTGATATTCTCCAGCACAGGGGAGAGGAACAAGTGGGGAAATCCGTTTAATCGGATTTTCTCCCATAGTGCATCTTACCAAGATTTCCTGGGACTTCCACATAGGTAGTAAAACAATGTGGAAGAGTGGGTAGTCCTGTTCTTCTGCTTCATCTCTCTCTCTCTCTGGATGGATGTGCTGAACACTCCAATTCAGGAGTTTCCAATGGATTTGGGCACTATTATGTACTATCCCCCATCATGCCCTCAAGCCCAGCACTAATGCAGAGGAGTATGGAAATCCACTTTCAGGCTGACAATCAATATTTTTAAAGCCTGCCCAAAATATTTTGAGGTACTCAGGGAGATCAGCATTTCACAGGGACCATCCAGATGCCAATCCCAAAGACCAGGTTAGTGGCTACAGTCCTCAGAGGCTACAGTTGTGCTCAAATTTGCACCACCCCATCACCACCAGTGGTCTCTTACCATGTAAATCAGTGCATAGGCTGGCAGGATGCCCAGGAACAGAGCTGGAGAAGGTGCCCACTTCTCCTCCCGTGTGTAACTGATAGTTATGGCCAATAATGCGTAGGATCAGCCAGTCACCACATCAACATATGTGGCCAAAGCAGCTGCAGAGGCAAATCAGGAAGGCAGCACTTGGGAATACTGGATAAGTTACTCCCACCAACCACAACCACATATCTGCTGGAGATCCATGTAAAAGGAGTCACCAAATGAGAGTTTCAAAAAAAGCACAATAAATAAAGACTGATGGGAAATATTAAAGGGCTAAAAATGGCAAGCTGGGAAGATGGGCCCAAAGAACATCAGGGCACCGTCACTAAGCTTACAGTCCTGAAAGAAGCCCATAGACAAACAATGTCCGCACCACAAGCATACTTCTATAACACCTCCTTGTTACAAACAACAATTGCAAAGCATCACCTTTTCTAGTCACAAGCTGATGGAGTGGGGAAGTTGGATGGTACTCTAGCTGGGAAAAAGGCTGAAGGTCATTTTTGTAACCTTAACATGGCTGTTTAAACATAATTTACAATCTTACACAAGATGACATAGAATTTACAGGTCATTCAGTCCTACTGGTCCATGTTGTAGCTTATGCTCCACATGAACCTCCTTCCACCCTACTTCACCTCACCCTTATTATTATCACACCCTTCTATTCCCTTCTCCCTCATATATGTACCCAGCTTCCCCTTAAACGCACAAAAATCGCCTCAAGTAACCCTTGTGGTTGCAAGTTCTTACCGTTCACTGGGTAAAGAAGCTTTTCCTGAATTCCTTATTGGATTTCATGGTGACTATCTTATATTTATGACCCCTAATTTTGGATTCGCACACAATTGGAAACATTTTTCTACGTCTAGCCTATCAAATCACTTTGTCATTTTAAAGGCCTTATTGGGCCTCTGAGGAAAAAGCATCAGCCTGTTCAACCTTTCCTGATCTTTTTAAATAGAATAGCTGACATTTCTCTTTAGTTGTGGTAAATAACAGCTCATAACAGATTCTGTTACAGTAGACTATCAACAACATTTGGTTTCTATGTCATTTTCAGTCATTCCTGTTTAATGTAGTCAGCACCTGCTGACCATGATCTCTTAATTGAATGTTCAGAAGATTTGCATTGCAGCCTGTTATTAATTTTCAGATTATAGCTTAGACTTAACTAAGGCAAAGCAATTCCACCCAATTTAAAATATAATTACGGTTAATCAAGCATGGAGTTTGCAGCCTTAACATCATCTTGAGATTATAGCTTTATAAATTAACGTTTACTGAGTACTGTCTGGTCGCTCGGAAGAAATGTATCTGTTATAAGCTGTTGATAAATTCAAATAAACACAATCTTGGTCTAATCTCAAAGCTGTGATGAGCATAAGATTTTAATGTGCTGTTATCTCATCCACTCATACGGGGCATGTATCTTGATTCAAATGTATTATTTCTAGGCAAGCTGTTAGCATTGCCAGTTTTCAATTGCATTTTTGTGACTTTGAGCATATTCATAGGGTGCAAAAAAAAAACTTCAAGGGAATAATGTTTCATTATTTATGCTGCTGTGTGTAAGCAAAAGTGCAAAATTAGAATGGATATCTTAAGAAATTATTTCTGTCTTCCTTTTTCCATTGTCTGAAATCACACAGATGCACATGGGCAACTCAACATTGTCAGGCTGTTACGGTTATTAAGAATCAAAACCTTTTATTCCAGTGCACCCTCTTTCAGCTGTAACATGGGGTCGCCACAATTCTGGTTGATCGCCATTTGTTTTTGATTTGGCAGGTGGTTTTACAGCCAGCTGCCCTTCCTGCTGTTAACTCTCCCCATTTATCTGGCTTGGGGACTGGCGTGGATACATGTTGGCTTGCCTGCACCAGTGGCTGGGCTTTTCTTTGGCCAGCAAGTCCTGGAGAGGGAGTCAAACCTGGGTCCTTCCATCTCAAAGGCGGGAATACTACCAACTGTGCCCACACAGGCACATAATACACTTTGCTTTTCAATAGTCAACTCCAAACTACTTCTGAAAGATTTAACATTTAACATTTAGCACTGTGGTCCGTTCCTAACTAACTGCTACCTGACGAATCTTGAATCTTTCTATCTTAACCTAAAACACCAAGTGTGAAGACCTCAAGGTTTTCTTAATTTGCAGAGTTGAGAGCACTGTTGCTACATTCTCTTTCCCTCTCTCCACAGCTTTTTCCTCGCCCCCACATCCACTATAACACTGAGCTCCTGTCTAACTATAGCTTCTCCCCCTATTCCCCACCTTCTCGAAGCTCATCTTACCCACAAGATCCGCCTCCTGTTTGTCCAGTTCCCTCTCAACTTCTGACCTCTCAACTCCCCTTCCTGGCTGTATGGCAATGACCTTCTCCTCAGGCACCGCCCTCTCTACATCCAAAATCATCTTGGCATAACTATTGTTCTATCTCCAACCTTCCTTCCATCTCTGAAATCCCCCAATGTGTCACCTCCCCAGCAAAGTGCCCACCACTCTCCCAAACTTCCTTCTTCAAATCTTCCCTGCAACAAAATACCTTGACCATACGCGCAAAGAACAGCCTGTGACTATATCCCTTGTAGACCATTCCTATTTGTTTCCTTGCTCATTTTGCTATATTCAACTTGGTAGACCATACTATGGTCCTCCAATCACATTTCTCCATGATCCAGCTCCTTGGGATCACCCTCATAAGGTTCCATGCCTATCTTTCCAAATATAAGCAGCCATAGAGTCTCTTCTCTACCCTGCACAGTCCCCAAGTGATTTTTCTTTTGCTGTCACTTCCTTATCTAAGTGTCGAGCTTCTGCATTACATTTACAGGCTTGGTGCTAGTTTTTTGCTGATAACACCTATTTTAACCTCTTCATCGCACCCCCCCACCCCCGTCCCCGCACTATTGTCAGACTGCTTGCCTCACATGAGTTCTTCCAGCTTCAAATGGGGAAGACATCCTCAGCTCTCGCCATAAACTTACTTGACACCAACTCCATTCCCCTTCCCTAGCCAGTCTTTCAAGTTGAACACAACAATTCATAATCTTGTTGTCCCTGAGTTGATCTTTAAAACCCATATAATATCCACCTTACTAAAGATTATTTATTTTGACTCCTGTAACTGTGCACTATTGCATTCTGCTGCTGACATTCTTGCCAACTCTAGACTCACTTACTTCAACACTCCTCCCACTGGACTCTCACCCTCCATCCTTCACAAACTCAACTCAATAAATCATCATTATCATCTTTAAAAATGACTCTGTCTCTTCACTGCATTCTCATCCAGTTTTACTGCAACTCTTCCTGTCTCATCATTTTCTGGCTCTTGCCTTCAATGCTTTTCTCTTCCTTTAGGTCACCATTGGGAGCAAAATCTTCAGCTACTTCAGTTCCAACATCACAGCTGCTTGCCTAAACCTCCTACCCTCTCTCTCTGCATCTTTGACAACCTTCATATCATCTACCTCTTTGACCAAGTTTCCATTCATCCATCTTAATGGCTCAGATTTTGCGCTAGTTGCCACAATGAGGTTAACAGTGCTCACTATCATTATGTAGGAAATCAGACAGAAATGCCTGGCATTTGCACATGTGCACTTATGCAAAAATCCGTAGGTTACTGTTAGAGGTACCTCTCTCCTCCACAGGGTGCACCATTGCAGTCCTTCCTGATAGACCCAGCACTGAGGGACGTGCAATGGTGTGAACTAAGTGTTCTCCACTAACGTTGCCATAGATTTTTAGAACCATGTCATTCAGGATTAAGTGAATTTTTAACAGCTTTATAACTGATACTTACGTGACAAGCAACCTCTCTGGTTCTGAAAATTTAGTTTTACAAATGTGACATTTCATTCCTTCAGAAGTCAATTGCTGTTAGAGGTATATTTTCCCTTTTTTGTCCCTTTCTCTCTCAATCCTATCTTTCTTTCCCAACCTCTATTTCATTTCTTGCAAGATATATTTCCTGCTTTTATTTCCTGGTTTGGACTCTATGCCTCAGTTTTCTTTTTCAGAATCTCAGGATTCTTCAGTCCAATTGGTTAAAAAGCCTGGCTGTTTCTTGCTGTGCTCATGGATGCCACAGATGGCCTATAGAGGATGCTATACTGGATCTGACATTGGAACAGAGCACGCCTCTGCTATAAGGCCCACAAGAAATCAACGTGGGCTGACCTCAGCAAGGTAAACGGTGAACACAGTTTATTCACTGCTGGCTACAAAATCCAGCCCAAAATAATTACAAGTTATTGTTCATAGAAGCAAAATTATGCTCAATACACCCAGACGTGCATAAAACATACCTCGCCAAACCTTTATAGGGAAATAATGATTAGTCTATTTCAAAATATCAGATGAAGAAAGCAATAGGAGCCAGACTTGATTTCAATCTGTAATGAGACAACTGAATTACAGAAGTCACTTAACTAAGCCATATAGATTAAAATCATTGGTACTTGAATAAGAAACTATTTTCTTTATTAGATTTGCCAATGTTCCAGTATTGTCCTGAAGTCAACTGGGATTGAAGATTAGTCATCTAGACACTATTGTGAAGAATCCGAGAGAAATATTATAGGGAACTCTCAAAATCAATACTGAATGGTGAGTCAGATATATCTCATTATTGCTTTCTTGTTAATTCAAATAGTTCTGGTTATAGTCCAGCCAGTGTTTAAGGTAATATCAAGGCAATGCATGCTTGTCCTCCATCAGCCATCTTATCATTGGGGCTATAGTGTTCACCACAATCTCACTCTACAGTTGCAACCAAATGTAACTCTGGTCCATGGATTAGCATGAAACTTCCTGGAATATTTCCAACCCTAATTTTCATTCAATACAAGATTCTTCTGGTTTTTATGAGGTGCCAACTTATGTCCAATCTGCCAGTGACTTATTTGATCAAGCAGCAAATATAAAAGGAATTACTAATTCAAAGAGTTGCCTGCCATCACCTTCATGACAATTAAGGATGGGCAGTAAATACAGCCTTCCGACCAAAGCAAAATCTGAATTTAGCTATTAAGTAGTCTGGTTTTATAGCGTAACATTACAGAGTAGTGTCATTGGTCACACATTCTTAAAATTGCAATTCCAGTAGGTTCATGTTAATATAACAATTAATCAGGCCATAGAATGAGTCAATAAAACTGAATCTGGACTGCAAATTGACTGTTTGGATTCAGTGTGAACAATCACACACAGCTGTATGATTGTAGAAATGACAATGGACATGAGGGTAGTTGATGTGATGGAACTGGTCCTCCTTACACCCACATGAGGTGGATGGGAGAAGGACCAATTTCAGGGCAACTTTGGTATGTGCATCACTAAACTGGTGTTCATGACTTCTCAGGTATTACAGGTCAACACTTAAAGCTGCATCTGCTCCACTGAAGATATTTCCAGTGCCCATGCAGCCACAGGTCAATTAAGGAGAAAGCTGAAGGTTAATGTTTTGGGCACCTATCAGTTCAGGAGAAGAGATTGCATCCAAAACATTAACATGCCTCTCCTCTTTTCAGATGCCAATTTATCCACTGTGTATTTTGAGCAATAGCTCTTTTTGTTTCATTTATCTCATGTGATTGCTGTCATTAGTTGTTTCCAGTGTCTTGCTTTTCATTTTGGTATATGTTTAATATTATAACAAGGGCTGTAATAATAGATTTCCTTAGTTGTTGGAAGGTGTCTTGTGACAACCCCCTTGGTGAATGATGCCATTATTTTGAAGTAATAAAGCCAGTGTCCTTGACAATTGTGCTGTATCTGCTGATGACTCCAATGTTTTGACTCCTACTGAAATTGCAAGACCGCTAAGCAAGCTTCATCCAGCCGACACTTTATTCCAAAAAAAATGTTCCCTGAAAAGAAAATGGATTATGAGATTTTAAATGAATTGCTGACAGAGTGACTCTTTGGATTTTTCGTGGCAGAGGCCGGTAATTATATAATATTTCTTTATGACCTTTCAACATCTTACTTTATTAACCTTTTATCCATTCAGAAGCTATGAGGTACAACTCTATTACAAAGCACAGCAATTTGTTATACAGCTGTGACTTTTCACTGTTGTGCTAGTCACCTCACTGTTTCATACTTAATTCTTCTATAATAAAATGACAGTGTAATAGGCTTATAAAGAAACTCCAAAGTGCCTTTGTTCTTACAGTGACATTTATCAAGATTTTTATTTTTTATTCTGCTACGTCCTAATTCTAATTACATTTTTTTTAAAAGCTGTTACCCTGTTTGATGCCGAAATGAAAAATTGGTTCTGAGAACGTAATAAGAATATTGATAACGTTATAAATATGTTCTTATTTTGCAACCTTTGCACAGTTTCATCACATCTTTTTTGGCACCGCCATAGATCATGACGAAGATTTTAGTAGCTATTCCTCATTCAGATTTTTGTATAAATCTACATCCTGTGTAAACCTTGTCCCCCAGCACAAAATGAAACTCATTTATTAAAGTCTGTAACTATAACTTGGACCTCAAGCTCAAACCTTTATTTCCTCTCTGCCGTGTTTATTTAATGGGGAGAATTTTCCCCATGTCAGGCGGGCCGTGCGGGAGTGGGCACGGATTGTCGCAGACCTGATCGCCGTTGGAAAAATTCTGCCCAGTGGTACAAGCAGCTGTTTTTGTTATAATTCAGGCTTTTGGCTCAGGTGTTATCGCTCAATAGTCATATCAGGTTCTCTATGCAGAAACCACACTATTGTAATTTAGCATTTTTGATCTTAATTTACATAGCTCAAGGTCAACAGTTGAATATGACTCCCACTACTTCAGCCTATCTAAACACACAAATACCTCAAACAACACCGGACAGCTAGAACCTAAAATAAATAAAAGAAAAACCTACATTTACGTAGGACTATTCATTATCTCAGGATGCTTTACAGACAGTAAAAATACTTTTGAAATATAGTCATTGTTATGATGTAGGGAATGCAGCAGTCAATTTGTGCACAGCAAGCTCCCACAAAAGCATCAATGACCAGATCATCTATTTTAGTGATACTAACTGAGAGATAAATATAAGTCAAAGTACCTAGGAAAACTCCCCAGCTCGATGTATATTTTAGTAATATAATTGTAACATAAAACCATTACAGTATTTATTTACACTTATATCATATGACCCAAAAATTGCTGTCAAAGTAACAGTGAGGCTAACAGTGCTTACCATTATCTAAGTGCAGTTGCCAGGGCAACTTTAAGTTATGGTTCACTTAGGGAGTCCGAGCTGCAGTGGCAATATGTACTTTGTTGAGCTATGGTAGGGGCCCCAACCTTCTTTCCATCACATGACTGACCAGGAACCTCTCCTGCTCTCAGCGCCTGCCATTGGCATGTGTTGGAAGGATTTGCAGGTTGATACTCAACCTGTATGGCAGCATTATGAACGTACAGCTGAACCTGAGTGAATTTTGATCGCTGTAAAAGAGCCAGCTGCTATTAGGAACTTCAGTCTGCAACTTTGTATAGGACATTGACTGCTGGGTGAGTCAGTATGGCTTTGAATATTCCAGGACCTGCTCCTGTTGAGATGAAAGGAGGTTTGAGAATGAATTGGAAATTCGTCTCGTCTCAATGGCAGAACTATGAAATTGCCATGGAGTTAAACAAGAAACCTGGACAAATATGAATAGCAGCTCTGTTATCAGTGCTGAGGAAAGAGTGCTACAAGCTGTATTACACCCTGGACCTTACTGAAGAGCAGGAAAGCCAGTCTTAGAGGTAGTTAAGACCCACTTTGAACACTCTACTAATTTTATTTCTGAACACCGTGGCCAGGATTTCCCGGTTGGTGAACAGGGGGGTGGGGTGGAGTCCACTTGCCAGCGCGTAAAATGGCGTGGGATGATGCTGGGTGGAACTTCCGACATCACTCTGCCCCATTTAAATCTTCAGGTAGGCAGGGGCTCAGCAGAATCAGCTGTGCATCCGCTGACCTGTCAATGGCCAATTGAGGCCATTGACAAAGTCATTAAAGTAATTAGTAGACCTGCCCGTCCAACCTTAAGGTTGGCGGGCAGACCAGAAGCCCTAGAGGGATCAGAAAAAGCATAAAATCCCATCCACGGGCCGGGTGAGATTTCATGTAGGTTTTTAAAAATGTACTAAAAGTGTATTTGAAAGTGATGGACATGTCCCAACTCATGTGACAATGTCACATGAGGGGGCATGTCAGAGAATTTTTTTTTAAAGATTTTTTATTATGGAGCCAATCTTCCTGAGGCAGTGCTTAGCCTCAGGGAGATGGGTGCAATCTTTTGTGTGCATGCGTGAAAGAGCATACTCTCGGTTTAGGGAACACCCCCCCCACCCCCTCCACCGCCTGCACAGGGAGCGGATAGCGCTTCCTGACAGACGTCACGCTGGGCGGACCTTAATTGGCCCACCCATGTAAAATGGTGGCACGCCCCCAATTGGGGGCACCGATCAAAGGCGCACCTCCATGTGCCCTCTCTTAAACTCTCCCCCCACTGATTGGGAAAATTCTGCACTGCATGTTCAACATCAGAGCTCAGGAAGGGGGGGAAATATTGATCAGTATCTGACTGTACTAAAATGTTTAGCTGAATCTTGTGAGTTTAGGCAACTAAGGGATGATCTGATCAGAAATGGTATTTTCTTAGGTACAAGAGGTCCTGACATGAGAGTCTGCTGTGAGAAGAGAAACTTACTCTCAAGAAAGCTATTGACTTTTGCAGAAGTCCTGATAAGTGGTTAATCATCAGTTGAAGAGTATTGATGGGAAGACTGATGAGGTTTTGCACTGTGCTATGAGGCAGTTCAGGCCTTCCAAACACAAGGCAATGGAGAAAAGGAAAAAACATTTACAGAAGGGCCAGCAGAAAGTTCAAGGCCAGAGTACTGGATGTGAATATTGTGGAGGACACCACACAAAAGCATGGGGAAAGCAATGCTCTAACTGCAAGAGGCAGAATCACTTCGCACGCAAGGGTTTTGCTGGAAAGAAGAACAAGCCCTATAAAGAGAGATGTCAGATGATGATTCTTATGAATTACTCCATGCTCCAGAACATGTTGGCACTGTCAACTTTCAAGGTAAAAATGGTTTGTGTCTATTGAAGTGATGACAGCAGAAGGAGAGTACCCAAGTTAATATGAAGTGTCATGGAGACACCAGGGCTACATGCAACATCATGAGCTTTGCAGACCTGTGTTTTCTTTATTCATTTATGGGATGTGGGCTTCGCTGGCTGGGTCAGCATTTATTGTCCATCCCTTATTGCCCTTGAGAAGGTGGTGGTGAGCTGCCTTCTTAAACTGCTGCAGTCCCTGTGGTGTAGGTACACCCACAGTGCTGTTAGGGAGGGACTTCCAGGATTGTGATCCAGTGACAGTGAAGGAACAGCGGTACATTTCCAACTCAGGATGGTGAGTGATTTGGAGGGAAGCTTGCAGGTGGTGGTATTCCCTTGTTTCTGCTGCCCTTATCCTCCTAGATGGTAGTGGTTGTGGGTTTGGAAGGTGCTGTCTAAGGAGCTTTGGTGGGTTTCTGCTGTGCATCTTATAGATGGTACACACTGCTGCTACTGTGCGTCAGTGGTGGAAGGAGTGAATGTTTATGAATGGGCTGCCAATCAAGCGGACTGCTTTTTCCTGGATGGCATCAAGCTTCTTGAGTGTTGTTGGAGCTGCACTCATCCAGGCAAATGGGGAGTATTCCCATCACACTCCTGACTTATATCTTGTAGATTGTGAATGGGCTTTGGGGAGTCAGAAGGTGAGTTACTTGCCGCAGGATTCTTGGCCTCTGACCTGCTCTTGTAGCCACAGTATTTATATGGCTAGTCCAGTCCAATGGTAACCCCCAGGATGTTGATAATGGTGAGTTCAGCAATGGTAGTTCCATTGAACGTCAAGGGGCAATGGATAGATTCTCTGTTGTTGGAGATGGTCATTGCCTGGCAATTATGTGGCGTGAATGTTCCTTGCCACTTGTCAATCCATGCCTGGTTTTTGTCCAGGTTGTGCTGAATTTGGACATGGACTGTTTTAGTATCTGATGAGTTGCAGGTTGTACTGAACATTGTGGAATTATCAGCAAACATCCCCACTTCTCACCTTATGATGGAAGGAAGGTTATTGATGAAGCAGCTGAAGACAGGTGGGCCTAGGACAGTACCCTGAGGAGCTCCTGCAGTGATGTCCTGGGGCTAAGATGACTGACCAGCAACAACCACAACCATCTTCCTTTGAATTAGGTATGACTCCAACCAGTGGAGAGTTTTCTCCCTGAAATTGCTAAAAATGAAGCTGTCAAAAATAAAGTTGGGCCTATATGATGAAACAATGCTCACCCCAAGAGGGCAAACTAAGCTGAGAGCCTAATGCACTAGGAAGAAAGGAGATCTGCAGTTCCAGATAGTAGTCTTTAAGCAAAATCCCCTCATCTCAGCTGAATCAAGTCAAAAGTTTAGACCGGTGACCCTCCATATACCAGAAGAGATTTGCAATGTTTCACATGGCACCAAGCCATTGATTGCTGAACAGATCCTAAAAATTACAAAGAGTTTTTCACATGTCTCGGATGTCTTCCTGTTGAATATCATCTTGAAGTAGATGACAACGTGAAACCAATTCAGCGTCTTCTGAGGAGAATTCCAGTTGCCCTCAGGTCCAGCCTGAAAGACAAGATAGAGGAGCTTTAAAGGATGGGAGTAATCAAGAAAGTGATGACTCTACAGATGGGATTAACAGTATGGCAGTGGTGAAAAAAACTAGAAAAGCTGCATAGCTCCAAAGGACCTCAATAAAGCTTTGAAGCAATCTTACTACCCCATGCTAATTAATGAAGAAATGTTGCTGCAATCTGCCAGGGCAAAGGACTTCAGCACTACAGATGCAAACGATGGATACAGGTGAAGTTGGATGAAAGCAGCAGTTTCTGACTATGTTCTGGACACCATTTGGGAGGTATAGGTGGTTGTACATGCAATTTGTTATTTACACTTCTCCAGAAGAGTATCAATGGAGACAGCATGAGATAGTCAATGATCTTCCAGGAGTGGACATGATCTGGGATGATCTGCAAGTCTATGGATGAGGAGATATGATGGAAGAAGCCATTGCAGACCATGATCAGAGCTTAGTGGGACCGCTAGAGAGAGCTCGCCAGGTGAACCTGAAGCTGAATAAGAAAAAACTGCAACTGAGGATGCCTGAAGTCAAGGACATAGGTCAAGTATTGACAGTGAATGGACTTCACCCTGATCCTGATAAGGTGTGAACTGTAGCAGAGATTCAGCAACCAACAAATGGAAAGGTGGTGCACCAATTTGTTATATTTGTTAACTGAGCAAAGTTCTTTCTCAATTTGTCATCAGAGTGTGAACCTCTACACAATCTCACTGCAAAGGATATTCAGTTGTACTGGGGCACAAAACAAGGAGCAGCTTTCACTCACATCAAACAACTAGTGATGGCAAAGCCAGTGCCAAGGTGCTACAATGAAATCACCCTGCAGTAAGATGCCAGCAACATAGGACTTGGAACAACCCTCATGCAGCCAGGACAACCAGTTATGTTTGCATCCAGAGCAGTAATGCAAAGTGAAGAACACCATGCACAGATTGAGAAAGACTGCCTGGTTATTGTCTTTGCTTGTGAGAATTCTAATCAGTGCCTGTTTGGGAGAGACAAACTGCAGTAGAGTCTGGCCACAAGCCACTTCAAAGCATCTTTCTATCTGCTCTGAAGGGTCTGCAAAGAATATTAGTTTGTTGGCAGAGTTAATCACGAAGTGAAGTACAAACAGGTGTATATCCCGACATGTTGTCGAGAACTTCATTTCCTTTGAAGGAAGTTGATGATGAAGTGAAATCTTCCAGGTTCAACGAGAAGCAACAGCATTTCACGCTCTGGAAGTCAAGGGCCTGCAGACATTGAATCTGACAGACAGGTTTCTTGCTCAGATCAAGCAAACTGCTCAATGAAGTAGCGATGAAAGGATGGCCAGAAACCACCAAAGACACACCTGTTGTTTTAAGAGAGCATTGGGTACAGAGAGATGAAGTGATTTCCCAAGATGGTATCCTGTACAAAGTAACTAGAGACATTATCCCTCAAAAGAAGAGATGCTGAAGCACATCCATGCAAGCCATCAAGGAGTTGAGTCTACTCTGAGGAAGGTAAGAGAAGGCCAAACATGAGAAATGAGATTGAAGACCACATCAGCCACTGCAGTGCTTGTAAGGAATGTCAAGCTAAGCAAGCTAAAGAACCACTCATGGCTCATGACATCCCAAAGAAGACTAGAAAGCGCAAACAGTTCTTTCTTGCTCTTGCGTGATGACTTTCTTTATGGACCATGTATGTGGTCAACTTGTAACTACACATGATAATACGTGCAATTGCTTTGTTTTTCCTTTTTATGTAAAGGGGGATGTTTGTCAAAATGACTTTGTGCACTGTTGCCTTTGGGCAACTGTGGTTTGCCATAGTCGTGAGAAACAGAGGGTGGAATTTTACAGCCCCTCCTGCTGTTGGGATTTTACGTTTCTGCCGAAGTCAATGGACTTCTGAATGACTCGCCACACTTTATGGCCCCGCCCCCACCTGGAAGATTGAGGCAGAGGCCATTTTTACACACCCCACATGAAACAAATGCAGCACCCTTCATGGGACATTTAGGCCCCGAGTGAACAGAGCAAGCAATTGGATATCTCCTTAACCAATCAGATTGAATCATTGTGAAAATAAAACCACAAGGATCAAAATGGGGTGAAATCAATATCAAAGCAATATCAACTCAAATAGAAAGCAACATAAAGAGAGAATAAGAAAGATTTAATTACAATACTGAAAAAAACAAATGAGAGTGAAACAGTTAAAAAGAATGCTTTAATGTTAATTTTTTTTAAAAACCTTCAAATACCTAAAAGTTGAAGGAATTAGACTTCACAATTTTACTAGTCAATTTTACATCTCTCTCTCAATTCTTATTTCCACTCTGCAGATTAAATTTGATAAAAATGCAGAATTTTCCTTTTGACATGCGGTGGTGTGGGGCGAACGTCCCGATTGGGCGCGAGACGATCTCCGTTGTGCACCCGCCATTAATTAACGGGCCACTTAAAGCCCTTGAGGCTCCAATTGACGGGGACCTTGTGGTGCCGGTGCGATCTTCGGCTCGTTGCATGGGCTCAACGGGCAGGCCGGTAGCAGAAATTTGAATGAAGCTTATCCACGAGCAGGAGAAGAGGGCTCAGTGCAGTTGCGATTCTGCAGATTTAAAACTTATTTTAAATCTGCATGGACTGGACTCATAAGCTTCAGATCAGCACTTTGCAGTGACGATTTGGTTTGGGTCCTGTAGGTTTCAGGAAGTCTCCCTGAACCTGGGAATGGGAAATGATCTCTCCACTGGAGGCACCTCCTCTGATGAGGAAGGGAGGGCTAGCAGGGGGAGGAGGCCAGGAGTGCACATTCAGCCTCCAGGGGAGCCACCGTTGGGAGGTCAGGTGCAGCCACAAGGGGCGCAGGGCCAAGAGGTAGTCCAAGAGGCAAGGTGCCGCAGAAGACGTCACTATCCTGCTGCCAGTGTTTACAGGCGGTGAAGCAGCTACCTCAATATGTCTGAGGTTCAGTGCTGAAGGAGGCTCCATCTGTCAATGGAGACAGTCAGCACTATCTGTCAAATGATTGGGCCTGAGATCTCCCCTAACTTTGTAGGTGGACACCCCATGCCAGCGGCTCTGAAGGTCACAGCTGCCCTCAACTTCTATGCCTCCAGCTCTTTCCAGGGGTCGGTAGGTGATCTTTGCGGTGTCTCCCAATCAGCTGTCCACACTTGTGTCAAGCAGGTTACAGACGCTCTGTTTAGACGGGCATTGACATTCATCCACCACCGTTGGGACCAGGCCAGCCAGGCAGAGCGAGCCAGAGGTTCTGCGGCCATTGCTGGCTTCCCCCGTGTCCAGGGTGCTATAGACTGTACACATGTGGCCATCAAGGCACCAGCAGGTGAGCCCAGTGCCTTCGTCAACAGGAAGGGCTTCCACTCCATGAACGTGCAGATAGTGTGTGATCACAGGATGCTGATTCTGCAAGTCTGTGCAAGCTGCCCAGGCAGCTCCCATGACGCTGACACACTCAGACACTCCCAGGTGCCGGGGCTCTTCAGTGCTCCAGCCTGGCTGGATGGATGGCTGCTGGATGACAAGGGCTATCCCCTCAGAAGGTGGCTCATGAAGCCTCTCCGCATCCAAGAGCAGGAGCTGAGCAGCGGTACAATAGGAGCCAGGGCATCACAAGGGCTGTGGTGGAGAGAACCATCGGTCTTCTCAAGATGCGCTTCCGATGCCTGGACCATTCCGGGGGCGCACTCCAGTAACCCCCAGATCGTGTGTCGGTGATAGTGGTTGTATGTTGCACTCTCCACAATCTTGCACTGCAAAGGGGCGACGCAGTGGACAAAGAAGATGTAGACGCAGTGGCTGCAGCTGCCCACGATGAGTCCAGCAGCGAGTCCAAGGATGAGCACCCTCAGGGAAATGCTGAGGGGATAGACGCTGACCCAGGCATACTCCAGGGAGGCAGGGTCACCCGGGATGCTCTAATCCAAGGAACCTTCAGCTAGCACAGCACATATGGACCTCCAACACAAGCCTGGGCTGCAGCCTCCATACTGGAGACATTAGTACCAAATCTGTCAGGATAGGAGCATTGACAATAAATGTCAATGACACACAAATCACTCATAACATAACATAAGGAAATTCGATCAGTAAGCCTGCGGCCAATGTCAATGTACATGCCTGTCCCCCGGATCGTCAAGCGCTCATCATTCCACACGCAATGGGCAAGCCATGTTGGTAACATCAGTCACTGAACAATCAGCACTGCCATGGATGTTGGGAGACTACTGGTGACATGAGTGCTGGCCACACATACCTGCCCGTGGAACTCCAGCCTCTCCGGCTCCAGTGGACCTGGGCGCATGGCGCCTCTCCAGGTCGAGGGCCTCCTGCTCGAAGCGGCTAAGCAGCACTACCTGGGCTGGCCCAGCGCCAGTCCTCACCCACTCGGCAGTGTTGTGAGAATTCTTCTCCTGGGAATGAGAAAAGAGCATTGACAAGTGATACTTGTACCATGAATCCCCTCGCGGCCGGCCTACCCCAAGCCCAGTTGGCCATTGCAGGGGTCCAATGCATCCTTACTCTGCTGCTGCCGAGCACTCACACAAATATGCCAGGTGTGTCCTTCCCACCCATCCCCTCCTTGGCCACATGCTGCCTTCATCACACTTAGGAGCACACAGTTTAACCTGACTTAGCAAGGAAGCACAATGATGTGGATCGCAGAGGGCATCAGATCAATCTGTTCCACGCCACCTTGAAGACCCCCTCCCGCCATGTCATCATCCTGACTTCGACATGTCCTGGAGTTCGAGCACTGTGTCTGGGTGCAGATTCTCCAGGTTGTTCCCACCACAGTCATGTGGGTCTCAGTCCACCACATGCTGCGGGTGCAGAACCCATCTCATCACCACCCTCTCAGGCTGACCAACGCACAGGGAATATCTGCTGGCCCACCCAGCTAAGGACACATGCCGTCAATGACTTATTGTACTCAGGCCACTCAGACATGGGTGGGGCGCCGGGGTGGGGGAGGTTACATGATGGGTGAAGTGAATGATGCCAACATACCACTCGCCCTTCCCAAGCGCAGCAGGTCATTGAAGAGCTTGCGGCACTGGGTCCATGAGCGCCGCACCACATCGTGGGAGCTCACGACCTCCGCAACCTCCTCCCACACACGTTTAGTCAAGTAGGGGGGCCTCCTCGTCCTCCCATCCTCGGGGACGAGCACCTCCCACCATGTTGCCACCTCCTCGGGGAGGGCTGCAAGGCACTCGTCAGAAAACCTGGGCGCACAGTGACCACCCGCCCTACCTTCCTGCGTGGCCAGCCTGGGTATGCCTTGGCCCCGACCTCTGGCCATGTCCAGCAGCCATGGAGCGGCTGCAGCTTGGCCTTTAAACAGGCCATCGACTCGCCCTTCGACCCGGCTGCGATTGCCGATCCTCCATCGCCCGCCCACTCCTGCTGTCCCCGGGAGCCGCGAAACACACTGGGCGGGACTTAATTGATCTGCCCGCATAAAATGGAGGCGCCCACACCTGCTCCCACTCCCACTCCGCCCCGCTGCCAGAATGGAAAATTCTGCCCTAGGTGTTGCCAACACACTAACACATCTTTTACATTATTATTATATGGTACCCTATCACAGACCTTCCGCTTGTCCTTGCCCTTGTCCCAGCCACCGCTTGCTCAAAACCTGCCACATTTTCCCAGTTCTGATGAAAGGTCAACCCTGTTTCTCTCGCTGCAGATGCCGTATGACCTGCTGACTAGTTCCAGTACTTTCTGTTTTTATTTCCAGCTTACGCACCTGCCCAAAGTCAAACATCTACCCTGGGAAATGAGAAGAACATTCTGATGCAACTTTGGGAGTGGAGCCAGAGAAGTGCAGATACCGATACATGGACAGAATTCAGCAAAGGCTGACTGCTTTAATTCAGAGGCCGCTGCTATTTGGGCCATGGTATAACAATAAGCAAAGGGGATTTTATCACAATTGGAAAAGAGATAGTTATAAATTGGGCATTTTAAAATGGCTCCTCATTGTAGTTTTGTATTTTCGAACAAAGACGTGAGAGGAAACAATCGCCAAGATATTTCTTCAAGCACCTTGTAGTTTCTTCTTCTAGGCATTTTTGAGATCAGGGCATATGGAAGACAGATATGTTGGTACAATGAAAGTTCTATCAAACGCTAAAAGTGAGCCAGCATCCTTTCCTCTTGAGACAAAAACAGAATCAACTAAGTGAGATTAAACAATGTAACTTAAAACAGATGAATAAAGGCTGACTGATCTGTTAGGAATTTCATCCATGCTATTGATCTACATCACAGGGAGACAGAAAAGACTTTTAAATTATGCTGCACTCGAGGACAGATTAATTACTTTTAGCCACAGGAAGGGGCCAGGGATTCTACAGTATATAAGATTTATTCCAAGAACAATTTAAAAATGTTTTGCATTTAAACTCACAAAATTATTATTTTTTTTTCTTCAATTGTGGGTCATGGGCATCGCTGGCTGGGCCAGCATTTTAATTGCCCATTCCTAATTGCCCTTCAGAAGGTGGTGGTGAGCTGCCTTCTTGAACTGCTGAAGTTCATGTGGTGTAGGTACATCCACAGTGCTGTTAGGGAGGGAGCTCCAGGATTTTGACCCAGTGACAGTGAAGGAACAGCGATATATTTCCAAGTCAGGATGGTGTGTGGCTTGGAGAGGAACTTGCAGAAAGTGTTCCCAGGCATTTGCTGCCCTTATCCTTCTAGGTGGTAGAGAACTGCAGGCTTGGACGGTGCTGTCAAAGAAGCTTTGGTGCATTGCTGCAGTGCATCTTGTAGATGACACACACTGCTGCCACAATGCACCGGTGATGGAGGGAATGGATGTTGGAGGTGGTGGATGGAGTACCAGTCAAGCAGGCTGCTTTGTCATGGATGGTGGCAAGTTTCTTGAGTGTTGTTGGAGCTACACTCAACCAAGCAAGTGGAGAGTATTCCATCACACTCCTGGCGTGTACCTTGTAGATGGTGAATAGGATTTTGGGAGTCAGGAGGTGAGTTACTTTCAGCAGAATCCCCAGCCTGTGACCTGCCCTCGTTGCCACAGTTTTCATATGGCTGGTCCAATTGAGTATTTGATCAATGGTAACCTCCAGAATGTTGATAATAATAATAGTTTCAGCATTTGTCATTATATCCTTTGCTTCCAAATCCTTTGCTATTCCATCCTTTCTGCTTGTACTATGACTATAACCATTATGTCCTGCTATGCCATGTTAGGGTGATCACAACTGGAAGTGTTCAGCTATAGGCTTGAATGTTGTTTCTTTAGCACTTTTATGATGCTTTCATAAATACTTGTATGTTTTTGCTGGGGGAGATGTCTCCACCAAGACCCTAGCGCTACCCATGTGTAGCTCCTGGGTATGAGAAATGACATCACAATCTCTGTGCTGAGAACTAAGGCTCCTGCAAAAATTTGCTTTAGAAATGTTTCTCGATGCTGACTACTGTAACTTGATTTCTCCCAAAAGGGACATTTTTTTTTAAAACTCAGGATGGATTGGAGTTTGTGCTCCTCAGGGTGATATATACAGTAAATGAGATTAATGCTTCAGTCACTGCTGGCTGGCAAAAAGCTGACTTCATTCAACTTACTGGGTCAAATGTAAGATCACAACATCTGTAACACTCATCACTGCCGCTAAGGAGATATTAGTTTGCAGGATCATATGCTAACTTATAGCAAAGCCCTGTACGCCTAACCCAATACTGTAGACGTCATTTCTGAGACTGTGCCCATTCTGAATTGAATTTGCATTGAGGTAACTTTTAGGAAACCAATCAATTTAGCAACAGTTTGCAAACTGACCTGGATTTTGCTGTCAGCCGTCAAGTGTTGGCACTTGCCACCGACCTCAAAGAAAGCTACCCGTAAAACTCTAGTGATCTCTGTGGTGTGATGTTACCATGCAGGGTAAGCAGCCAATCACATTGAAGTATTGTCACAGCAAAAAAGGAAGTCAAAGCTGCAGGATCTCCACTTTTAATTTAGATTTCTCAGATAGAAAAATATATTTTTCAAATATAAAAATATATTTTTTCTAGGATTGGGCCCACTAGGATGGTGGATGTTTCTCTCAGCACAATGGGGACATTTATTATTTCACAAATATAACTATAGATTTTCAGGGCTGGGTGAGGCTGCTTATTAGTAATTATAATCTAGGTGCAAGGTTACAAACACAATTAAACCTCATTCAAATAGATAAATGGATGTTATTTTTTCAAGGACGAAGCTAGCAATATCAAAGTGGAAGTTCTCACCACTCAATGATGTTTACTGCAGATGAATGCAGTCTGTGGGGATTGTTGTAATATGCCTTTAAGAGATATCAGCATGCCATCACTAGAAGGGCAATGTGTCATGCGATGCAGCCTTAGTTTCACTTATGCTTTTGATCTTGGCATTTACACACAGCTCTGCTGCTGATATCTTCAAGCTTTCTATCCATTCATAAAGGTTCTCATGTGCCTATTCTAAATAATTGTGTTTACCCAGTCACTTCTGAGTGATTGGTGCTTTTATATCATTATACCAACACTCCAAGGACTTTAATAGCACAGCCTATGGATGAGCAAAGATTCAATTATGGCAAATTCTGGATTTCCGCATTTTTCTGCACACGTATGGACAGAAACATTGACTGCAAATGCTGACAGATTCACCATCATTACCACCACAAAATCCAAATCATGGTATTTATAGCAAAGAAGCAAGGCATTCAGCCCAACTGGCTCATGCTGGCGCTTATGTTCAATTTGAACAGTCTGCCACTCTTCTTCATCTAACCCCACTAACAAATCCTTCTATTCCTTTTGCCCTCATGGGTTTAACTACCTTCCCTTAAATGCATCAATGATATTTGCCTAAATTATTGCTTGATTGAGCAAGTTCCACCTTCTAACCACTCCCTAAGCAAAGAAATTTTTCCTGATTTCCCTGATGGATTTATATTTGTAGGACGTCTTGTAGCCCAGTGGCTAGTGGCCCTACCTCTGAGCCAGAAGCTCCAGGCTCAAGTCCCACTCCAGGACTTGATTGCCAAGGAAGATGCGCTCATAATGTGGCCAAACAGGTTAAGTATCCACCTGAAAACCCTTCCAACACATGCCAATGGCAGGCAGTAGGAGTGGGGGAGATTCCAGGTCAGCCATGTGATGGAAAGAACATTGGAATCTCTACTGTCACTATCCAGACTACAATGTGCATGTGAAAGTGCTTGTTGCCACAGAAACTCAAAGCCCCTGAGTGAGATGTAACCCTCCAACACCTTTATACCTATGGCTCCTAGTTCTGGTCTTGTCCTCAACTGGAAACATTTTTTCTACATCTAACCTATCAAACCCTTTTATCATCTTGAAGATCTCTAATGGGTCATCACGTAGTCTTTTCTTTTCTTGAGAAAGAGCCAAGCTGATTCAATCTTTCAACCTCTCAGTTCTGCTAATAGCCTATCTTTTTTGCTGCTTCCCCAGTGCCTATCCATTTTTTAATAATACATATATCGTAATTATGCACAGTGCTCTAAGTGTAGTCCAACCGAGCTTCTATGTAACTTTAATAACTTTTCTCCTTTCCAATTCTACCTAATTAACAATGAACCCCAGAGCTTAGTTTACATTAACCTGCATTGTTACTTTTAGCAATTTGTATATCTGTTGCTCTGAAGAGTTTGTGACCACCTTATTCTTTTTACCAAAATGTGCCACTCACAGTTATCTATATTGAAGTGCATTTGGCAATTATAAACCCGGTCTGCATGTCTATAATAACTTCTTGTATTATTGATGAATAATGTTCATAACATCTTTTGTGTCCGGATTTAAGCTGTATCTTTCATTTAACTTTCAGGCAAGTTATTCATTTAAATGGTACTTATACTTGGGAAGAAACACCATGGAAGATGTTACAACAGTGCTAACCAAAATGTCATTTGGTAAAGTGCCTGATGCTGATGGATTGTCAGTTGACCTCTACATTCTGAGAGGCTGTAGTCTGCATCATGAACTGTTCTTGCTTATCATCAGCATGTAGGAAAAAGGAAAGTTTTCCCAGGCAATGAGAGATTCCCAAATTATAATCATGTACTGAAGCAAAGTCGCTCTGGTCAGATTGCAACAACTACTCCAGCATCTCACTGTTGTGTGCAACTGGAAAGATCTTTTGCCCAGATAATGTTCAGCCGCCTACAAACAGCTTGCTACAAACAACAAGCTAATGTGAGTTCAGAGCTGATCATTCAATCACGGACATGATATTTACCCAGAGACAACTTCAAGAAAAGTGCAGAGAACAGTAGAAAGCACTACATGTTGCTTTTGTAGATCTGAACAAAATCTCTGATCTGGTTAGCAGAGATGATCTGTTCCCCCCTTCTTCAAAATATCATTGTCCACCAAAATTACTCCAGATTGTGAAAGCATACAAGACGAGGCAGGAGATGAAGATGCTGAACAGTGTTGGTACAAGAACAGAACACTTAATTACTCCACTTTGCATTGGGAATGAATTGAATTTCATACCATTTAGATAATCCTTCCTTTCATCGCACTGCTGAAAGGTTTCCCAATCTGGCTGACGGCCTGCTGTGAATTCTAAGTGCCTCTCACCTGCTGGAGAGGAATTTAAGGTCACGACAAAAGACAGTGCCAATGACTCAAAATGGTCAGTCTAAAGCAGTGCTATATCTAAACAACACTGAGCTGAAATATCCTGTAGACAAATCCTGCTACCTGGAATCAATGGCTTCAAGTGAATGAAGTTTGATGAGGAGGTATCAATTCGTATTGGCAGCATTTAGGAAGCTTCAGGCAAGAGCTTGGAAAAATCCCAAACCCATAATTGCCACATGGTTAAGGATCTACAATATCTGCGTACTAAGTAGACCACTGTAACATGTTGAAAATTGGACTACATATCAAAGCAGGGAAGCAGATTGAACTCATTTCATATGCGTTGCTTGAGAAAGATCCTTGGGCTCCATTGGCAGCATAGAGTCCCAACACAGAAGTGCTGCAATTTCCTCATTCAGAATGTATCCTGACAATACTACGATGGCTAGAATGGATGATGATTGCCTAGCAAAAGATGCACTCCATGGAGAGCTTGATGGTGTCTGCCGACCTGTTGGGTAACCAAAGTTAAGATGTAAAAATGCATGTGAGTGAGACATCATTTCATGTCATATTGATTTCAACCACTGGGAACAATATGTGCATGACTGAAGTATTTGCCACCGACGTCTCCACAGCAGAGCATGGAAATTTGAAGATTGCCACAGAATAGCACCAACGCAGGAAGGACCACACGGCTGTAGCCTCCGTACCAGTGAATAATGACCTATGATGCTTTGTTTGAATAGGACTGTCCCACTTAAAGGGCTGAATTTTACGTGGGATGAGGGTTGGGGGCGGTGGGGGGGTGGGGTGTGTAGTGGGGGTGGGGAAGGGGGTGGTTACCGCTCACCCCTATCTTCCCAACTAAAAAGTTAAAAGCCCGCCCCTCAATAACCCGCCACGGGTGGCAACAACAAAGAAAGTGTGGGGGCTCTGCCTCTCACTGGGAGGAAGTCCTGTCCTCATGAGTTGCTGCCCAATCTGGGACTGCAAGCAGATCTAGGATGAAGGCCCCAGTAGATCCCTGGCTCAGGTAAGACAGGGGTATTGGATAGGGAGAGATAGGGCACCTTAGGGAGGTGGGGTGGGAGGAGGGCGGGTGTGGATTTTGGCGAGAAGAAAGAAGAGGGTACTATCTTCGGGGGGGGGGGGGGGTGCGGGGGTGGTGAGTGGGGTGCCCCTAGTGCACACAGGCACCCTCCAAAGATAGTACCCCCTTCCTTCCCGTCCTTTACAAAACATTTTTGAAACGACAGTCTCCCAACTCCCATCTGTCTTCCCATGCCAACCATGTTATGATGTGGTCAGTGTAATATTGGCATCAACTGGTTTGTAAACAATCTCAGTTGACACTTAATTATTTATCTACATAAATTATTGCCGTTTTCAGCACCCACCCATCCCCCATGTTATGAAGGACAGCTCAGGAGTGGCGGAGAAGGTGGTGGTCTAGCCACCCCTCGTATTTTACATGCTGATTCCCCCACTCCCAGCTGAAAACACACCCAGTAGGGGGTGGTAAAATCCAGCCCAAAGGCTCACAGCAAATGAGCAACATCAGCAACAATACAAAAACAGAGAAGTGTAATTTACCATTCTAATTTAGAACAAGACACTGGATCATCCCTACTGCTCAGTTAGAACTGAAGACATGCTACAGAACAATACTAATGTAGAATTGAATGATTGTGACGTTATTTGACATAGTTGCCATGTTTTGCTATATGTACAAATTGCATTTTTTGTTTGCGTTTGCTATTTTGCTTCACTTTACTACTATTAGCAAAACAATACTCAATGGGCTTTTAATTAAAAACCATTGCCTAACATTGATCCACTAGTTCCACTATCCATCCAGCCACGAGGATAGATCAGAGTAAACAGGATAATGGTGAAAGCTGGGTGTTCAGTTGTAGCAAAGGTTTAATCATTGAATCAGCCTTAATTTTATGCAGCAAAAGGTCATACACACAGGATATCAATAATGATTTTCTGAATTTCCTTTGAGTAATTTCAATTCATTAAATCATGTTACTCAAAATTTGTATAGTTTTTTTGAATGGTGTTGAAAAGATAAGTCTCAATGAATGACCACCTAAGGGCTCCTAGGCCCCTCCCCTTCCAGAAGATCCCTAAACATACCTGGTCCTGGACTCCCAGCCTTCGACTCTGAGGACTTCTTGCAGTCCCAGTCTTGTCCACTGCAGCTTTGGGTGCTGCTGGGACTAGAGAGCTGCTGGCCAGCAATTCTTTGAGGTGGGACTTCCTTCTGAATGAGGGGCATAATCCAACCTCCAGCCAATTAATGCTCCTTGGGTGGGTGACTTCAATGTCCATCACCAAGAATGGCCCAGTAGCACCACTACTGACCATGCTGAATTAGCCCTAGAGGACATAGCTGCAAGACTGGGCCTGCAGCAGGTGATGAGAGAACCAACAAGAGAGAAAACATCCATGGCTCTGTCCTCACTAATCTACCTGTCACATTTGCATCTATCCACGACAGTGTTGGTAGGAAGGGCCACCACAGAGTCCTTGTGGAGACAAAGTCCCATCTTCACAGTGAGGAAATCCTCCATCATGTTGTGTGGCACTACCACTGTGCTAAATGGGATAGATTTTGAACAGATCTAGCAACTCAAATCTGGGCATCCATCAGGTGCTGCGGGTCATCAACAGCAGCAGAACTATATTCAACTACAATCTGTAACCCAAGGCTTGGCCTATCCCCCACTCTACCATTACCATCAAGCTGAGGGATCAACTCTGGTTCAATAAAGAGTGCAGAAGGGCATGCCAGGAGCAGTGCCATGTTTACCAAAAATGAGGTGTCAGCCTGGTGAAGCTACAGCACAGGACTACTTGCATGCCAAAAAACTGGAAACAGCATGCGATAGACAGAGATCAGCAATTCCACAATCAATGGATCAGATCTAAACTCTGCAGCCTCGGCACATCCAGTTGATGGGCAATTAAACAACTAACAGGAGGATAAAAACAAAAAACTGCGGATGCTGGAAATCCAAAACAAAAATAGAATTACCTGGAAAAACTCAGCAGGTCTGGCAGCATCGGCAGAGAAGAAAAGAGTTGACGTTTCGAGTCCTCATGACCCTTCAGCAGAACTGTTCTGCTGAAGGGTCATGAGGACTCGAAACGTCAACTCTTTTCTTTTCCGCCGATGCTGCCAGACCTGCTGAGTTTTTCCAGGTAATTCTGTTTTTGTTTTGTAACTAACAGGAGGAGGTGGCTCCACAAATATCCCCAGACTCGATGGTGGAGGAGCCCAGCACATCAGTGCTAAAGATAAGGCTCAGCAACGTTGACCCTTCTCTGGTTACAGCATGCTTTGGAGTGGAACCAAATTACATCTCTCTTACAAAAATTCAGACTAATGCACTCACCTTTTCAACATTATTGGCTGGATGTATTATTCTATTAAATTGGAAACAATCTGCCCAGTCTTATTTTACTAATTGGATACGTGATCTTATGCAGAATCTTAAACTTGAGAAAATGAAGTACACTCTAAGAGGCTCCACAGATGGATTTTATGTAGCTTGGCAACCTTTCTTAGATTACTTTGAGGCACTACAGCTCTCTACTTTCATATAACAGATCCCAATTAAGTTGTGCGCATTATATCAGGTGAAACTATACCTGACATATGATGTTGTTGATTTTCTCCTTATTTATTTTTTGGGGGGGTTGCGGGTTGGGGGGTTTCTCTTTCCTTTTTCTTTTTTTTCTTCTTATTCCTCCTACTTCTCTTTTCCATTCTTTCTCTTCCAAATATAAGTGTGTTGAATTATTGCTGTACCGTAAGCTTTTTTTTTTGTTCGGTTACTCATTATGACTGTTGTCAAAACTTAAAACAAAATTGAAAAAAAAAAGGATAAAGCTGAAGCATTTGCAATCATCTTCAGCCAGAAGTGCCGAGTGGATGATCCATCTCAGCCTCCTCCAGAGGTCCCCAGCATCACAGATGCCATTTTACAGCCAATTCGATTCACTCCACGATATATCAAGAAACGGTTGAAGGGACTGGATACTGGAAAGACTACAGGCCCTGACAACATTCTGGCAATAGTACTGAAGACTTATGCTCCAGAACTTGCCACATCTTTAGTCAAACTGTTCCAGTACAGCTACAGCACTGGCATTTACCAAGAAATGCAGAAAATTGCCCAGGTATGTCCTGTCCACAAAAAGCAGGACAATTCCAACCAATTCCAACCCTCCCCATCAGTTGACTCTTGATCATCAGTACAGAGATGGAAAATATCATCAACAGTGCCATCAAACAGCACTTATTCAGCAATAACCTGCTCATTGGTACTCAGTTTGGGTTCCCTCAAGGCTACTCAGCTCCTGATCTCATTACAGCGTTGGTCCAAACACGGACAAAAGAGCTGAATTCCAGAGGTGAGGTGAGAGTAACTATCCTTGACATCAAGGCAGCATTTGGCCAAGTGTGGCATCAAGGAGCCCTAGCAAAACTGGAGTCAATAGAAACCAGGGGGAAAACTATCCACTTGTTGGAGTTATACCTAGTACAAAGGAAGATGGTTGTGGTTGTGGGAGGTCAATCATCTCAGTCCCAGGACATCGCAGCAGGAATTCCTCAAGGGAGTTCCCAGGGTTAGGGGGAGAAATCATGTGCCCCGTTGCTTCTCCTCTTTCCGGGCTCCTTATCCACCACGCCACACCCACCCCCCACCCACCACCCCGCCCCCCCCCCCCCCCCGCTCCCCTGCCCCCCTCCTCCCCTCCCAGCCACCACTTTAATCCTCCCCCTCAATCAAGCATGGCATTTCTTCCCCTTTCAGGATTCACCAGTCAATCCACCAATATTCACAGAAACGCACATGTAAAATGATAACCCCCATTGTTGGCACCTGGTTACAAACATTGTCCGATATAAATGCAGCATCAGGTCATTAATATTAAGAGCAGCAACGATATACTGCAGGGTTCATTCGTGCATACCATATACGTGATCCCTCCACAACTGTTAAACAAATCAGAATACAAATTTTACTTCAACAGCATTGGATAATATTGGTAATTTGACAGGAATATATCTCATTAGTTATTTATAACACTGTGCAGACAACGACACTGATTGCAGTGTCTGCCTCAGCCTTCATTAACATTGTTCTGCACATTGCCACCATATGGGCACAGTGACAGTAAATTCATGTTTGGGGAAAAATTCGATACTTGTAACCCAGATAAACTGCACAAGATCTTTTCCATTCTGTGGAAGTAGAAGTCTTTCTTCTGCCTGGGTGCATGATATTATTCAATAGAATTATTTCATACAAGGGGTGTAATTGGATTCTATTTTATCAGTAATCTCACAGGGTAGAAAGATAAAATGGCTGCTAAGCAACAAAGTAGAATGATTGAACAACATAGGTCTTCACTGTCAGTGAGAAGCATTGAAGCCCTCACATGTCTCCGTGAAACAGGGCTTTTAAGAAGTCAGAGGACAAAGACTGGGTGGTTCACAATTGTCTGTGTTTTCTTGATCGGCAAGTCTGAAGGCTCTGCTGATTGCTGCTTCTCACTACAATATGCTTTCAATATCTACTGTGCAACATAACTTCATCACAATATTTCAATACCTCAAAAAACTCATAAAAACAGCAAGATAGAGGGAGATAATAGGTAAATAGGCAAAGGGACAAGATTGAAGTCAATGAAAAAGACGCTTGAGAATTATGTGCAACAGTAAAACAGGTTACTGATTCACTATGAGCCCAGAACACACTCCTGTCCTTGTAATCTCACCCCACAAAGCACAAGCATATATATAAATAATAAAGAATTTTATTATCAACAAAATAAACAGAACTCCAGCTATGATTCCACCCTCTGTACGCACAATAATTATGGATGACAAAGGTCTCTAACCCAGTTCATCCCATCCATCCCAGAATGACATACGAACATATGTATTATGAGCAGGAGTAGGCTATTCAGCCCCTCAAGTCTGCTCCTCCATTTGATAACATTACCTGCATTATGCCAGTGACTACAACTCAAAAGTAATTAATCGGCTGTAAAGCAATTTGGGGCATTATGAAAGATGCTATATAAATGTAGGTTTTGTCTTTCTTACGTTACACTTGCATTCAGTAAACAGAGTAACTGTAACAATGATTAAACTGAAGGCCCAATGTTGATTCTCTGAGGACACTTAATCACAGAGCAATCAACTGATGTTAGGAAAGTTGCTCCAAAAAAAATCACCACATTTACAAAAACAATTCCAGCAGCTTACCTTTCTCCCAACCACCTCTCCAACCTCATCCCCAACCCCACTCCAATCTCCCCCTAACCCCCTTATGACCTCTAACACCCTCCAACTGCACCCCCACTCCCTGCCCCCCCCTCCCAAGGCAATGACCATCTCCAGCAAGATTGAGTTGAACTATATCGCCTTGACATTCAATGGCATTACCGTCACTGAATTCGCCAGCATCAACACCCTGGGGGTTACCATTGACCAGAAACTGAACTGGACCAGCCATATAAATATTGTGACTACAAGAGCAGGTCAAAGGGTGAGAATTCTGTGGTGACTAACTCACCTCCTCATTTCCCAAAGCCTGTCCATCATGTACAAGGCACAAGTCAGGAGTGTGACGGAATACTCTCCACTTGCCTGAATGAGTGCGGCTCCCACAACACTCAAAAAGGCCAACACCATCCAGGACAAAGTAGCCCACTTGATTGGCTCCCCATCCAAAAACATTCACTCCCTTCCATGTTTGGACCCTCACTCACTTTGAGGAGTGTGCCGTCACACTGACTGGAGAGGACCTGGACTGTGCCTGTGGCGATAGTGAGGTCAGTGACGAACAACCACGTGAGGATCCTGCACCACACCGCCCCTCTCTCAACACAACTGTGAGTGTTCTCTCTCCTGCTTTTGACTTTGCTGCCATGCACTATCTCTACTTTGGTTCACAGGGAGCTCTGCCCAGCAACCGACACCCTCAGCCAACCAGTCCCACAGCTCCATCCATGTCCTCACCTCCAGACGAGAGGACACCTCCTCCTTTGAAGAGCTGGAAATAAGCAGCCTGGACCTTCCTCTCCACCCCCTCGACAGTCATCCTTTGCAGACTATGTCCCAAAGCAGACCTTCAATAGTGACCTTCCACCTTCCATGAGCTGCTCACAACAGAGCTATTTCTATGAGAATCCACCAAGCATGCCATGGACATTCCTCCAGGTCCCATTGCTGTTGGGCTCCAACATCTTCATCTCCTCAGATGTCCACCATGTGAGCAAGGCCCTAACCATAAGTCCTAACTTCTGCTTGTGTCAGGAAGGTGTAATAATTTTCATGATTTTATTGGAATTTATTGTAGAGTAATAGTGGGGTCTGTATGTGTGTGTGTGTGTGTGAGAGTCTTACTTGAATTAAAGGCAGCTGGTCTGAAGGCTTTGATGTATCAGAAGATAAGCTAGGTTTGAAATGTTAAGTAGGTAAACATGAGGAAAGTTTTAGAATGTAATGTGTAATGGGAACATTTACATTTTTAAATAAACCAGACGAACTTGAATTCAAAAGAGGGGGTGAAATGTTGCACCTAGCCAGGAGAAGTTACGAAACAGTCAACGGGATTTTCTGCACCCACCCGCCGCCAAGATCTTCCGGTCCCGCCACAAGTCAATGGAGTTCTGGCTGGGGCTCCGCCTCGCCCGCAGCGGGTCCCACCCATGACGGGGTCAGAAAACCCCGGTCAGTGTGTTTATTTTTCCCAAATATTACTGGTAAAATTGGTACTATGATGGATTTTATTATTAGAGAAGAAAAGTCCAAAGACATAGTGAAACAATGGGAATTTGCATTCAAAGGGCAAACCTGTATAAAGGAGACAAGTTTGTGTGTAGGAAGGAATGTAATTTAAGACCCAACCAAGTGTGAAAAGCCTCCAGCATCTAAGCCTCAAGCTTCTGTCTCCAAGGAACCGAAGCTGAGAAAAACTCACTTTGAATTTGACTGTCCAGGGTATGATGTTACTTTGTCTGGGTCTGTTTAAATCTGTGATTTACTGTTGCCTTAATGGAGGTGTAACTGGGAGTTAGATTAACCAGGGGAGCTAGGAGATAACATAATAGTCATTTGTAAACTTACTTATGTGCTTAAAATTATTTTTTTTATCTTAATAAAGATTTAATTTAATTTTTTAAGAAACCTATAAGACTGGGTGGCCTTCTTTTTACTGAATTCGAAGCCCGCATCTCAAAATAGGTACAAATTGCAAGTAGTTGTTGCAGCTGCTTCAAGTTTCCCCCTGGGATTTGGGCAGTTTAGCATTTACCATCTACCTGCCATAACAGCACGTCACACTTGATAAGATGTGTTCTGCACTGATGTGTTTTCTTGCCGATATGGGTGGTAAATTTGATGTGGGGGGGGGGATGATTCCAGTGAGCTGCATTTATAATGATATGCAGATGTATTACAATGAAGTTCCCATTGTGCAACGGCGGGAAATGTGGCCCGCCATTGACGGGCAGAGCGGACAATGGTAAACTGGTTCCAAGATGTCGTGAAACTGATTTTTGGTCTTCTCACCATATTGTCTGCTCACGCCCCGCCCCATGATGCCCGACGCCAGCGGGCACAGAAAATCCTGCCCATGAACTGCAGCGGTTCAAGAAGGCAGCGCCTCACCACCTTCTCATGGGAAATTAGGAATAGGAAATAAATGCTGGCCTAACCAGTGATGCCCACATCCCATGAAAGAATAAATAAAAATAAATAAATGACTGGCTATCAGCCACGATGCATTCTCCACCTACTGTTTGGGTTGATGTCTGGGAAACACAGGCATCTGAAAAATCTTGGCCTTGGTCGTTCTTAGCCAGAGTTTAGCTTGTGTTTTAGAAAGAGCAGATTATGCTTACTTTAAGTTGTCCTTTTTATTTATTCAGATAACTGAAAAATCTGTCAGGGAGGCACAATTTGCAATGTGACTGAGTCACTGCTTCACGAATCACAACATTTTATGATTTGGTTTGCAACACTGATGAAGTATTCTTTGGGACTGATGACAAGACAATGATGCTGGTTTAATCAAAGGCAATGATGCTTGTTTAATCATTGTAATAAAAGAACTGATTGGCAACAAAACAGATGTACAGGCACGTACGAATGTTTACAATATTCTCTTGCCCCAAATGCCCTTTCCAAATATAAAAAAATGTGATTCATACTGTAGGTGATGGTGCAATCAGCTTTCTTAATTGTAGCATTGAGCAGAATTCTGCTCTTAAGCTTAATCAATGAACGGTGTTTGACATGGAGTCAAGGGCTGCTTGAACTATTGGCCAGGTTCATGTGTGGAGATTACTTATATTGGAATTTCTGAAAGCTAATGTCAAGGGGCAGGGAGGGGCACCTTCACCACCTCCCTTGACTCATCCACTGTTGCTAAATTACCAGACTGCTTATCCGACATCCAGTACTGGATCAGCAGAGATTTCCTCCAATTAAATATTCAGAAAACTGAAGCCATTGCCTTTGGTCCCCGCTCTAAGGGCTGTTTCTGCACAACGACTTCCATCCCTCTTCCCTGGCAACAGTCTGAGATTAAGGCAGTCTGTTCGCTACCTTGGTGACATTGTTTGACCCCGGGATGAGCTTCCAGCCTCATATTCGTGTCATTGCTAAAGTCGCCTATTTCCACCTCTGAAACATTGGCCTACTTCAACCCCCTGCCTCAGCTTATCCACTGCTGAAACCATCATCAATGCCTTTGTTACCTCCAGACTTGACTATTCCAACACACTCCAGGCTGGTCTTCCACATTCTACCATCCATACACTTGAGATTATCCAAAACTCTGCTGCCCCTGTTTTAATTAGCACTAAGTCCCATTCCCATCACCCCTGAGTTCACTGAAACACACTGGCTCCCAGTAAAGCAACATATTCATTTTAAAATTCTCATCCTTGTTTTTTTAAACCCCTGCATGGCCTCACTGCTCCCCATCTCTGTAATGCTGCAGTCCCACAACCCTCCAGGATATCTGCATTCTGCTAATTCTGGCCTTCTGAGCACTCCTAATTTTATTCGCTCCACTATCGATGGGCCTTCAGTTAACTAGGCCCTAAGCTCTGGAATTCTCTACCTATGTCTCCGATCTCTACCTCTCTTTCCTTCTTTAAGTCACTCCTTAAAGCCTCCCTTTTTGACCAAGATTTTTGTCATTTGATCTAATGGGCCATAACCCCCAACTAGCTTTGGAAGGAGATGATCAGCAGGAGTTAGAGAAATTCAATGCACATTTAACTGCCCTAGAAAATTAGGCTGGCCCTTCCGATCGAGAGAGCTTCTTGGGCCCTGCATCAAAAGACTCCTCACAGACCCCACCGAAGGGCAGCTCCAGTGGATTCAAGGAGGCCATGCCCCCTTTTTTTTTACAACACTAGCTACCAGGTAAGCTTAAAGGGCCGGTGAAGGTAAGTGTCTAAGGTAAGTGGATAGGATTTGGGGAGTGGGGGGAATCGGGTAGGTGGGGGGGGGTGTTGGAGGTTGGGAGGTAGGGGTGTTCAGAGATTGGAATGGGGAGGGGGGATGCTGGAGGTCAGGATCAGAGATCAGAGAGGTGGGGGGATTCAGAGTTCGGTGGGGTCGGAGTCAGGGGATGGGGAGGTAGGGGGCTGGGGGGGTCAGAGATGGGGAAGGTCGAGGGTGGGACTGTCGGAGGTTGGGGGGTGGGAGTGTCAGAGGTTGGGGATGAGGGGATGTTGGAGGTCAGGGCGGTTGGTATGATGGCGTTGGGGGGTTCGGAAGTTGGGTTGAGGGGTTGGAGGCTGGGATGGTGGGGGGCGTTCAGTGGTCAGGGGTGTGGGGGGAGTCAGAGTTGGGGAGATAGGGGAGGTCGGGGTGGGGGTTTCATGGGGTGGGGGAGGTTGGGGTTGTCATAGGTTGGGGGGGGTGGGGGGGTTAGTGAGAGTCCTGTGGGGTTTGGTTTGAGTATTTACAGTAGTTACCCAGAAGTTAGAAGAGGTTTTAATCCTTCTAACTGTTTCTGGGTAAGTATTGGTGTACCCCTGGCAGAACCATCTGAAGTCTATGATTTAAACCGTATTTTCAGATGGTTCCCAGTACAGGGCAATTGTCTAGAGGAAGTATGCACTTCTAGGCAATTGCCATGCAAACCCTTACATGGGAACTTCCAAGAGGGATTCCCTACTGTAGCTTCGGGGTACACCCAAATCTGACGCTGGGGAGCTTGGAAGTTACGGCCCAATACCTTCTTATGTGGCACAGTGTTATATTTTGTTTTATAATGCTCCTGTTAACTGTCTGAGGATATTTTATTTCATTAAAGGCTCTATATAATTAGAGGTTGTTGTTGTTGACCTGATTCAACCCATAAAATCTTGAAAGCTAAGGACAGTGCCCTCGCTATTAACTTCCCAACACCAGCTCCTTCTCCCCAGCCTCTACAAATGGGTGGGAATCAAAACTTAAATATGGGGAACATGTCTCCAACATAATGTGCATGTACCCACTGCCATTTTTACATCAGTTCAATGTTCTATCCTGGAGAGGACATATATAAATTGCTGTAATTGGGAAGTTGATGTAAAATTCATTGGGAAACCCAAAATAAAAGGGAGGCAGGTGCTGCCAATGCTCAGGTCTTTTCTAATGCCCCTTGTGAGTGAGGGGGAACAAGCTGACTTCCCCCAGCCCATCAAGGATAACTTCAACCTTCTCCTCCACCACCATTTCCAGCCTGTCTCTTCCCCATCTGCTGTGATCACCAATCTCCCTCCTCTCGCTTACTGGGGACCACCCCCAAGGTCCCAGGTTGCTGTCTCCTGCTGCTGGCATTCTTTCCTACCCACTATTGCTAGTCAAGAAATGGAAGTAAAAATGTTAGTGAGGATCTCCATATTCCTGGCCTTGTCAAGTTTTTTGGCCATTTTTAGCTTTGCCTACCCTCCCCGACTCCCCATATCTATTGAGGCCAATGTGTCTACAACCAGGACACTTGATAGTGGCTTTGATATTAACTTCCCAACCCAAGTTCCTAATCCCCAACCACTAGAATGGGTGGGAATTAAAAACTTAAATATGGGGAACATGTCTCCAGCATAGTGTCAACATTGATTGTTCCCCTTACAGCAGTAGCAGAAATCCAAAATTAACCAAAAATCAACCCAATTACTTTCATTGGTGTGAATTAGACGGGTCTCTTGAAATTGACAACATTTTGTTTGTGTCCGTTTTTGCATAGAGCAGCTTTAATGACATTGAACATTGTGTGCAAGCATTTCCCATCGTCTTTTATGGCTATTCTCCAGTTATCTGCCTGCGGAGGAAGACTTGAGCCCTGGTGGAGAAGAAGGAATGACACCAAGGTTTTTTGTGCCAATAGAAGCTTTCCAAACAAAACATATTAGTAATTATTTTGCCATCCTACTGTAGTTGAACATATATTTCACAGTCACACCCAGTATTCCGCACTGGTGTTTCAATACTACAATGTTGGCTGAAGATGAAAGTTACAAACTCTCGTAACAGGGCATTGGTAAGGCTGCATCTCGAATACTATGTGCAGTTTTGGTCTCCTTATTTAAGGATGGATGTAAATGTGTTGGAGGCAGTTCAGAGGAGGTCTACTAGATCGATACCTGGAATGAGCAGGTTGTATTATGAGGAAAGGTTGGACAGGCTGGGCTTGTTTCCACTGGAGATTAGAAGAGTGAGGGGTGGCTTGACTGAAGTATATAACGGTCTTGACAAGGTGGATGTGGAAAGGATGTTCCCTCTTGTGGGTGAGTCCAGAACTAGGGGGCACTGTTTTATAATTAGGGGTCGCCCTTATAGGATGGAGATGAGGAGAAATTTTTTTTCTCTCAGAGGGTTGTGTGACTTTGGAACTCTCTGCCTCAGTAGGTGGTGGAAGTGGGTCATTGAATATTTTTAAGGCGGCGGTAGATAGATTTTTGTTAGGCAAAGGAATCCATGGTTTTAGTGGGTAGATGGGAATGTAGAACTCAAAACCCAAACAGATCAGCCATGATCTTATTAAATGGCAAAGCAGGCTCAAGGGGTCGAATGGCCTACTTCTACTCTCATTTCGTATGTTCGTACATAACACATTGACAGAAAAAAATGTTAGGTGAGACATTCACCTTGAGTGGTGGCAGAAACTGAGCAATAGCGAAAGAAAAGCAGGCAGAATGCAAAGATAGTTGCTGATTCACAATCCTTTATTTTGAGCTGCCATCCAAGCAAATCCTTATGTCAAACAATCCAATATTCCATCGTGGATTGGACCCAACTCGCGGTTTCTTCATTCGCAATTGAGGATGTGTCAGCCTAGTGCCTCCTTCAGCACAAAGCCAGTTAGAAAGCTCTAACTGGAGGAGAATGGCTGGTGGTGGAATAGAAAGACCTCAAAAGTGTAAAGGGAGACTGAACAAGGACAAGGAACTGGTGTAAAACTGAAGCAAAGAGACAAGGAAAAATCTCGACAGTGTCAGTGAGAAAGACCATGGCGTTGTAAGCTTAACCAGCTGCCCCGAGGAGGAGGCGTGACAAAAAGAAAAGTGCAATTTGAAGAGATTGTAACCAGGAGTATCACAAGCAACAGCGTCATTCTCCCTGGTGAGTCGTACCTGTTCCTTCCCTCTGCCTGACGTATTACTTACCAGAGTGTGTCCTTTATTTGTTACAATGTACTATTTCCCCTCCAAATGTCTTCATGTGAGCCCTGACATATTAGTACAAAGCAGTAAACCTGGTATTTTTCATAAAAAAATCAAGTTCACTAACAGCAGTGAGGTAGTTAATGTAAAACTGCACTGTCAAAAGTTGGATACGCTATAATATTATGCAAATATATTAATAGTATTCATATTTCACCTTGTCTTCGTGCTATCTGATCTTATCTTGTACTATTTGGTGTTTACAGTTTCAAGCCCTCTAATAAGTATGCTGTAGGACTAACTTGTGGGTAACTGAATGATTACATGTGCACAATGATGCAGATGTAGACTAACATGACACTGACTTACCCTATCCTCATTTATGAAACACCTGCTCCTGTGAAGCATCTGACCTCTCAATTATTCTGTCTATTTTAGTTACTGCTGCATTTTCACTTTCGGCCACTGTGACAACCGTCTCCCCAAGCTGATTCCAAAATTTTTTTATTATTCATTCATGGGACGTGGGCATTGTTGGCTAGGCCAGTATTTATTACCCATCCCTTGTTCAAAGGGGCATTTAAGAGTCTGTGGGTCTGGAGTCACATGTAGTTCAGACCAGGTGAGGGCAGCAGATTTCCTTCCCAGAAGGACATTAGTGAACCAGATGAGTTTTCACAACAATTGTCAATGGTTTCATGGTCATGCACCATCCCGGCAGGATTTGAACCTGGGTTCCCAGGGAATTACCCTGGATCTCTGGTCCAGCAACAATACCACTACGCCATCATCTCCCCCATTATTAACCTATGAATCTCTATGAAAACATTATTGAAAAAGTGATGGCAAAATCTGGCAGAAACCACCAGTGAACTACTTGTTCGTGTGTCACATGCTGTGAGAATCATTCATGTACAAATATGGGTTTACAACCTACATTAAAATCAAATTTTGAAGCAAATCTTGTGAAAGACCAGTCTGGAACAACAAATTCATAACCAGCTAGATTGTGAAATAAACATTCTAGGGCAGGACAAAGAAAGGGCTCCAAACACACTTTGAAGGTCTCCTTGAAGTGTGGCAGCATTCGCATTAATGACTGGGAGGAGCTCGCTACCATTGGTTCAAAATGGCGAAAACTCGCCCCCATCATGGTTGAGTCACATTGTCTTGACGATGAGACAGAATAGGGACAGAGGAGGAAAGAAAAGGATGCAAATCCTGCACTCCGGGTCCCACTGCCTTATGGGACATTTTGCATCATGTGTCCAAAGATCTGCGGGCCGAGAATCAGCCTGTTCAGTCAGATGAAGACCCATGGCAGAAACTCACGAACCTGAGTAGATGTCATCCTTGAATCGAGGGACAGCTACCGTCACCAGTGAGATAAACACAAGTGAATTTTCGAGCTCTAGTGCAGGCTATGACCACAGTCGTGTACAGGTGAACAGAAAAGAGTGATATTATGTTCCATAAGGTGGGTTCACCAGTCACTGACAGGGATCCTCTACCACAGTTGCAACAGGAGGACAGGATATGGAGAAGACACGGGATGTGAGCAGGGACTACCCAGGCGGTAGCCCATCTGCAACAGTGGGCTTTCTGTATACAATGGGAACAGTGTATCAGAAAGCAGGGAGTCAGGATTGAGCCTACTAGTGGGACTGAAGGAATTGTTCTTCATATTTAAGCTACAGCTCTTTCCAGGCACCCACAGGACACCTCAAAAGAGAAGCAACTTGCTTTACACTGCTCCATTAAAAGATTACATTAAAGTCCTGTACCACGCCACAAGCTACACAATTGTTTTTATTATTGATTATCAGGTTGTTGCAGGGGCAGCTACTGCACCATTAATGGCTTCCCAGGTTTCAGGGCATCTTGACTATAGCAAATATAACCATTCACAAGCTTCCCACATATGCTTTGGCAGGCGATAGGAGGTCCAGGCAAACCAACACTATTTAGGTGTTTAGTATAGTCGCTGACATGCATTCACCTTCTATGTCTGAACCTTTCTACTTTTGGTGCTTGATGTGCTCTCTGAGTTGAAACAGAAATAGTGAAAAATAGCTGTGTGCCTGGAGGTCAGCTGAAGGACCTGCAAGGCTAAAAACCTACATTTACAACTAACCATGATGTACATGTGCCAATGCCGGAGTCTCCTTTTCCTGGAGCAGAGGTGTTATCTCATGTCCTGTCTGGTCTACGTGATGACACAGAATTGCTGCAAACCTGTGTGTCAGCCATTTGTTCCTGGGCTACTCCACATATGCCATTGTTGGAGGGTTTCTGCACACGATACTCATTAGCTGTGTCTTCAGTTGCCAAGGCCGTGGGCTCTGGAATTCCCTCCCTAAAGATCTCGGCCCCTCTAATTCTTAAGACACTCCTTAAAACCTACCTCCTTGACCAAGCCTTTGGTCATCTGTCCTAATATGACTTTATATGTCTCTTTATGTGGTATAATGCTCCCGAGAAGCACCTTGCGACTTTTTATCACATTAAAGGCGCTATGTTAATACAAGTTGATGTTTTTGGCTTTGTATGGAAGAATGGGCCTCCCATTTTGACTGCAAGTAATCATTCTCCATGTGAGGTTATGGTAGCAATTACTGCTTCCTGGCCTTTGAGTCTCAAATTCTTCATATCAGCAATGTTGGCTTAGGTGGTCCTACCGAACTTATGGTCTGTGTTAGAGGCTCCCACTGCAGAAACTACTGGTGTTCCCACTTGCACAATTACAGTACAATATTTTTCCACCTTTTTTTAACTGGCTACAATCAGATGTGTCATGCGCAAGTAAAGTAAGAGTAGTGTTGGAGTGCCCTTGGTTTGTTGGGGCTAAAGGTTTGCACACTTGTTTCGGGGTGACCGAGTTGGTACAGAGACAGTGAACATCCGAAGATCATTGTTAGAATAAATAAATGCTGTTTATTTACAAATTGAACTCTGCAGCTATTCTTGTGTGCTCACGACATCAAACTCTGTCTTCACTCATCAGTGATTAACTCAAGACTCTGCACATAGAGGTAGCCCGCGCTACTCTGTTATTGGATATTAAGATCATGTGACCATACATTACAGTGCTTGTCTTAAAGGTATATTACATATCAGATTATTACAGGTAGTCTCTGAAATTTAAACGCATGGCTTGCAGCACTTCTGAAGCTAATTAGTGGGATAAATGAGAAGAAGATGGAGGAAATGGAGAAGATAAACAAGAACATGAATTTGTAGAACATCTTTAGCATAGCATAATGTCCCAAGATGCCTCAAAAATGCTCAAGGAAAACTAACGATGAATCAAAGGAGAGATTAGGAACAGCAATCAAAAGTTCAGGCAGAGATGGTGATCATCCTATTGGGTGAGAGGATTCTGGAAAAGTGTGCAGAAGGCAAAGCTAGAGAGTATGAGACTTATGTAGCCAAAGACCCATGGCGGGCTGAAAGGAGGGCAATGTCTAAAAGGATAGAGTCACCAAAATGGAAAGTTCTGCTGGAGAAACTAAATAAATAAGGAGGGATGAGGCCAGTTTGAGATTTAACATCAAAGGCAGGTTATTGCCCAGTGTCCACTTAGCATGCATTTTATACAATCTATTTTAAAGGAAGTTGAAAATTATAAAGCAGTTAAGGAAAAGAGTGTTGAACCATTACACCAAAGAGATCAAAGATTTCAGGTTCAATCCCCAGTCTCTTACCTGGTTAGTCTCATTAAGGAGGAGGCTAACTAGCTAAGTTTCTGCTCCTGATCTCTAACTGCGACTCACAGATGAGTGGATTCCAGGCGAGGAAAAGATTATGCACAGATTTAACGGTCTCCGTATCAAGTTGAATAATTTAATTTCACATGAGAGATCACTCCTGCCCAGCATGAACAAGTGCCTTCAGGAAAGGAGGAGAAATGGAAGGAAATCAGAAGGCAAGCTAAAGCAACCAAAAAATCCTTCATGAGATAAGGCATGGAAAGGGTCATGTCTTTGTAGGTAAAAGTCTAACTAGCACAATACTGAAGCAGACTGCTCCTTGTGCGGTTTCCCTGACAATGGAAAACTAGTTAATAAAAGCTGTCTGGAATGAACTAGATCAATATCTTCCAGCCACTTGAGTAGCATGGCTAATATACAATGCAAAACTTTAATTGTTTTTTAAAAATCCTTTAAATATACCATTTCATTTTTTTTAATTACTTGGCTATTTTGATTTAAACTGGATAATAATTGCTTGTGTGACATTATTCATTAATTTTCATGCACTTCTGCTATTACAATATTATCTTATATATTAGAAACCAGGACTGCTGTGAAACGTTGAAATTAAAAAATGTTCTCTTATGAGTGAGGGACTAATGTAATAAAGTTACAATTACATGGTGTGATGAAGAAAATGTAGGAATCATTCACATGGGCCAGAATTTTACATTGCTCTGCCAGCAGGTTTTTAAGTGGTGGAGGGAGAGTGAAATTGAAGGGACGAGATTCCCTCCGAGTTCCTGCCCACCCCAACCACACAGGGATTTTAAGCTGGGGTGGGCAAGGCCTTGGGCAGGAAGCCCACCCTTGCCCCAGTTGAGGCCCTTAAGTGGTCAATTATTGGCCACTTAAGGACTGTTTCCAAGCTCAGCCTCAATTTCTTGGCTGGCGGGGGGACTGAGCTGGCATGGGGGAAGGCTGAAAATCTATCAGGTTACATCTGGAGGTGGGGTGGTGCCTCCATCAGAAGCTCCCTTCTGACTGGGGAGGCTCCCCACCCTCCACCCTTAAGGTCCAGTGGCCTCCGGACCTCACTTTCCCCTTCCCCAGCCTCTCTCCCCCGGGACCCTGATCCCACCCTCCGTGCCCCCCACCCTCCCCGCCCTGGGACCCCTTGAACTTACCTGGGCTTCCGCTCCCTGGATGTAGGCTCCGATGGCCTCCTGAACTTCCTCTTCTGCCCACCGCAGCGCAGTTGCTGCAGGGACTGGAGAGCTGTCGGCCAATCGAGTTGGCTGGCAACTCCCTAAGGCGGGCCTTCCTCCTGAGTGAGATGCAGAAGTCCCGCCTGCAGCTAATTGACGCACGTTCCAGTGTGAAATGGCTGCAGGGTACTTGGAGTTGATGTGATGTGTTCCCCACTGACTCGTCGGATGGCAGGAAATGAGGCCATAGATTTTGCTTAATCTATCAGGCAAGATTTAATCTTGTCTAGCTAGAATGCAAAATCCAGCACAGAGAGCAAGGTACCCAATTTGCACTGCTGATGATTTTTTCAGTCATTCAAGATCACCCCAAAATCATGAGCTCTAGGCCATACTGATCTATTATGTTGCAAATGAGCAGTGTCTTTGCCAGGTAGATACAGCTCCTTCCCTCAGTCATGTCATATTAATTGGGAAGCCTACATGTTGGCCCCACTGCGAAATTTACAAGGTCCTGTTTATCGGTATCCCCGCAGGTGGGAAGCCTGAAACAAAAACAGGATCAGGAACTCTTGCATTTATCGAGCACCTTTCACAACTACGTGACACTCCAAAGTGCGTTAGAGCCAAGAAAGTACTTATGAACTGTTGTCCCTGTTATAATGTAGAAGATGCAACAACCAATTTACTCACAGCAAACAGCAATATGAAATTGACCAGATAACCTGTTTTCCTGATTTTGATTGAGGATTAAATCTTGGACAGAAGGCTGAGATTATCTGTCCTGGTCTTCTTTGCGAAAGTGCCATGGGATCTTTTACATCCACTTGAGATGGCAGACAAGGCTTCGGTTTAATATCTCATCTGAAAGACGGCACCTCCTACAGTATGGTGCTGGAGTGGCAGCCTTGATTGCTTTTAATGCTCAAGTCCTGGACCTGAATTTGACCCTTGGCTGGTGCGAGCGATTGGCTGGCCTGGGACCTGTGGGATACAGGCTCCTGACCGCGATTTCATGCTTGTTGACCAATTAAGGCCCGCCCACCATGAAATGTGTCTTCCCAATGGCCGGGAAGGGCTGGGAGGGAGCAGAGGGCCTGATGGGCACCGGGTCCAATGGCGATCTTGGCGAGCGGCTTGAAAATGTCGAAGGTAGCTCCTTGAAGGTTGCCAGGGAAGAATCACATATTCTGCATTCTGGAGACTGAAGCTATGGCCTCAACAACGGCTGGAGGTGCCAGGCTGGAGGGCAGGTCAGGTGGGCACTCGGCCCCCCCCGTTTTTCAGTCGAGTGCCTCGCGGTGCTCTTGGAGGAGGTGGCTGCCAGGAGGGACACCCTCGTTCCCAGGGATAGAAGGAGGAGGCCACCGGACTGGACAAAAAGAGCTTGGGAGGAGGTGGCAGCCGAGGTCAGCAGCTATGACGTTGTGCGGCGCACATGGGTGCAATGTCACAAAATGACCTGCTGCATTCAGCGTGGGGAAGTGTTAAGGCCTGGCCATCCCCCTATGGAGCTCAGGGGCGTTAAGAGTCTGAGTGCCAACTGCCAATGACGCTGGAGCTGGCCAAGGGGGTGAGCCCTGGCTGCTTGGACTGAGTGCCCTGTTGCTCAAGGGCCATGACTCAAATGTGCCCTGCAAGGTGTTCCTCAGGTGGGAAAATCCAGGCTGCAATGGCGCTGCAGGTAGAGAGCGGACTTATCAATGCTCCTCTGTCCTTTGAGGAGAAGACAGCCCATAACTACATTGAGAGGTCACGGACAGGTGGAGGCCCCTCAAAACTCTTAATATTGAGCAGATCTGAGCAGGGTGCCTTGGAGCTGGAGAGCCATCACGCACCTTATTCACCCGGCCTTGGAGAGGCTGGGGTGTCAGATGAAGGTAAGAGTGCAGTGGGCAGAGGTGAGAGTTTCGTTTGGTGCAAACATTATTGTGTAGTCTCATCATTGATGGGAGCTTCAAAACTGGATTCCCCATTGACCATTGAAAGATGATGGCATCATGATACAGATCTCCATTGTCTCACCAGGGTGCCTGACATGCACAGTGACAGTGTGATGACTTAAACTAATGACATGTCATTGTTCTCCCTTAGATTCGCCATCAGGAACTTGTTCGCAGGACCCCAAGGAGCCACACGTGACGCCAGAGGACCACCGGACTTCAACAGCACCTGCTCTCTGAACCAGGCACCAGTGCAGATACCAGCACCTTGGTGAGCTTTCAATCTTTGGCTAGAATGTCGGAGCACAGCGGTGAGTGTACTTCATACTCGCTTGAGGTGTAGGCAGAGGCAGAGAGTGCCCAGGACGGTGGCTGTTGGAGGACTGCTGGGGACCAGGATGATGCTGAGTCGACAGCAGATGATGAGCCTCTGGAGTCGTCCATTAGATAGCAGGCACTGGATGTCCATTGGGATGTGTGAGAGGATCTGGTGGAGTTCCATGACAGTCTGCATGCCATGGCCTCTGTTGTGGAGGAGTCCATGCGGAGCATGAGCACTGTGTTGACCATGATGGCCGAGCGCACTGCCTCCTCCATTGAGAGAGTGGCAACTCTCATGGAGAGGCAGCTGCAGGGACAGAGTCAAAGGTTCCTGGGGTTGTGCTCAGACCTGAATGCCCTCAGACAGGCAATGGCTGCCGGTGATCATTGCCAGTATGGGAGGTGAACGAGGCACCCAGTACCCCCACCTAGATGCCCATCCATCAATGGTGAGTAGGGGGGCCCAGAGTGACCTCAAGTTGGCACATGAGCTGCTTGTCGTCTCTGTGGGCTCCTCTCAGGGCGCTCTGGATGACAGCAGCAGCTCCTCTGCCCCTTTGCCAGTGACCGTGGCATCTGACGGGGCTGCGAGGACTGGGGAGATGCCAGCAGTGGAACTGGCCGCTCCCTCCCAGGTGGGGCCAACACAGACTCCACTAATCAGTGGACGATTGCCAAGGTCATAAAGGCAACAAGACAGCAGAATCAGCGGCTGCCTCCAGTGCCACTGCCAGTGAGGATTGGGGAGTGAGGGGGGGGGGGTGGGGGGGGAGGTGCGGGGGGGGCACCAAGACACAGCATCCTCAACATAAGTTTAAGGCACCATGAGCACAAGAGGGACAGGTCATGGGTGATCTTCTATTCTGTAATATTTTGTTTATATGTTTACTGGTGTGGAAATGAACACCAGAGATGGTAATGGTAATTTGTTTTGAGTGTGAAAATTACATAAATTTTGCTTTTGTCATAATGGCCTGAGTGTGCTTCATTTATTTTTTAGTGCAGGTTACGCCAGTGTGTAATGCTGGATGTGAGTGGCTCTAAATTTTATTGCACAGGCACTGTGTGAACTTTGGGTTCAAATGAAAGGGTCATTTCAGACATCCTGGACGGAGGCTGCAGCCCTGGCTTGAGGTGGAAGCAGATCTTTGGCAGCTAGCTGAAGGAATGTTGGATCAAGGCATCCCTGGTGTTCCTGCCTCCCAGAAAGATGTAGAGGTCTGCCTCTACACCCTCAGCGTTCTCCTCACTGTGTTCCTCTTTTGTCTGATTACTGGATTCATCCTCTGTAGCCAGTGGAGCTGCCTCAAGATCCTCTTCCTCCAGTGGGACCCCCTTGCCAGTGCTAGATTGTGGAGAGCGCAGCATGCAACCACTACCGGTCACACCCAATCTGGGGAGTATTGTCGTGCTCCTCCTGAACAATCCAGGCATCGGAAGCGCATCGTGAGAAGACCTATGGTCCTCTCTATCACTGCCCTTGTGGAGCCATGACTCCTATTATAACGATGCTCTACCTCTATCCTTGGGGGCAGAGAGGCATCATAAGCCACCTTTTCAACAGATAGCCCTTGTCACTGAGCAGCCATCCATCCAATCGGGCTGGAGCAATGAATATCCTTGGCACCTAGGGGTGTCTGAGGATATAAGCGCCATGGGAGCTGCCAGGGTACCTTGCACAGACTTGCAGAATCTGGATCTAGTGGTCACAAACTATCTAGACGTTCATCGTTTGGAATCCCTTCTTGTTGACAAAGGCACCCTGGATGTGGGGGAACCCAGCAATCACTGCAAAGCCTCTGGCTCACTCAGCCTGGCTGGCCTTGTCTGTACAGAAATAAATAAGTGTCATCACCCCACCTGAACAGAGCTTCTGTCACCAGCTTGACACAACTGTGGACAGCTGATTGGGACACTCCACAAAGATCCCCCCCTGACCCCTGGGACAAGCCGGAAGCATAGAAGTTGAGGGCCACGCTGACCTCCAGAGCCACTGGCATGGGGTTTCCACCCAGACAGGCCCAATCATCTGACATCCCTGGAGAGGCAGAGACTCCATCGGCATTGCAGCTCAGACATATTGAGGTAGCTACACTGCTGCCTGTAAACCCTTGCAGCAGGATAGTGGCACCTTCTGCAGTCCCTTCCACCTTGGACTACCTGCTGGCCCTGTGCCCCTTGTGCCTGTGCCTCTCCTCCAACAGGCTACCCTGCTTGAAGCTGGTCTCCACTCCCTTCTGCCCCTCTCCTCATCCTCAGAGGAAGTGCGTCCAGCGGAGAGCACAATCCACACTCCCAGAGTTACAAAAGGCTGTCTGATGCCTGGAAGGACCCACACAGTCAAAATTCTCCGGGGGCCTTGGAGACACCACTGAATCCTGAAGTGAAGCCTGGGAATACTAAGAGTGAAGCTCAGAACTAAGATGAATCTCTCAAGTGCCAATAAGCAACCAGCAGCAAACTATCTCCAAAACTCCTCACTACTCACACTGGTAATGATGTTGGCCCTTTTTTACCAAGTCCTTGGATGAGGTTTTGTAAAATGTGGGCTGCCCGCCTGCCAGTTTTGCCCGGGCAATGAGCACAAAATCATGGAGGCAACATAAAATCTGGATCAGTTGAGTTTTTATTGGCTTTAAGTGGTTTTTTAATTGATGGCGGGCACAGCTCCAGCACCCGTGCATGCCCTCTGACCTGAAAATTGCACGTGTGCGGGATGACCTTGGGACATTATCTCGCCCAATTTTACACCTGATCGGGTCAGACATGTGCCCGCCCTCCAGGTGTCGAATTCTGCCCCCAGGCAAGTTCAGGATTAGGCAACAGTTCTTTTCAACATATATATTCTAGTCCTAATGGCAATTGAAGAACCCCATTGAGAAATCTGTCACTGTCACTAGTAATATAAAGACTGATAGTAAGAATTTCTATATTTATTTAAATAAGAAAACAAGTTAACAAAGTGAGTGTGTCTGGGGAATTGATAATGGAAAATAAGAGATGGCGGATGAATTAAATAGATATTTTGCTTCGGTCTTCACTATAGAGGAGATAAGTAACATCCTGGAAATAGCTGTAAATCAGGAAATGGAAGGGAGGGAGGAACTCGGGAAATTTCATTCACCAGGGAAGTGGTACTGAGCGAATTGTTGGGGCTGCGGGCTGACAAATCCTCTGGATGGACTTTATCCTAACGACTTGAAAGAAGTGATTATTGGGATAGTTGAATCATTGATGTTAATTTTCTAAAAATCCGTAGATTCGGGAAAGGTCCCATTAGATTGGAAAATAGCAAGCGCAACTCCATAATTCAAAAAGGGCGGGAGCCAGAAAGCAGGAAACTATAGGCAAATTAGCCTAACATCTATCATAGGGAAAATGTTAGAAGCTATTATTAAAGACATTATAGCAGGGCACTTGGAAAAAAATAAAGCAATCAGACAAAGTTAACATGGTTTTGTGAAAGGGAAATCATGTTTAACTAATTTATTGTAGTTCTTTGAGGGAGTCACATGTGCTGTGGAAAAAGAAGAACTGGTGGATATACTGTACTTAGATTTCCAGAAGGCATTTGATAAGGTGCCACATCGAAGGTTATTGCGGAAAATAAAAGTTCATGGTGTAGGGGATAACATATCGGCATGGATAGATGATTGGTTGGCTAACAGGAAGCAGAGAGTTGGCAATAAATGCGTTTTTTTCTGGTTGGCAGGAGGTGGTGAATGGTGTGCCACAGGGATCAGTGCTGGGTCCTCAGCTTCTTACAATCTATACAAATGACTTGGATGAAGGGACTGAGGGTATGGTTGCTAAATTTGCTGATGACACAAAGATAGGTAGGGAAGTAAATTGTGAAGAGGACATCAGGAGGCTACAAAGGGACATAGGTAGGTTAAGAGAGTGGGCAAAGATCTAGCAAATGGAATATAATGTCATCAAATGTGAAATTGTTCATTTTGGCAGGAACAATACGAAGGAAGCTTATTATTAAAATGGTGAGAGATTGCAAAGCTCTGAGATTCAGAGGGATCTGGGTGTCCTAGCGCATGAATCACAAAAGGCTAGGATGCAGGTACAACAAGTAATTAGGGAAGCTAATGGAATGTTATCATTTATTGTGAGGGAAATTGATGGCAAAAGTAGGGAGATTACACTTCAGTTGTACTGGGCACTGGTGAGACCTCATCTGGAGTATTGTCCCTTACTTAAGGAAAGATGTAAATGCTTGAGAAGCAGTTCAGAGAAGGTTTACTAGACTAATACCAGGAATGGCTGGGTTGTCTTATGAGGAAAGGTTGGACTGGCTATGCTTGTAACTGCTGGAGCTTAAAAGAGTAAGAAGCAACTTGATTGAAACCATTCAGATCCTGAGGGGTCTTGGCAGGTGGATGTGGGGAGGATGTTTCCTCTTGTGGGAGTCATTGTTTAAAGACAGATGAGGAGAATTATTTTCTCTCAGAGATAGTGAGTCTTTGGAACTCTCTTCCTCAAAAGCATATGAGATACTTGCCTTTATTAGCTGAGGCATAGAATATAAGAACAGGGAGGTTATGCTGGAACTGTATAAAACACTGGTAAGGCCGCAACTAGAGTATCACGTGCAGTTCTGGAATCTGCATTATAGGAAGGATGTGATTGCACTAGAGAGAGTGCAGAGGAGATTTACCAGGATGTTGCCTGGGCTGGAGAGTTTTAGTTATGGGGAGAGATTGGATAGACTGGGGTTATTTTCCCTGGAGCAGAGGAGATTGAGGGGAGACATGATTGAGGTGTATAACATTATGAGAGGCATAGATAGGGTAGACAGGAAGGAACCTTTCCCCTTGGTGAAGGGATCAATAACCAGGGGGCATAGATTTAGGGTAAGGGGCAGGAGGTTTAGAGGGGATGTGAGGAAGAATTTTTTCACCCAGAGGGTGGTGGGAATCTGGAACTCACTGCCTGAAAAGGTGGTAGAGGCAGATACCCTCATAACATTTAAGAAGTATTTGGATGTGCACTTGCAATGCCATGGCATACAAGGCTATGGGCCCAGTGCTGGAAAATGGGATTAGAATAGTTAGGTACTTGTTTGACTGGCGCGGACTCGATGGGCCGAAGGGCCTTTTTCTGTGCTGTAGACCTTTATGACTCTAATATTTTTGAGGAAGAGCTGGATTGTTTCTTGATTAACAAGGGGTGAAAGGTTATTGGAGGTAAGCAGGAATGTGGGGTTGAAGTTACCATCAGATCAGCCATGATCTTATTGAATGGCGGAGCAGGCTCGAGGGGCCGAGAGGCATACACCTGCTCCTAGTTCGTATGTTCGCACGATATTAGACTTGCCCCATTCAGGATTTTTCATAAGCCTCTAAAGTGGCTGCCAACTCTAACTTTATATTCTTTTGGGTTACAAAACCCATGCCATCAGAGTCAGCAGGAGGAAGCCTGCACTTCTGACTCAACAAGAGTTATGTTCACCTTTGTCAGACTGCTCCAACCTCCTCACTGTGACTTACCTGAAGGTTGTTGATTGCAAAGCAGGCAGCCCAACCTTATGTCTTGGTTCATGTGAGTTGCCTGTGGAGGTGAAACCAGTGTTGGCATCTCTTGGCGAGTATGTTAATGAGGCCAGAGGACCAATTCCCATTGATCCAGAGGCTGACCGGTTTCCATCTGCAATGAAAATATCTGTAGATCACTAGGCATGTGTAAGGTAGAGAAATCAAACTGGTAACTGAAAAAATGACACCCATTTTTCAATTTCTCCACTGCTATTAGAGCTCAAATTAATTAATTTTGCTGATGCAGATGTGTTACCATCCCCGTGGGTAAACCTAACACTAAAGTCACCAAATGTACTGAATGACCTCCAAGTGAAGAAATTAACAACATGAAACAACTTACTTTAACATGAATTAGAGCCAACATCAATTAAAAATGAATTAAGTATCAAATGATACTTCATAAAGAAAGGTAAATTTCATTTTAAATAGTTAATACAACAAAGATATATCTTACACAACCACAAGCACCCACATCACTCACCAGTGATATGTAGCGCTATGTGGTTACCTGGTTCCACAATATGTTGCTCTTTATTCATGCAGGATAGGTCAGGGTAGGTCCGACAACAGCTTTCACCTCCTGAATTTCATGGGTGCAATTATCATCTACAAGGCACACTTCTGCGAATCCTATCTCTTGTGTCATGACAGTCCTGGTAATGTAGCTTTCCAGGGTTTTTTTTCAACCAACTGACCAATAGCACCCCAGTTCATGACTTGGCCACTTCTGAGAAAACAACCAACTTTTTAGTATCTCCATGCTATTCACACAGCTTTCCAGGTTTTAGACCTTTTTAGCCAGCTTGCACAGTACTTCTAAAAGTTTTTGTCTCCTTTTCTCCCGAATACAAAAACTGATCTCTGCCTGAAAATTATTTATTTCTTCTCCTCACAATAATTCTCTGTGTTCTCTTTCCATCTCTGTCTGTTTTCTCTTTGTGTCTGCTTCTGTATGTTAATCACGTCCACCCTCCAGCTCTCCTGCTTGTAGCTCCTCTGTGCCCGCCATGGCTTCTGTATGTTAACTTCCTTCCTGTTGGTATTGGTTCCAGGTCAAGAGTCGTCAGGTCACATTGACCAGTATTTCTTATTATCCATGAAAATTACAATTGATCTCTTTACAATTAATGCAAATTCTTAAAAGTCATTTTCAAACATTATTTTAAAAAGCAATTACAGATCCCACCGACATTTTAAAGAATTTGCAAATTTTCCTTACTGTACTACTTCTGGGTCAAAGGTTGCCACAGGTGCAACTCAGACAGCAGAACATGAGCTCAGTTCAGATGTTAATGTCCTAAACTGAGATATGTTTAAAATTAAATCATGGACAAAGCTTCTCCAATTACAGATATATACAGATCAAAGGCATACTTATGGATTTCTCAGAGGTATAAGGAACCCTGAAATGAGTAAAATACTTCCAGTAAATTGGTTGGCTTTAATTATTTCAGATTGTTGACTGAAGCTTCAATAGGTTTAAACCAAAGTGGCCTGTAGATTCTTGGCCAATAAGGTGACTCAGAATCAATGACTTACATGAGGACCTGTGGAATTGATTACAGTAAACCAATGAGTCAGAATTTGATTGACATCATACCAGAAGGAACATCATACCAGAACAACTACTCAATTTTGAGCAGAAATCAACAAATTTGCCTTTGAGTCACTCTGTGACATATAATTGCTCTTTGGCATTGGTTCCATGAGCAATACTTTTACTTATAATGAAACAACCATATTCTTTTATCTAGTTGTTCATTCCATTTATTGGACTAGTTTTTTTATTCTTCATTCCATTTACATTGCAAGTAGAATTCTTCACATAAATGCAACAAGACTGAAATGCTCACTGGAGCACTGAATTAGTGGATATCAAAAATTTCTTCTTATAACGTGCAACAAATTGGATCTCCATGGCTTACCAATAAGAAGATTTTGGTGATCCTCACAAGGGAAAATATACAATTCTCTTGCTTCTTCCACTCTGACAAGTATACCAGTCAACAAAAATGATACTGCCTCTGGACACATGAACTTGGAACTGTCATATTTTTGAAACACTAAACATGAACTAAATGTTCTGCAGCGACTAAAGGTTTCTAAGACACGTTTTCTACACGTTATTTTTTCTTTCTTTCATCTGACCTTGAGCACGTTTCCTCCAAATTATAGAGAAGGTTGAAAATAACAATTGCACCTGTATTTACTTGGAAAATGTGGATCTCAATGAAACAACTTGGAGAATCTATTAATTAAGAACATGTGTCACGTTAGATTGAGTTTGGATTCCTCTGGCTTAATCTGCAACTATGCACCTTTAATTCTATTCATTCTGCTTATTTGAGTAAATGAGCTTCAACATTCTGTTGTCCAATTATGAAAACTGTACTGTGAAATGGGATCTATGATGCAAAACTCTTCAGTTGTGCTAATAATTATAAGTGAGCATATTTCTATCCATTCATGCTGCAAGAGACATGCCCTTCAGCTCATGTTTTTAACTCTGTACATTGAATGGTAAAACAGATCCAGTTTTACTTAACAAAATTTGACACAAAAACACTGAAGTAACCTGGCATAGTGCATTATATTAAACAGAAAGTCTTACATTCACAAACAGCAGACATCTCCAAGTGCTTTACAGCCTATGATATACTTTCGGAAGTGTCGTCACTGTCATAATGTAGGAAATGCAGCAGCCAACAAGCATACGGTAAACTCCCACAAACCGCCATGTGAAAATGACCAGATAATCTGTTTTTGTGGTGTTTATTGAGGTATAAATACTGACCACGACCAGGGATAACTCCCCTGGTCTTCTTCAAAATAGTGCCGTGGGATCCCCCCAAGCAGGCAGATGGGGCCTCAGTTTAATGTTTCATACAAAAGACAGCAGGTCCTCCAGTGCAGTATTCCCTCAGCAATGTACTGGAATAGCAGTTTTGATGTTGACATTTCAAGTCCTCATGACCCTTCAACAGAACTAGGTGAATCCAAGGAAGGGGTGAAATATAAACTGGTTTAAGGTTGGGGTCGGGGGGAGGGCGGGTTGGAGGAGAGAAGTGGAGGAGGGTGGTGTGGTTGTAGGGACAAGCAAGCAGTGATAGAAGCAGATCATCAAAAGATGTCACAGACAAAAGAACAAAAGAACACATAGTTGTTGAAGTTGGTGATATTATCTAAACGATTGTGCTAATTAAGAATGGATGGTATGGCACTCAAGGTATAGCTCTAGTGGGGGTGGGGGGGAGAATAAAAGATTTAAAAATATTTAAAAATAATGGAAATAGGTGGGAAAAGAAAAATCTATATAATTTATTGGAAAAAACAAAAGGAAGGGGGAAGAAACAGAAAGAGGGTGGGGATGGAGGAGGGAGTTCAAGACCGAAAGTTGTTCAATTCAATATTCAGTCCGGAAGGCTGTAAAGTGCCTAGTTGGAAGATGAGGTGTTGTTCCTTCAGTTTGCGTTGGGCTTCACTGGAACAATGCAGTTCCAAGGAAAGACATGTGGGCAAGAGAGCAGGGTGGAGTGTTAAAATGGCAAGCGACAGGGATGTTTGGCTCATTCTTGTGGACAGACCGCAGGTGTTCTGCAAAGCGGTCGCCCAGTTTACGATTGTTCTCTCCAATGTAGAGGAGACCGCATTGGGAGCAATGAATACAGTAGACTAAGTTGGGGGAAATGCAAGTGAAATGCTGCTTCACTTGAAAGGAGTGTTTGGGCCCTTGGACAGTGAGGAGAGAGGAAGTGAAGGGGCAGGTGTTACATCTTTTGCGTGGGCATGGGGTGGTGCCATAGGAGGGGGTTGAGGAGTAGGGGGTGATGGAGGAGTGGGCCAGGGTGTCTCAGAGGGAATGATCCCTACGGAATGCCGATAGGGGGGGTGAAGGGAAGATGCGTTTGGTGGTGGCATCATGCTGGAGTTGGCGGAAATGGCGGAGGATGATCCTTTGAATGTGGAGGCTGGTGGGGTGATAAGTGAGGACAAGGGGGACCCTATCATGTTTCTGGGAGGGAGGAGAAGGTGTGAGGGCGGATGCACGGGAGATGGGCCGGACACGGTTGAGGGCCCTGTCAACGACCGTGGGTGGAAAACCTCAGTTAAGGAAGAAGGAGGACATGTCAGAGGAACTGTTTTTGAAGGTAGCATCATTGGAACAGATGCGACGGAGGCGAAGGAACTGAGCGAATGGGATGGAGTCCTTACAGGAAGCGGGGTGTGAGGAGCTGTAGTCGAGGTAGCTGTGGGAGTCGGTAGGCTTGTAATGGATATTGGTGGACAGTCTATCACCAGAGATTGAGACAGAGAGGTCAAGGAAGGGAAGGGAAGTGTCAGAGATGGACCATGTGAAAATGATGGAGGGGTGGAGATTGGAAGCAAAATTAATAAATTTTTCCAGGTCCCGACAAGAGCATGAAGCAACACCAAAGTAATCATTGATGTACCGGAGAAAGATTTGTGGAAGGGGGCCGGAGTAGGAATGGAACAAGGAATGTTCCACATACCCCATAAAGAGACAGGCATAGCTGGGGCCCATGCGGGTACCCATAGCCACACCTTTTATTTGGAGGAAGTGAGAGGAGTTGAAGGAGAAATTGTTCATTGTGAGAACAAGTTCAGCCAGACGGAGGAGAGTAGTAGTGGATGGGGATTGTTCGGGCCTCTGTTCGAGGAAGAAGCTAAGGGCCCTCAGACCATCCTGGTGGGGGATGGAGGTGTAGAGGGATTGGACGTCCATGGTGAAGAGGAAGCGGTTGGGGCCAGGGAATTGGAAATTGTTGATGTGATGTAAGGTGTCAGAGGAATCACGGATGTAGGTGGGAAGGGACTGGACAAGGGGAGAGAGAAGGGAGTAAAGATAACGAGAAATGAGTTCTGTGGGGCAGGAGCAGGATGACATGATCGGTCTACCGGGACAGTTCTGTTTGTGGATTTTGGGTAGGAGGTAGAAGCGGGCGGTCCGAGGTTTGGCGACTATCAGGTTGGAAGCTGTGGGAGGAAGATCCCCAGAGGAGATGAGGTCAGTGAGAGTCCTGGAAACAATGGCTTGATGTTCAGTGGTGGGGTCATGGTCCAGGGAGAGGTAGGAGAAAGTGTCTGCGAGTTGACACTCAGCTTCCGCGAGGTAGAGGTCAGTGCGCCAGACAACAACAGCACCACCCTTGTCAGCGGGTTTGATGACAATGTCAGGGTTGGACCTAAGAGAACGGTGAGCAGTAAGTTCAGAGAGAGAGAGATTAGAATGGGTGAGAGGAGCAGAGAAATTGAGACGACTTATGTCGTGCCGACAGTTCTCAATGAAAAGATCAAGAGAAGGTAAGAATCCAGAGGGAGGGGTCCATGTGGAGGGAGAATACTGGAGGTAGGTAAAAGGATCTGTTGAACGGGGAGAGGACTCCTGCCCAAAGAAGTGAGCCCGGAGACGAAAACGGCGGTAGAAGAGTTCAGCATCGTGCCGAGCCCGAAATTCATTGAGGTGAGGGCGTAGGCGTATGAAACTAAGTCTTTTGCTGAGCACTGAACGTTCAGCATCGGAGAGGGGAAGGTCAGGGGGTATAGTGAATACACGGTTGGGGCTGGGATTGGAAGATGGGGTGGGGACGGAGGGACAGGCAGGGGTGGAGGGTCCTAGATGGGTGTTGGTGTCGATGAGTTGTTGGAGCTTGTGTTCCTTAGCACTTGAGAGAAAGAGAAAAAACTTCTTGTTGAGACGTAGGATGAGGTGAAGGATAAAATGAAACTGGGGGCACGCGCAGCTTTGAAAAAGGGTATGGCGGTGCTGCTGGAGGGAGAGGTCGAGTGTGTTCATATGGCGGCGCATGGCACTGAGTGTGGATCTCAGAATGTGATGGGAACAGCAGTCCGAGAAATGTTTTATGTCCCTGAGATACCTGTAATCCTGGGTGAGTTCGAAACATGAGGGGTGGAATTTCAGTTGAAATCCACGTGGGGTAAGTCGGAGACAGAGACAGTCACTGAGAAAGGAGATATGGCTGTGAAAGCAGGTTTTAGTAAACACCTTGTCAAACACCAGGAGATAAATGGAAAGCAATGAAGGTGAGCAAGGCAAAAGAGAGATATGGAAATCTTGTCGCAGAGACGAACAGAACTTCTTAAAGGTAGGCATTTCTTGAAGAGCAGTGGCAGTCAATTAAGCACAGAGATAAAAACAAAAAAACTGCAGATGCTGGAAGTCCAAAACAAAAACAGAATTACCTGGAAAAACTCAGCAGGTCTGGCAGCATCGGCGGAGAAGAAAAGAGTTGACGTTTCGAGTCCTCATAACCCTTCAACAGATCTAGGTGAATGCAAGGAAGGGGTGAAATATATTCACCTAGTTCTGTTGAATGGTCATCAAGCTATTGTTTCCAGGAATGTCACTGACCTCATCACCTCTGGGGATCTTGCTCCCACAGCTTCCAACCTGATAGTTGCCCAACCTCAGACCGCCCGCTTCTACCTCCTAACCAAAATCCACAAACAGAACTGTCCCGGTAGACTGAACGTGTCCACTTGCTCCTGCCCCACAGAACTCATTTCTCGCTATCTTGACTCCCTTCTCTCTCCCCTTGTCCAGTCCCTTCCCACCTACATCCGTGATTCCTCTGACACCTTACATCACATCAACAATTTCCAGTTCCCTGGCCCCAATCGCTTCCTCTTCACCATGGACGACCAATCCCTTTACACCTCCATCCCCCACCAGGATGGTCTGAGGGCCCTTAGCTTCTTCCTTGAACAGAGGCCCGAACAATCCCCATCCACCACTACTCTCCTCCGTCTGGCTGAACCTGTTCTCACACTGACCAATTTCTCCTTCAACTCCTCTCACCTCCTCCAAATAAAAGGTGTGGCTATGGGTACCCGCATGGGCCCCAGCTATGCCTGTCTCTTTATGGGGTATGTGGAACATTCCTTGTTCCAGTCCTACTCCGGCCCCCTTCCACAACTCTTTCTCCGGTACATTGATGATTACTTCGGCGTTGCTTCATGCTCTCGTTGGGACTTGGAAAAATTTATTAATTTTGCTTCCAATCTCCACCCCTCCATCATTTTCACATGGTCCATCTCTGACACTTCCCTTCCCTTCCTTGACCTCTCTGTCTCAATCTCTGGTGATAGACTGTCCACCGATATCCATTACAAGTCTTCCGACTCCCACAGCTACCTCGACTACAGCTCCTCACACCCCGCTTCCTGTAAGGACTCCAACCCATTCTCTCGGTTCCTTCGCCTCCGTCGCATCTGTTCCAATGATGCTACATTCAAAAACAGTTCCTCTGACATGTCCTCCTTCTTCCTTAACCGAGGTTTTCCACCCACGGTCGTTGACAGGGCCCTCAACTGTGTCCGGCCCATTTCCCGCGCATCCGCCCTCACACCTTCTCCTCCCTCCCAGAAACATGATAGGGTCCCCCTTGTCCTCACTTATCACCCCACCAGCCTCCGCATTCAAAGGATCATCCTCCGCCATTTTCGCCAACTCCAGCATGATGCCACAACCAAACACATCTTCCCTTCACCCTTCGGCATTCTGTAGGGATCGTTCCCTCCGGGACACCCTGGTCCACTCCTCCATCACCCTCTACTCCTCAACCCCCATCTATGGCACTACCCCTTGCCCACGCAAAAGATGTAACAACTGCCCCTTCACTTCCTCTCTCCTCACCTTCCAAGGGCCCAAACACTCCTTTTAAGTGAAGCAGCATTTCACTTGCATTTCCCCCAACTTAGTCTACTGTATTCGTTGCTTCCAATGCGGTCTCCTCTACATTGGAGAGACCAAACGTAAACTGGGCGACCACTTTGCAGAACACCTGCGGTCTGTCTGCAAGAATGACCCAAACCTCCCTGTCGCTTGCCATTTTAACACTCCACCCTGCTCTCTTGCCCACATGTCTGTCCTTGGCTTGCTGCATTGTTCCAGTGAAGCCCAACGTAAACTGGAGGAACAACACCTCTTCTTCCTACTAGGCACTTCACAGCCTTCCGGACTGAATATTAAATTCAACAACTTTAGGTCTTGAGCTCACTCCTCCATCCCCACCCTCTTTCTGTTTCTTCCCGCTTCCTTTTGTTTTTTTCCAATAAATTATATAGATTTTTCTTTTCCCACCTATTTCCATTATTTTTAAATATTTTTAAATCTTTTATGCTCCCTCCACCCCCACTAGAGCTATACCTTGAGTGCCCTACCATCCATTCTTAATTAGCACATTTGTTTAGATAATATCACCAACTTCGACACCTATGTGTTCTTTTGTTCTTTTGTCTGTGACATCTTTTGATGATCTGCTTCTATCACTGCTTGCTTGTCCCTACAACCACACCACCCCTCTCCGCTTCTCTCCCCCCACCCAACCCGCACCCCCCCTCCCCCACCTTAAACCAGCTTATATTTCACCGCTTCCTTGGATTCACCTAGTTCTGTCGAAGGGTCATGAGGACTCGAAACGTCAACTCTTTTATTCTCCGCCGATGCTGCCAGACCTGCTGAGTTTTACAAGGTAATTCTGTTTTTGTTTTGGATTTCCAGCATCCGCAGTTTTTTGTTTTTATGGCAGTTTTGATGTTTGCTCTCAAGTAAGTAGAACTTGAACCTAGAACCCAGTGATTCAAAGGCGAGGCTGCTGCCAACTGAACCACAGGTGATAGACAAGCCCCTCAGAGATTGTTAGTTCATGATCAGAAACGCGTTTATGTTGAACATTTGGAGGACGATTGCAAAATGAGCTGACCCGTGAATCAACAAATGGTACATAGAAGCTTATTTTCGCCACTCAATCATTTATTCAATCATTTGCCAATATTTCCCGGATCTCACTTAGGCCAAAATTTATGCTGCTTCTTGGCAATCAAGGCCTAATTTTCTGCGGTGCTCATTTACCAATGGTGGAATGTAAAAACCAGCTGAAAACAATTGCAATATCAGGCTGATATGGGCTGCTGTCTTCCACCAGTCATACCAGGAGGGTGGGATTTTGACAAATTTTGGTTGTGATTGTTCAATATAGTGCAGGCCTGAGTAGGAAACCTTTATTTAAAAATTCCAAAGAAAATATCTTTAAAAATTCCAGAAATCAGGTGATTTTAGGCCAGGAAGCATCCCAATGTTTGGTGTAAAGCGACCCCTGTTGTAAATGTAGTCAATTTACTTGAGCTGATCTTTTCCAAGGGAGGGGAGATTTGCTAGTAGGCAGAAGAGGGTTTTGCCGAATGTACCTCCCATTCACGAGGTGACGAGTCCATTCTTTAATGACAAAAGTAAGTTCTGCAGCATTCTCACCAGTTGGAAAACATGGCTCACAATCTAAAGCTAGGCCTCATATTGAAACAACTTTATTGCACCAGTTTCTATTGTGACTATTGGCTGTAGGTTAACGGGGTTGGAAAAATCACTGCTAGGACACCAAAGGTCCCTCCTGTACTAAGTGCTCCATGATAGTAATGTACGTGGTAGGAGAAAATTAAAAACAATTGGGAGGGATTTCATGTGATGATAGATCCATCCTCTGTGCAGCACAACGGGTCCATCATAGCGGGCATATTCACTTATGCAGGCATGCTTAAAGAGACAACTTATGACTAATGCCAGCTTCTTCAAGAAGACCTCCTCTAACACCCATTTCGCACAGCCGGGGATGGGGTGGCTGCTTACTGTACTGCCCACCTGGAACTTCCAGAATGATTGTCATCTGCTGCACGTTCTAGTACTTTGCCCTGCAAAAAAGCCATAGGATTGATGTCAGCGACTAAGCTGGCAAAGTCATCGGAAAACAAGGGAGTGAGAATGACTGATTCAGTCAATAAAGGTATGCTTGGGTAGATTGCTTCTAATGCGGATGACTTCCCCCAGCATTCCTGTGTTCATTCTTCTCCAGCTTTCACAAATTTCCAGGATTTAGGAGTTACAAATGCGACACCTCAATTTTTTTTCCAATGATCACCCTGCAATCAAAATTCCAATGGTGGGAGAGACTGGAGAAGCTGGGGTTGTTCTCCTAAGAGCAAAGGACCTTAAGAGGAGATTTAACAGAATTGTTGGAAGTCATGAGAAGCTCTGATAGACTAAATATGGAGAAATTGTTTCCAGTGCAGAAGGGTCAGTAGCCAGAAAACACCAATTTAAAGTGAATGGCAAAATAATCAGAGTTGACAATTGGGAAAACATTTTTTATGCAGCTAGTTGTAATGATCTGGCATGCACTGCCTGAAAGGATGATGCAACCAGATTTGACTTGACAGCCCCTTGGCAACTCCTGACTGGAAATATACTGCCGTTCTTTCACTGTCGCTGGTCAAAATCCTGGAACTCCTTTCTCAACAGCGCTGTGGGTGTACCTTTGCCACATGGACTGCAGCAGTTCAAGAAGGCAGCTCACCATCACCTTCTCAAGGGCAATTAGGGAGGGGCATTAAATACTGGCTCAGCCAGTGAAGCCCACATCCTGTGAATGAATAATAAAAAAAGGATTTAATAACTTTCGAAGGGGAATTTGATAAATACTTGCAGAGCGAAAGTTTCCAGAGCTCTATGGAAAGAGCAGGAGAGTGGGATTAATGGATTGCTCTTTCAAAGATGGGCCAAATGACCCCTGGTTTTCAGCTGTATCATTCAAAGGTTCTATTGTGTCATTTACCTCACGAGTTTTGCTGGAAACATCATAACGCAATTTACAGAAATGAAGAGGAACTGTTCACAGTGGCAGATCAGTCGGTAACCAGAAGACACAGATTCAAGGTAACTGGCAAAAGAATAAGAACTGACAAAATGAAACATTATTTTTAAGCAGTCACTCATTATGATTGGGAATGCAGTGCCTGAAAGGGTGGAGGAAGCAGATTCAATCATAAATTTGAAACATAAATTGGATAAGTACTTGGAAGGAATTTGAATATTTGAGGAAAGAGGAGAGCAAGATTACTTATATATATCTTTTCTTTATTCTTTTATGGGATATGAATGTCGGCAAAGCCCGCATTTACTTCCAATCCCTAATTGCCCTTTAACTGAGTGACTTGCTAAGCCCTTTCAGAAGCAACCACAGTCCACTTCTAGGGTCACGTGTAGGCCAGTCCAAGTAAGGCCAGCAGGTTTCCTTCCCTAAAGAACATTAGTCCTTTGGACATACCTAAAGGATATGTTTTAACAACAATCGATGATTGTTGTCACGGTTGCCATTACTGATAGTAACCAGTAATTACTGAGATCACTTTTCAATTCCAGATTTATTAATTAAATTTAAATTCCACCAGCGTTCATAGTAGGATTTGAACCCACATCCCTAGAGAATTATCCTGGGTTTTGCAATTACTAGTTTAGTGACATTACCACTACACCACTATCTCCCCAATTATGTTAGGTAATATAATATAGATTGTATTATAATATATTACATTTTATAAGATTATACAAAAGAGATTATATAATATAGATCATATGCATAATTATATGTATATAATTATATAGATCTGCTGAAAAACTGGAACCTTCACAATGGGTTGACTGACTTTCTTCTGTGCTGTCTGATTCTATGATTCACTTTAGCATGATCCAGGTTTACAACTTGGGAAACTGAATTACAGTTCAATTTTATGAAATTGACCATGAAAGTAAAACCGTCACACATTCTATGTGGCAGCATTTTACTGCGGTTTACTGGCTAGAACATATTGCAACGTGTAAATGAGTGACATTAGACATCATGCTATTTCTTGGCCTCTCTATTCTTATTGTGCTGGTGGGACTGATCCAATTGGTCAGAAAATCAATTCCTATTGCATCCAATTTTGAACAAATACACCATTATTACCATTAGCCGTGTCAGAAATGTTCTAGGTGGTTAATGTAGCTGGGTAGTGCAGTTTTGCTATTTTTATTTTATCCCAATGCTGAATATTTAATTTTTTTTTTGCAACAATCACAATCACTTTGAATCATTGAATCTAATTGCACAGAAGGAGGCTATTTGGCCTGTTATGTTCTTTCAATGGACTCTCCAATTTCTCCCACTCTGCTGCTCTTCCCTTTTACTCTTGCAATTTATTTTTTCATTGTAAGTATCTATCCAATTCTGCTCTGAAAGTAAAATATCTCTTCATCTCTCTCTGCTTCTTTTGCCAGACCTGAGAGTGACAACAGCCCTTTTTCACCATGTTTCACACCTGTCATGAGTACAGTGGAAGGATGGAACATCTTCATCCTAGGCAGATGGGTTTGCCCCTTTGTTGCCTGGTGAGACCTGCCCCTACCAAAGGGTCTTCTCTATATGACATTCTATCATGCACTTTTATCCAGATGTAGTCACGGTCATCCCCTTGAATTTAGTGTCTGTAAACAGTGTTAAAAAATGTTTATGATTTGAGATTCCTGTACCAAGCTTATTTTGATAAGGTGCTGCCAAGATGCATCGAACAGGCTTTCAAAATGTAAACCTGTGCAGAGGAACCAAGTTGACTTTGAACACGAATAAACTAGTGTTATTTATTCAGTTAAATGGATGACGACCAATTATTTTGAGTCTGGCTGTCAGTTATAGAGAAAAAAAAATGCTGCAACAATTGAAAGGATGGTACGTGGCCTAATCTGCGCACAGAGCCATCAGGAGATCATTAAACCAATAGGAACTTCATAGGAAAAGATAAGGTTGACTCACAAACTCCTGCAGTCACTGACAATTAATTGAAGGAAAGCATTGCATTTAGAAAAGTTATTTATAAAAAGCAGAGCTAAGCATTATATTGTGATGCTTTTTTTTATCTCAGGGGTTAGATAAAAGACTTTCTTCTGGAAGCATATTGTTATGATTTCGGTAGAGATGGACACATTTTAAAAAGAGTTTCAAACTTCTAGTTACGAGCTGGAAGAATGATATGGCAAGGCTTCATGTTTTAAAACTTTTACTGTAACAAATGACTAAAACCATAGCAATTAAACATTATTTTCTTTTTGTATGCACCTTATACTTTAAACTCCAGAAATGACATTCCCTTTACAGGTACAATGCCTCAAATCCAGTTGTCCAAAAAATGAACATTTTTAGAATGTGCTATGTATCTGTTTTAATTGAACAAAATTTTAGGAAAGTAACTTACCTGGACAATTTGGCAAGGCAATGAATTGGCAAGGTGTAGTGCCAGACTAGTTATCCCCTTTGCCGCTTGTGCGTTAGTCTATTCCTGTGTCCTGATCGACCTGTGACCCCACCCAACCTGGCTTGGCCCAAACTGCCCAACCCAAAATCTGGCAAGATCCAAATTCCGGCACAGTCTTGGTCCCGAGGTTGCCGGTTTTGAGACATTGTACTTGTATGTATTTCTCACCCATCACAACCTCCACAGATTTACTATCCTTTTAGAAAAAAGTCAATAGTTGGGTCCCAGGTTCCAGTGGGTTCCTATATCCCCTGCTTCACCAAGTAGTAACTTCAACTGATTGTCTCCAGGTGCTTTCCTCATTTTCAGAGAGTTTCTTAAATCTGCCACCAAAAGTCAAGCCTGTTCCAATGATCCCTCTTCCAGTTGGCCATGCCAGAACTAATCTCCTGGACTCTGTATATGGTTGCAGAATGCACCTCTTTGACTAGAGACCATCTCCCTCTCACATCCAGCTGTGGTAGCTCATAAATTCAAGCAGCCTTTTCCCTCTGCTGACCAGAACATCTTCTGCGATATCCACTGATTGATAGGGAAGCCTGTAACCAGATCTCAAAAATGGTTTCCTTTGCCTTTTTCCCATGACAATATGAAACACATTAACCTTGCATTCAGGTAGAAATGGTCATTAGTTATTTTTGGCTCATCTGAAAGGTAAATGGACAGTTTACAGCACAACTGTTTATAACAACCCTATACCCACAACACCTTTCTGGGACTTTGGAAGTCTCAGAGTCTACTCATTGGAAACTCAAAAACTGCTGCTAAAGTCTCCAAGTGTAAATGCTTTGCACATCCCTGTCTCCAATGACCAGTGACACTATAGTCTCTCTGATCGCCAGTGCCTCCCCCTTTGCATTCATTACAAATAAATGCATGGAGGTCCAACTTGTGTTCTCTCCCTCTCTCTGGTGTTATATGCTCTCTTCTTCAGCAAGAAGGCAAAAAACAGACCTTTGAGCGAGTGTAATGCCATGTGTTAACCAGGTGGAGGGAGTGCGTTCAATGCGAGTGACTATGAGCGAGGCATGAAATTGCATTAAGGTGAGGGTGAGTGGCAGTGGTGGATGTTCAGATGGAGATGTGAGGAAGTACATTGAGATGTGGAAGATGAGGTGCTATGCAAGATTAGTGAGTTAAAGGATTACTGTGACTGAATAAGCCAGAGAAGACAGAGTGAGGAATTGGAGAGATGCACAGAACAAGATGCAGGCGAAAGTGCAACTGTACCCATCTTAGCTGATCTGCAGGTTACTAAAGAGCATCCTGCACTGAATGCAGGAGTGGGACACTATGCTCCTGCTTTTGATCTCCTGGGAGATTCCAGCAGCAACAGAAGATTTTTTCATCCTACTGCTGGGGAAGACTACCTCTCCCCGGCTCCTCAGCCTTAGGCAGCACCTCAAGGGAGATACCATTAAAACGGGGCACAACCTTTGAGTGTCCTGATTCCATCTGCTATGATTGCTGTTCTTGCCCTGTGCCATGTGGGTCTTTTTCATACCCTCCACTACTAATTGGATGATCAACCAAGAAGTAAAATTCTAATAAGCTGGCTGTATTAAAAGGCCACTGACAAAGTCATAGAATTTTCTTCCAGGATTCCCAGCAAAATCAGACTGTCCCCATTCACAATACATTTTCATGTAAATAACCGGGTTGTAGAACCTTACAGCGTAGAAGGAGGCTATTTGGTCCATCGCCTGTGCTGGCTCTTTGAAAGAGCTATCCAATTTGCCCCACTTCCCCCACTGCTCTTTCTTCATTGGCCTGCAGACATTTTCTTTACAAGTATTTATTGCAAGTTATTACCAAATCTGTTTCCTCTAGCCTTTCAGGTCGTACATTCCAGATTATGACAATTTCCCATCTGAAAGCATTCTCCTCATCTTCCCACTGGCTTCTCTGCAAATGGTCACCAAACCTGCTGTGGATGGAAAATTTTGACTTATTTACTCTAACAAAGCCCCTTTTCAGTTTTCAATTGATAGTTTTTTTAAAAACGCAATCTTGTGATGAGCTACTGTTTGAAGCCTGTAGCAAGATCTCCTGGGGCCATAAAATAGAATAATTATCAAAAATGGCTCACTGTTTATTTTCTCAGGCACATTGCTGAAAGATTATTTACGTCATAAGTTAATGAATGGCTATCAAAAATATCACCAGAAGATTGATCTAAGGGATGAGAGTTTGAAATCATCTAAAACAAGAAGATTTAAAAAGAATTTTTGCTGAAAATGATTGCAACATTAGGCTTGCTTGATCACACTTGGACTTATGCTGGTGCACTTATCATTGCATTGCTTATATTGCCCCAATGTTCTTCTGCTATGTGTTCTCCGATGCAGGGTGTGGCTGCATGTTAATGAGGGAGTGAATACCTGGATAAAGGATAGTAAACAATAATGGCCTCTGGCCATTCTCTTGTTCTTGTCAAGGCTCTGGTCACACAATTTAAAGATAATTTGAGGCTTTTATGTAGAAAATAACATCAGAGGTGGCAACTGTGTGTCCTTTTCCTGGCTTATCATTGGTCACACTTGTTTTGTGGTAGCTTCTCCTGCAGGTATGTATGAAGTGCAAAGGTGTTAAACACACTGACATGCAAAATCGACAGGCTGGGAAAGACAAGCTGGTCCATCAAGCCTGGCCTCCACTTATATAATGGCCTGAACATCACAACTAAAGACTTCCTCCCTTTGTCCCAGTCAGGAACTAGTCCAGCTCTCTCTAGTTGTCTATGTAGAGAGTCAGCACTCACTGCAGCAGGCGGCAACATATTCCAAAGGCTCATGGCTCTCTGGAAAGGGAAGAACAGCCCTGTTCTCAGTCTATTCCTACATGTAAACCTGTTCACTGATCCTGTTCAACCTGGTAAACTGGTATAATCTCTTCATGTACTCCGGCCTAACCTCCCATCTTCCACTCAACATAAATTTGAGTTCATCCAGAACTCTGCTGTCTGCTTCCTGGATTGCACCAACTCCCAGTCACTCATCACCCCTGTTCTCACTTGCATTGGCTCCCCGCCCAACGATGCCTCGATTTTAAAATTCTCATTCTTTTTTCAGATCTCCCCATGATCCCTCTCCTCCTCATGCCTGGCCTCTTGCACATCCCCAATTTTAATTGCCCCAGCATGGGCGGCCATGCTTTCATCTGCCTAACTCCTAAGCTCTATTCCTTCCCTAAACATCTTTGCCTTTCTACCTTTCTCTCCTCCCTTAAGACAATCTTTAAGACCTACATCCTTAACCAAGGTTTTGATCTTCAATCCTAATCCCTTGTTATGTAGCTGGATGTCAAAGTATGTTTGATAATGCTCCTGTGAAGGGTTTTGGTAGATTTTACTAAGTTACAGAGACTAAATGAACATAACTTCTTGTTGTTGCTTTTGATTAAATTTAAGCTCTTGCACATTTTGTGCAGGAATGCTTTAGGCTGACTTAAGTGTTTGGGCAGAAGATTTGATGCAACGCAGACACCTGTTGAAAGAGAACGATGTCCAATTTTGCAGTTCCTTCTCATTCAGCCTACTCCTGCTGCATGGACCAAAACAATTACCAAATTGTCTTTCAAGATATCAGCTATATTATTTGTTTTTGCTACTGATGCTGCCTGCTGTTATTGATTCTGTTGTTCCCATGGTGGCATCAATACCCATTAGTGACACTTTAACTACAAGCTTTCTGATGACATAACATACAACAGTACATTTACTTGAGTTTTCCAGCCATAAATAGGCTCAGAAACAAGGCTGACATTTTGATATTTTTGTTTGCTATGAATGTCAAGCTCTTATGTTGGGTACCATACTCTTTGTATGTTATGATTTAATTCTAGATGTCAAACAAACACAAGGGAAGTTTAACTGTGAGACCTACCAAAACTGAAACAGTCAAGAAATATGACCATCAATCAAATCTTTCCTTCTAGAGATAGCTGTAATGGTCAAATATTTTAATTTTGTATTTTTAATTTTTGCTGTTTAAAGCAGAAGGGGACTAAATATTTCATGCCGCTGTCCCACAGCTAAGACAACAGGTTAATGACCAGATCTCCTGGTCATCTGCCAATGTCATGCTTATAACAGTTGCTTGACAGCTTATTCTCCCTCTTCTACGATAGCTCTCACCCTGACGTGGCAGGAAAGCACTTGCTTCTGAGAAAGATCAGTATCTTGACTGCATGAAATTCACCCTTATCCCATGAGTCTGTGACACAACATATTGGAACATTCCATTATGTCAGTGTGATAAAGCCACTTTGTTGGTGTAGGTAGGCTTGTTAGCTATTATGATCTCTGTATCTTTGCACATAATATGGTTTACAGTCAACAATGCACAAGGCAATGATTTTTCTATTTGTGCAAGCACCAAATTATATGCTGCATCTTGACACGATTTGCGTTAGTAATTGACTGACTCTGTGAACTGAGAGCTGCTAAGCCAGCAGATCTATATTCATTACTAAGACACAAAAAACACATGAGATAACCTAAACTTTTCGGGTAAACAGAATAATTATAGGTGCTGTATTCTTCTTGCTACAGCTGCTGCTTTTAGATTTGCAATGTTCATATGTTACAATCAGCAAATCAGATATAACTGGTATTCAAACAGAAAATGCTGGAAACACTGAGCAAGCCAGGCAGCATGATCATCCTGAAACATCAACACTGTTTTTCTCTCTCTCTGTCTCTATAGATGCTGCCTGAATTGCTGAGTTCTTCCTGAATTTTAACTTTTTTTTAAAATTCAGATTCCCTGTAGCCATGGCCAGTCAGATCTAACTATCTGCTTCATATCCAGCTATTCAAATCTAAATAGCCACCAATCTATCACCCATTGTTATTAAAAACCCATCTGATTCACTAATGTCCCATAAGGAAGAAAGTCTTCCAACCTTACCTGGTCTGGCTGACATGCGACTCCACACCCACAACAACGTGGCTGACACTTAACTGCCCTCTGAAGTAGCCTTGCAAGCCACTCATTTCACGCAATTAAGGATGAGCAACAAATGTTGGCCTTGCCAGTGACACCCACATCCTGTGAAAAAAGTTAAACTTTTTTTTACTGAAGTGACTTCTGGTGACTTTCAATAATATGACTCTATGCATGGAAAAACACTTGGCGAGGAATTCCCTTGGAGCTTCTCCTTTTCCAAGTTCATAACTTCACACAAATTCAAAGGCAAGCAGGGCTTCTGCTTCCTTTCTTGTAAAGTTAGTGCAGCTCTGAGGAATTCTTGGCCCAAGTTCATCTTTTTTTTTTCCCCTTTCCTGACAAAGCAGATTTGAGCCTGTGAAGCATGTTTGGAAGCATCACTTAGCATAGTGATGAAACCTGTAGGTATTATTTATTTCCCAAAGTCAGCATAGAGCTTTTTTGTTCAACCTCTTAATTCAGCGCAAGGCAGGGCAACACCAAGGAGGTGCATTGTTTTTTGGGCTTCCAAAACCCACACCAGCACAGGAAAATAGCAGGGGCAAGGAAATTCAAATGCCCTATGGTCCTCACCGTGGCAACCCTGATCTCAGAAGAGGCGCGTGAGCATTTTGCACCCAAAACCTTCCTGACCCACAGAAAGACCAGACAAAAATATTACGGGGTCAAGAAGGCAGGGGAAGTTTGATTTTGCTGAAAAAAATGACATGTCGAAGCTTTTCGTCTTGCACTCTTCAGGACACAGCAATACGAATATACGAAGGGGAAAACAACAATTTATACTGTGTGTGAAGAGAGTGCTGATCGGTTGGCAAGTGGTCTGTGATTGCTTGGGGTACTACCATGGAGAATGCATCAGTAATGGTGACTGACAGTTAACTGCCAAGCATTGTTTGAAATTTAAACCAGGCAGCTTGATGCTGATTGGTCAAGGCATTTTTCTGCCAAGAAATTCACAATTTCAGGTTTTCAGACTCAATTCCCACCTCCATTGGGAGGCAAAAACCTGGCCCTGACCACTGGGGATATTAGATATGGTTTTCTTGGCAGCGCCTGCATCTCTGAATCAGACATTTGTGGTTTCAAATCCCACTCTAGAGAGTTGAGCCTATAATCTGGACTGACACCTCAGTGAAGTTTACTCACATTATCATTTGTAGCCACAACTAATTTTCAAGTTTCATTGCAAGTCCACCAACTCCCACAGCTAGCTCAACTACAGCCCCTCACATCCTGCTTCCTGTAAGGATTCCATCCCATTCTCTCAGTTCCTTCACTTCTGTCGCACCTGTCCTGATGATGCCGCCTTCCAAAATGGCTCTTCTGACAGGTCTTCCTTAACTGAAGTTTCCCCCTGCACTGTGGTTGACAGGACCCTCAACAATGTCCGACCCATCTCCCCCACCTCTGCCCTCACCCCTTCCCTCCTAAAACCATGATAGAGTCCCCGTTTCCCTCACTTTTCACCTCACCAGCCTCCGCATTCAAAGGATCATCCTCCACCATTTCCACCAACTCCAGCATGATGCCACCACCAAACACATCTTCCCCTCACATATCCTGTCAGTATTCCGTAGGGACCGTTCCCTCCAGGACACCCTGGTCCACTCCTCCATCACCCCCAACACCTCATCCCCCTCCCATGGCACCTTTCCATGCAAATGCAGAAGATACAACACCTGCCCCTTTACTCCTCCCTCCTCCCTCCTCACTGTCCAAGGGCCATAGTGTTTCACTTGCATCTCCTTAAATTTGGTCTACTGCATTCGCTGCTCCTAATGCGGTCTGCTCTATGCTGGGGAGACGAAACACAAAGTGGTTGACCACTTTGCGGAACACCTTCGGTCCGTCCACAAACATGACCCAGACCTTCCTGTCTCTTGTCATTCCAACTCACCATCCTGCTGTCATGTCCACATGTCTGTCCTTGGCCTGATGCAATGTTCCATTGCAGCCCAATGCAATCTGAAGGAACAGCGCCTCACCTGTTGATTAGCCACTTTACAGCCTTCAGGACTTAACATTGAGTTCAACAACTTCAGACAATGAACTCTCTCTTCCATCTTCAAAGCTTTTTTGATCCCTTTCCTTAAATTTATTTTTATTTTTTATTCACTTTTGTTTATATTTATTCATGGTTTTATCCTCCTTTTAAATCCCTTTTTAATCCCTTTTTCTATGCTTTTCCCCCAACCACTGCCCCTCCCCTACCCCCAATAGGGCCATCTGTCACTTGTTACATATTGTCCTTTCACAGAGTTCTGACCCTTGTTCTGCTATTAACACATTCTGCTTTCTTACCTTTATGCCACCTTCAGGATCTTCTTTAGTCTTCACCACTACCATTAACACCCTCTTTGTCTTGTATCCATGACACCTTTGTCAATCTCTCCTTAGCCACCACCTAACACTGACCTTCTATCCTGCTTTACCTGCTCCACCGCCCCCCCTCCCCCCCACTTAAACAGTATAAATTTTGTCACATTATTGTGATTTATCATAGAAGTAGGTCAATAGTGGGGTATGGATAGTTAGGTAGGGAGAGGTTTGAAATGCTAAATAGCTAAACATTGCTGAAGTTTTAGAATGTAAGGTGAGAGGAGGATTTGCATTGTTAGATAAATCAGGGCAGCTGAATTTCAAAGAGATGGTAGGAGTTTACAGCAAGCCAGAGAAGCTAGGCCAAGCATTATGTTTATTTTTCCCAAAGATTACTGACAATATTGAAAAGATTTATATTATGGGAAAATACATTTTTAAAGACATATGGAACAATGGAAGTTACAGTTTAAAGAGAGAAAAATGTATATAAAAGAGAATGAAAAGCTATGGAGAGAGGCCCTGAGACATCTAGCAGGAACTTGTGAAACAGCCTCCGGCCATGAGTTTACTGCAACCATCTCTTGAAGTTGATAATTGAGCTGGCCTGTTTTTTGCTTCAAAATCTATTTGGGACTGTTGCCTTACAAGAGGGTGTATTTGGGAGTCAGGTGAGGTAGGAATTTTAGTATTTACTATAGTATTAAGCATCTGGAATCTTACGTATGTGTTTGACATCTTTTATTTTGTTAATGAATATTTTAATTTCCTTTATAAAAAAAATCTCTGAAGGTCTTGGTAAAACTTATTACTTCTGAATTCAATGCACACATCTCGAAATAAATACAAATTCTAAAACGGTTGTGACTGCATGATCGAGTTTTCTTTGTGGATTTGATCTGCCTGGCACATATCATCTGTTACATCATAACAAGCTCTGAAGAAGGGTCATAAAGACTCAAAACGTTAATCTGATTTTTCTCTCTCCACAGATGCTGTCAGACCTGCTGAGTTTTTTCCAGCATTTTCCATTTTTATTCCAGATTTCCAGCATCGTCAGGATTTTGCCTTTAATTTTGAAGTTTATTTCATGACTATCTGTGCCGGTAAACAGAATCATGCAAGTGTAAAGTTAGTCTTACCTGCATGTTGGGTAACTGATAGGATTGGGTTCATTGTGGGGTGTAGACCTCACCTAATATTACTGACTAATGAACTTAGCTGACAGTAAAATCGAGCCTCATGTGAAAACTAGTGTTGCATCCGATCTCGCCAGTTTCCTGTCTGGTGGGTTAGGTGAACATTGCCTCTCTGTCTAATCCTGTCAACTGGTTTACATTCTAAATTGACATATGTTGCCTGATGATAAGGGCACACTGAAAATGAAGAAGAAGCCTGTACATTCATAGAAATTGGATACTTAGATATCAAGTCGTGAATAATAGGTAAAAAGAAACATGTAAGGTACAAGATGGCACTTACTTATTAACGCAAGAGGGAATTACAGTTTTGTGTGTTAAAAGCAACATGGTACAAAATCCGTAAAAATCAATGTTACACCATGTTTTCATCAGAGTTGCTTAAACAATTCCTACAGTCTACCATAGCTGACTTGTGAATATAAAATATAAGTTGATTGCAACCATTTGTTTGCACAATTTAAAAAAAGACTTGCATCTATATAGCGCCTTTCATGATCTCAGGTTGTTCCAAATGCTTTACAGTTGCTTTTGAAGAGTAGTCACCGTTGTAATGTAGGAAGCAAGGCAGCCAATTTGCACACAGCAAGCTCCCACAAACAGGAATGAAATAATGAGCATATAAGCTGTTTTTAGTGATGTCGGTTGACAGATAAATTTTGGTCAGGACATCAGGTGGAATTCCTCTGCTCTTAATTCAATATTATACCTTGGGATGTTTATGTCTGCCTGAGAGAGAAGACAGCATAGATTTAACATCTTATTCTAAAGGCTGCACTTCTGACAGTGCAGCAATCTCTCAGTACTTCACTGAGCCATCAGTCCAGATTATGGACTCAAGTCTCTGGAGTAGGATTTGAACCAAACTTCTGATTAGTGGTGAGACTGTTACTGGACCATAGTTTAACACCATCAATAGCCGGTGTCAGATTTTTGTCTCCCAATGTGAAGGGTTATCGGGCCAGGAAAACTGAAATTGTGATTATTTTTACCTGAAAATCAAATTTCCTCCACTTTCCTGACACTATGCTATTTTTGCCTGGCCTTTTTGCAGGTCAACAAGGCCTTGGGTGCAAAATGCATACACACTTCTTCTGAGGTTGGCATGGTCATTGTGAGGAATTTCCTTCCCCATGCTACTTTCCCTTGCGGTTGTGGATTTTGGAAGCCCCCACCCCTCAAAAAAACACACCTCCTTGGAGAGTTTGTGACCACTGGGGGAAGTCAGCTGATGAGTCAGGAACATTCTGACAGGTAAGTGTCAAGTGTTTTGATACCTTCAAACGTCACTATTAGCTACTGTATTGTAATGTAGATGTGTTTTCAGTGCAGTCATTAATTATAGTGGACAATTACATTGACCAAAAATGTGTAAGTGTTGACATTTGTTACAGTACTTTCCCCATTGGAGAACGTGCCAATAATTTATTCAAAATTGAAGAAAATGTGCTGACAAACTCTCCTACCATGTTTTGGATTGACATTTAAATATCCAGATATCTTTAATTTTGAAAAAAAATTGCCCTGTTGTTGGACACTAACCACCTGATCCACTCCATTGATTGGTAGGTATTCTGCTTTGAAATGTAAATGGAACACCAAATGTTGTTCAGTTTCAGGGTCTGGAGCTGAAAGCTAATGTTTTGATAACTGTTGCCATTATGATTGCTTGTCTGGGTTCCAAACTCTGCGATGTATACAGCTTTGTTGACACAGCTGCTTAGGGATGTGATTGACAGTTGTAAGAGGTTGTAATAATATTTTCTGCCTTTGATGCGGTTCCTGAATATATGGTCGTTTGTTTACACAACTTAATGGTTACTTAAGGGATTAAACTTTTTTTCTATGGAAGAGCAGTTTTTCTTTGCAGTATCAATGACAGGTTTGAATGAAAGTTTTATTAGATTGTTAAAGGTTTATTTATTTTTTCATCTGCATGAATTGAAATCCTGATGCCTTTGTATAGTGGACACTGGGTGAGGGGCTATGGAAGGTACATGGGGGCAATGGGGAAGGGGCATCGGGTGGCATAAGACTTATGAGGGGACATGGAAGGAGGATGAGGGACATGAGGGGTCACAGACGAGGCATGGGGATAAAAGGGGGCATGGAATGTATGAGACAGCATGGGGGAATATAAAGCATGGGGTGGGATGGGTGATAAGGAGTGATAATTAGGGGGCATAAGAATAATGTTGGTAGCTGGATTACTGTCCCCAGCCGACCTCAGCACCAGTATTCCTCCCACCCTCCTCCTGCAATGCCTCACAGTTCACAGCTACACGTGGAAACTACCCCTTGTGTGGACAAAACAAAGAACCCAAGCAAAGTCAGACATGAGTTTTGGGTGTGTTTTGGAAGATGCAAAATGTCCCGACTTGCAAGTCAGGAAGGAAAATCCAGGCGTCTATATTTGCTTAGTGGTTTTACAGCACATAATGTTCTCAGGCACTTTACAGTTGTGGTGGGGATGGTGGGACGTGTGTGTGATGTAGAATACACAGAAATAAATAATGTACATCAATGCTAAGCCAGCCAGATTTGCACTAAGCATGGCAGTGGGTGGGTAAAATGACATTCAGCCACATGCACACTTCTCAGTGCTCCCAGCTCATGACTGCTGTCCAGAAGACATGGCCCCGAAAGGCAAGAAGACTGCAGCCCACAGATCTAGTGACGCATCCCTCAAGCACCATTCGAACGCCATGGCCGCAGAATGGGTGGCTGCATCATGAACCCAGCATGGAAGGCAGTGAGCGGTGGTCAGCGCCAATACCCTGCAAAAGAGGACAGCCGATAGTGCCACTACAGGATGGATGGTCTCATCGGTCCTGCCAAGGTAACTCACTCTTCTCATCACTCTCAACTCTCAGACTCACAAACCTACCACACATCCACAGGGTCCTCACACCTCAAGGGACAACACCACCAATACTAACACCCACCCTCACATCTCCATCACATCTCACCCCATCCATGGCTCTGCTCACCACACAAACATTCCACACAGTGCCATGTGTCCTGCTCACACTCTCTCCATCTGCTTTCATGCAGGAGAAGCCTGCTCACAACAGCAGGGAGAGGTCCCAGACGTGGGTTGGACTGGCCCACATTAGGCCCCTCACACACTTTGAGGAGACGGCCATCGTGCTGCCTGATGAGGATGTGGACCCTGCCTGCGGCAATGGTGATGTCGGTAGCGAACATCCATCTGAGGATCCTGCACTTCATCATCCCTCTCTCAACACAACTGTGAGTGTTCTCTCTCCTGCTTTTGAATCTGCTGACATGCACTCATTATCTTTTCTTTGGTTCACAGGGAGCTTTGCCAAGCGACCAACACCCTCAGTCAGCCAATCCCTCAGCTCCATCCATGGTCCTCATCTGCAGCCAAGAGGACACCTCCTCCATTGAAGAGCTGGAAATAAGCAGCTTGGAAGACCCATCACAGCGCTTACCCACACCCTCCACCAGCACAGAGACCTCAGTGGGACCTAGATCTAGAGCAGGCTTGGGTTCACAATCAGGTGGTCACCGCTCGGACATGTGTCCACAGCAGGAGGAGGCAGGTTCAGCCGAGCTCCCCGGCTTTCGGAGGACTGCTGGAGAAGAGGCATCTGTGAGGTCCGAGTCAGATGACGAACCTCTGGGTTAGGCCTTCCAACTCATCTTGGAGAGTCAGCAGAATGAGGAGGAACATCAGGCAGAGTTGTTGGCAGCCCTCCACAGGGTGGCTTGCGAGTTAGAGGAGCGCATCCGCCTGCTCTCTGATGACATGGTGCCCCCATGTATGCGTACGGAGGTCTCCATGGGATGGATGGCGGATGCCTTGGAGATCCTGGTCCAGCAGAACGTGGAGATTCACGCAGGTCTGCACTCCATCATGGGACCCATAGGTGAGTTCCCGCAGTGGCAATGCGAGGGGGAAATGGGGCACTTTGACATCCCTCCACGTGCTCCTTCCCTTTAATGAGTCAGGCTGGGGCCCTCAGGCATCCAAACGGAGGAGGAGCGGCAGCTGGAAACTTCAGTAATCTCAGAGGCTGTCCACCCCCTCCAAGTCATCTTTGCCTGTGAGAACCTCAACCTCGTCCTCTGTCACTGCAGAGGGAGCAGCTGGTCCACAAGTCATTCTGGAGGAGAGAATGTGTATGCAGGGCAGGCCCTTTCCGAGACTCACACAGGCATTCTCCCACACACGCAGATCCTTCCCGCATTACACTCATCTCAATGTCCTGAGCATTTTCAGTGTTACCTGCTGGGGTTCACTTTCAGTTGTCCATCTGACCTGCATCTCAGCCCACCCACTGATCACACTCCCGTGCAGCACCTGATCTCGCCCATCGCGACACTTGTTTCACTTTCGATTTGGACAGCATGGCGCTATTTCAGTTTTACTTTCATTCCCCTGTCCTTTATCCTTCCCCAGTCACCCATTTCTTTTCCCCCATCACATTTGACTCCCTGGCACCACCTACTGCTCCCTCCATGACCTACCAGACACAACCCTTTTCCTTCAGGATGTATGGGTGAATATGCACGTTCCCTTCCTTTCCAAAAATCCCACCCCCATCCACATTAACCTAACTGACATCCTCCTTCCCACCCCTAGGGTCCGAGTCCACCTCCGAGTCCCCATCAATCATCCTCGCTGTCCCTTCTATCACTACTGTTGAACACTCGCCCTCCCACTCAACAGCCTCACTCTGCCGTCGGTCATTCTCACCATCCCATCGTTCCACATCCACCCTCAGTTCACTTCCCAGGAGGCAGTCATGGACCCATCAGACTCCAGCTTTGCACGTTCACCTGGGCATCAACCAGTCTGGACTCCTTCCCCCTGAAACGCCTTCCTCCACTCTGGACCCCTTCCCCTCGGAATCAGTTCCCCCTCCAAACCCTTCCTCCCCTGGAGCCCCTTCCTCCTTCCAGACCCATTCCCTCCATGGAGCCCCAACCCTCCTCTGGACCCCCTCTGCCCCGGAATCCCAGCCCCTCTCCTGACCCCTTCCCTGCTAGGAACCCCTTCCTCCACAGAACCCCTTCCCCAATTTAGTCCTCCCACCCCCAGACTCCTCCTATGCTTTGTCCCTTCCCCTCTTGTCTCCTTCAAACCCCCTTACTTCTTCTGCCACCCTTAGTCCTTCCTCCACCCAGCTCCTTCCTTTAGACTCACTTCTTCCTCCAGCCTCACTTCTTCCTCCAGTCTTGCTTCTTTCCCCTTCCTGACTCCTTCCTCCACCTTTACTCCTTCCTCCCCCTGGATTCCCTCCCCTCTCTGCATTCCTTCCCCTGCTCCGAGCTCCTTCCCTTTCACAGTCCACCCACCTTCCGCCTACCTCCCCAGTTTCCATCTTCTCCCCCATCAGATGACCCCCTCTTGCCCCCACCCCGTCCACCCTTCAACCTCCCCCTAACACCTTCATTCTCTCCCTCCCAGCCTCACCCCTCCCCACCCCTCACACGCTTTCCTCTCCTAGTTGACCCTAGACCTTCCTCTCCCACTCGCTCCACCATCATCCGTCGTGAGCATCAACGGTGACTTTCCGACTCCCGCGAGCTGCCTGTCCATGAGAATCCATGCAGCATGCCGTGGGGACATTCCCCCAAATGTGCTGTTGCTGTTGGGCTCCAGCAGCTTCTGCTCCTCGGATGTCCGCAATGTGAGAAACGGCCCCGGCAGTAAGTCCTGACTTCTGCACGTCACACTTGTCAAGACGTGATCTGCACCTACGCGTTTTCCCACCGAGGTGGGCAGACGATCCAGCAGGCGCGGCGGGTTGGGGGTGGGGGGTGCGGGGAGGGGTCAATCCTGCGGGTTGCCCTTATAATGATATGCTGATGTGTCACAACAAAGTTTTCAACGTCCGATGGCAGGAAACCTGGCCCCCCCACCCCTCATTGTCCGGCTGAGGGGACAATCGCAAACTGGTTTTATGCCGTCGTCAACCAATTATTGGCCTTCTCACCACACTGTCTGCGCACGGCACCGAACACGCTTGATGCCAGCGGGCATGGATGATTCCGCCCTCTGGACTAGTGACCAACAGCTAAGTCGAAATTATCGACAACAATTTTAAAGGTGAAGAGAGAAATGGCAGAGAAGGCCAGAAAATGGCAGAAAAGGGAGCCACAGAAAGTAAGGCCAAAACAAAAACAGAATTACCTGGAAAAACTCAGCAGGTCTGGCAGCATCGGTGGAGAAGAAAAGAGTTGACGTTTCGAGTCCTCATGACCCTTCGACAGAACTGAGTGAATCCAAGAAAGGGGTGAAATATAAGCTGGTTTAAGGTGTGTGGGTTGGGTGGGGGGGTTGCGGTTTGGGTCGGGGGAGAGAAGTGGAGGGGTTTGGTGTGGTTGTAGGGACAAACAAGCAGTAATAGAAGCAGATCATCAAAAGGGCCCTCAACCGTGTCCAGCCCATCTCCCGCGCATCCGCCCTCACGCCTTCTCCTCCCTCCCAGAAACATGATAGAGTCCCCCTTGTCCTCAATTATCACCCCACCAGCCTCCGCATTCAAAGGATCATCCTCCGCCATTTCCGCCAACTCCAGCATGATGCCACCACCAAACACATCTTCCCTTCAACCCCCCTATCGGCATTCTGTAGGGATCGTTCCCTCCGGGACACCCTGGTCCACTCCTCCATCACCCCCTACTCCTCAACCCCCTCCTATGGCACCACCCCATGCCCACGCAAAAGATGTAACACCTGCCCCTTTACTTCCTCTCTCCTCACCGTCCAAGGGCCCAAACACTCCTTTCAAGTGAAGCAGCATTTCACTTGTATTTCCCCCAACTTAGTCTAATGCATTCGTTGCTCCCAATGTGGTCTCCTCTACATTGGAGAGACCAAACTTAAACTGGGCGACCGCTTTGCAGAACACCTGCGGTCTGTCCGCAAGAATGACCCAAACCTCCCTGTCGCTTGCCATTTTAACACTCCACCCTGCTCTCTTGCCCACATGTCTGTCCTTGGCTTGCTGCATTGTTCCAGTGAAGCCCAACGCAAACTGAAGGAACAACACCTCATCTTCCGACTAGGCACTTTACAGCCTTCCGGACTGAATATTGAATTCAACAACTTTAGGTCTTGAGCTCACTCCTCCATCCCCACCCCTTTTCTGTTTCTTCCCCCTTCCTTTTGTTTTTTCCAATAAATTATATAGATTTTTCTTTTCCCACCTATTTCCATTATTTTTAAATATTTTTAAATCTTTTATGCTCCCCCCACCCCTACTAGAGCTATACCTTGAGTGCTCTACCATCCATTCTTAATTAGCACATTCGTTTAGATAATATCACCAACTTCAACACCTATGTGTTCTTTTGTTCTGTTGCCTGTGACATCTTTTGATGATCTGCTTCTATCACTGCTTTTGCCTACAACCAGACCACCCCCCTCCACTTCTCTCCCCCCAACCAACTGCCCCCCGCCGGCCCCACACACCCACTTATACCAGCTTATATTTCACCCCTTTCTTGGATTCACTCAGTTCTGTCGAAGGGTCATGAGGACTCGAAACGTCAACTCTTTTCTTCTCCGCCGATGCTGCCAGACCTGATGAGTTTTTCCAGGTAATTCTGTTTTTGTTTTGGATTTCCAGCATCTGCAGTTTTTTTGTTTTTATGAAAGTGAGGCCAAGCCTGCTGAAGTACCTGCCACCCACGTCTGGGTAAAGGGAGGGGGGATGCACAAAAGGTCGGAGTCAAAGGGCTTGATTTTGTGCAGGCGTGGTCTGCTTGCTGGCCTCGAAAGCGGGCAGGCAGCCAATGCGGCTGAAAGAAGCCAGCCACGCATCCACAATGCACTGCAGGCAGGCTAAACTAGGTAGAGGGATTTCCGTCCCTCAGCGCCAGCATGTCCTGCCCTGGGGAGCTGCCGGCTAATCTGATTGGCCAGCGTCTCCAGCAGTCCCAACAGTGCCGGGGCCCAGCAGTGGGTATTGTTGTTGGGACTGAAAGCAGGGACCTGAAAGTAGGGAAGATGGATCCTGAAGCCAGGTTTTGGGTGGGGTGCGATTGAGCAGCCTGTGGTGGTGGGGGGGGTGGGGGGGTGCGGGGTGGGGTGTGTGAGAGAGGAGGTGAAAAGGTGGCTGGTTTTGGAGGCCAGGCAGGAGGCAGCGAAGGGGGATTAAAATTTTGGTGGAGGGGTTGCCCCAATATGCACAGGGCACTCCCAGAAATGTACCACCCCTGCCCTCCCGCCTTTTGAACACTTGTGTTTCAAAGAATGGCCTGCCCACTCTCACCTGCTTGCTCATGCCAACCGAATTATGGTATGGGAAGCATATTATCCTGGTCAATTGGCTTGATAACAAGGGCAATTATTTATTTCAAAATATCAGGCGTGCTGCCGATTTCAGCACTTGTCCACCTACCGTGTTATGGGGGACAGCTCAGGAGGAGGTGATAAGGTGGGAGCTTGCCCACTCATTGTATTTTACATGCTCGCCTGCCAAAAACATCCCCAGCTGAAAGGCGGGGGTGGTGGGTGGTGGTGGGGGGTGAGTGGGTGTAAAATCCATTCCAAAGCACCAAAGAATACAGGAGGGGCCTTAACCCTGTAGCTGAACTCCCTCCCTACACCTTTCCCTCTCTCTGCCTCACTTTCTTCCTTTAAGACACTCCTTAAATCCTACTCTTTGACCAAGATGTTGGTCATCTGTCCTAATACCTCCTTATGTGGCTCGGTGTTAGAGCTCATTCACTCTAATTTGGCTTGGTGTTGGGGACCAATTCTGATCGCCGCTGATAAAGTCACCAATGCGTGTCTGTTACAGTCAGTCTCTGTCGCAGCAGCGGTTGCTGAACTATCGGTTGAACAGACACCCAAACCCCTTCCTTCTTGTCTTCATGTTTCTGCAGCTGCTCCTTGCACTTTCACTCTTACAATATACCACCAGCACCAAGAGATCATGACTCTGAACCTTTCGTCATTTTGCCAAGAGTATGGTGGGATGCAATTCAGAGGTCAGTGAAAATTGGTGCCAGCAGTTATTGACCATCTAAACTCTGGAAATACACTGACCGACTCTTAATACAGGCACAGAAAGGGAAAAAAAGACAAACTCATTTTACGTTCCTTTCTTTTTGATAATGTGTACAACTGGATTCACCATCTGCAGTGACAAAGACTGCACCCTCCTGGATCGTGTAAGATTCTTTGAATGGCTTTTGAAACAATATCAAGAGTGTGAACATTTCAAGTGAAATCTAAAAACAATTTGAACCTTTATTTTATGTCACCGCTTTCTGCAAAGTTCAAGCTTGTTCCAGATAAAATTAAGTATTGTAGCAAAGTGGTAAAACCTGGATGGAAATTGCTTTGCCATCTATTAGGGATCACAAATGGCTAAGCATTGTTTAAATATGCCATTTGTTACATGTATTGTTAGCAGACCATTAACTGGCCCTCTGATAGGAGTAATTACATTGCGACAATTACAATTTATCTTATACTCTTCCATTGTTCTTTGGCGAAATGTTCTAGAGGGTGTGGAAATAAAAGTTGGTAGTTATTACCACAGAAAGCGGGATATTATGCGACACAAAACACCGGCGACAAGGATAAACGGCAGTGCATTGGGCCATTAACTAAGTGTTGCTGGGTCCCAGTAGGTGTCCAGGGACAGGGAGATGGAATTAAAGCCTCAAGTCACAACATTAGTGTGGAGAGGGATCAACAGAAGAAAAGACAAAAACGTGTCCATTATATTGATTCCAATGAGGAACCTGAAGGAGAAACCATAGCTCTGGGCAAACCAAATGGAAAAAGAGTCACATTTCCTATAACAGGAAAGGTGTAATTGTAAAATTGTGGCCCCTTGTCTGAATTGAGATGAATTTCAATTAATCACCCAGGCTGTTATGTTTTTAAAAGTGTATGAGAATAGATTTTGGAAAATTGCCCTGCGGCAAGGAAAAAAGATCAACATTTTGCTGTGAAGCTACTTGAGACTATCCCTGAGAAAATGAGCATTCCAGTAAAATATCAAATCAGATGGGATGGCCAAGGTCCTTCATTGATAGACTGAGATTGTTTTTGTAGCCTGAAGTTAAATTGGCCGGCATTGAGATCGCTATCAAGGCTAGGGAAGCCTCCAATTTGTGTGTGATTGTAGATAGTTAGAAGTGGTATGGTTATTTTTCTTTTAACACATTACTCTAAAGTGAATTTATTAGCTTAATTTGTTTGTGTTGCTAAACAGGCTCCATTTTGGAGGTGAGTGTATTTACATTTTAATTCCGAAAGGAAATAAATGATAGTTCGGCTCTTCTGGTCTCCGGATCATTGGACATACGACCCAAGATGCATGTCGGGGCTCTGCAGAATTCTCGAGGCATTGACATCCATTGGCATTACCCAGGAAGTTTGAACTTCCGATGGGAAATTCCCCTGCTTTCCGTGGCTGCTGCGAATGTGTCCGACTCTGAGATAGAGACTTCAGACAATTCACAGGATCACAGAATCACACAGTGCAGAAGAGGCCCTTTGGCCCATCGAGTCTGCACCGACACGTGAGAAACACCTGACCTACCCAATCCCATTTACCAGCACTTGGTCCATAGCCTTGAATGTTATGAAGTGCCAAATGTTCATCCAGGTACTTTTTAAAGGATGTGAGGCAATCCGCCTCCACCACCCTCCCAGGCAGCGCGTTCCAGACCGTCACCACCCTCTGGATAAAAAAGTTTTTCCTTATGTTCCCCCTAAATCTCCTGCCCCTCACCTTGAACTTATGTCCCCTCGTGAAAATATAGCTGCCTCCCCAGCAGGGAGTTGAACCCTGGTGTCCCGCATGATAGGCAGGGATACTAACCACTATACTACTGAGGAGTTCTGCAATGCTAGCTGGATAGTGACCAAGGAAATATTAGACAGAACAATCTTAGTCTAACCTCTGAGTAACTACAGAAGTGATCCCCTAATAGCTCACACTGACCACCCCCCCAACTATCTCTAACACGACCTGATCTGACTATCCTCTGAGCCCCAACTACCCTGCTGACTCCCTAAATACCCCCAACCCAACAAACTCCCTGACCACCCAACTACCCCTCCTGACCCAATCTGACCACCCCTCCCAACCTGACATAACAACCTCCCCTATCCACCTCACCCACCTTCCACCCTACCAATTGCCATCTCACCCACCTGCCATCCCATCTACCAACTTAGCTCACCCACCCTACCTGCATACCACTTACCTCATCCACCTGCCCAATCTACCACCATGTTCATTCACTCATTCTTCCATTCACCCATTCACTATCACTCACAGTGGACATTAAACTTACCTTGCCACAGCTTGTGCTGTAAAAAGGGGGTGTGTCTTGTCTCACCCCAACAATACGGTGCTGCAATGGAGTTCTTGAAAGGATGCTGTGCTCTGCATTTCTGGAGAAGCCAGGCTCAGAAGACCAGGCAAGAAATGCAGAGCAATGCCGCGGCATGGGAATGTTCGAGCAGAATGGCAATCCCTTGATGACTGTCACTCTGTGGAAGATCCAGACCGCTATGTATGGTACTTGCATATTGTTAACCAAACATTAGATGACCCACCTGATAGGAGTAAGCACAGTGTAACAACAAGACATCTCTATTCTTTTGTTGTACATTGACAGCAATATTCTACAAGGTTTGAACATAAAATCAGTGAAGTTTTCAGTACAGCAATTAGAGTTTCTTTGGGAAGAGCATCAGTGAGTGGGGAAATTTTAAATCATCATCATTGGTTAGTGTATTAATCTTACACTTTAATTTGCGTTGACATTACTAAAATGTGGAATGTTGTTTGAAAATAATGCATGTATTAATTCAGTTGTTAATGCTATGACATTATATCACTGGCTACGACTGAGCTAAAAAAGAAGCAAGAATTGCGTCATTTGTAGTGTGAATTTTCCTAATTAATAATGATAGAGACGTCAGTAGAAAGATGTTCCAGAAGCTGAACCTTCATGGAATGTACTACAAGAAACTGGACATTTGGCCCAGCTTTTTCTTTATATTCATTCATGGGATGTGGGTGTCGCTGGCTAGAGCAGTATTTATTGCCCATCCCTAATTGCCCTTGGGAAGGTTGCGTTGAGCTGTCTTCTTGAACCGCTGCATTGTAAGTGCACCCACAGTGCTGTTAGAGAGGAAGTTCCAGGATTTTGACCTAGCGGACCGTGAAGGAATGGTAATATATTTCCAAGCCAGGATGGTGAGTGGCTTGGAGGGGAACTTGCAGGTGGTAGTGTTCCTATGTGTCTGCTGCCCTTGTCCTTCTAGACGAAAGAGGTCGTGGGTTTGGAAGGTGCTGTCTAAGGAGTCTTGGTGACTTCTACTAGTGTTTATGCTCCGCACAAGCTTCTCTCCACATTACCCCATCTAAGTCAATCAGCATAACCTTCTACTCCTTTGTCCCTGATATGCTTATCTAGTTTCCTCTTGAATGCATCTATGATATTCACCTCAAATACTTCTGTGGCAATAGGGCCCACGTTCTAACCGCACTCTGGGTAAAGAGGTTTCTCCTGAATTCTTTATTGTATTTGTTAGTTAATTAATGATATTAATAACCTCTCATTTGGGGACTATCCCATAAGTGGAACCATCTCCTCTGCACCTACCCAATCAAATAAATTCAAAACTGTAAACATCTCTTTCGGTTCATCCCTCAGAGAGCACATTGGGATGTTTGACCATGACCAAGATACTATATAAATGCCAGTTGTTGTTGATAAAAGTCTTCAAAGCTGTGATATTGCTCCCTTAATGGCTGTTTCATCCATGGTAACGTTTTACTAAATTTTATCCTTTCTTTGAATCAATACTCACTCATCGTTTAAAATTCACTTTTATTCATCTCCAATTTCCCACCAGAATTTAAAATATCACTGATATAATAGATTTAAATTCTAGAGATAAATCTCTGAGGTCATGGACTAAAATGAATTTTTGGCAAATTTCTTTGTAGCTTTTCTTCAAAGAAACATCCATTAAAAAATTGTAATTTCATAGTGTTTTATCACATCTTTCAGAAATGCCTCAAAGCTCTTTAGATATAATTCATTACTTTGAAGTGCAGTAACTATTAGGAAAGACAGCAGGCATTTTATACACAGCAGAATCGCACAATGAGATGAGTGCCCAGTTAATTTGTTTTTGTTAATGTTGGCTGAGAGAATAAGGACAACAACCCGTATTTGTTTCATGCTTCTGATGAGGAAAATGCCCCAAGGTGCTTTAAAAAGCAAAGCAAAACATGACTAAGGGGATGGATGCCAATGTATGGTAGGAAAGATTAGGAGCGCTAATGAAAGCTTGGTTGAAAGCATATTTTTATGTGAAGATTTTTAAAGAGGTGCCACTAATGCAGAGGTTGGCTGCAGCTCCATGCTCCTGATCATTGGCCATCCGGTGAGGAGGGGGATGGGCAGGGTGGAGGACCTCCTCATTCGTTTGCTCTTGGGCTTGGCCAAGGGGGCCATTAACAAGTTCAGGCAGCGCGCAGTTGAGCCCACCTACCTGCCCTTCTTCCATGGCTGTATTTGTGGCCGGGTGCCCTTGGAGAGGGAGCACACGGTGTCCACTGGTATGCTTGAGGCCTTCCAAAACCGGTGGGCACCGCAGTGGCTGGAGTGCGTTATCTCCACCCACAATATTATTTTAAGTTATTAAGCTTCCTTTAAAGTTTTGTTTTGGTTACAGTGCCTCTTTATGGGCTGGTTCGTTAGTTTATTAGTTAATTAGTTTACTTTATTGGCATACTCAAAAGAGCATAGAGGTTGACTGAATGTTGAGTCTATTCTTTGCTGCAGAATGGATGGGATGGTGATTGGGGTGGACAGAAACATTAATCCAGAGAGGATTTTCAGGTGAGTCAATTGAACAAATGGAAGGGCTTAGGGAAGAATTTCCAGCTTGGAAGGCTAAGGCAGAGGGAGGAACTACTTTCAAAGCTGGGGTGAAGGATTTGGGGAGTCCACAAGGGATTGAAGGGTGTATGAATATATGCAAGGCTGCAGGTGAGAGGATATGCTGGCCATGGATAGATTTGAAGGTAAGCCTCATGTTTTTAATTTTATATATCCCAAAGCAGAAAGGCACCTGAACTGAATGACAGGCTTCATTCAACAAGGCACCACCACCTCAATACTAGAGTTAAGTTAATTATGAGGGGAATAGATAGGGTGAACATGATAAAATTGTTTCCCTTGGTGGAAAATTCTAGAACCAGGAGACATAGATTCAAGATAAGTGGCAGAAGGTGTAGGGGGGGCATGAGGAAGAACTTTTTTACGCAGAGGGTAGTGGGTGTCTGGAATTCGCTGCCCAAGTTGGTGGTAGAGGCAGAAACTTTAAACTCTTTTAAAAAGTACCTGGATCTGCACCTTAAGTGCTGTAAGCTGCAGGGCTATGGGCCGGGTGCAGGAAGGCGGGATTAGAAAGGGCACCTGGGTGTCCTCGGGCTGGCATGGACAAGATGGGCCAAATGGCTTCCTTCTGTGCTGTAAATTTTCCATGGACCTATGAGCCAGCCTCAATTGTCATGTACAGCACAGAAGGAGGCCATTCAGCCCGTTGTGCCCCTGGGAGCTCTCTGAAAGAATAATTCACCTTGTGTTACTCCCCTACTTTTTCCTCAGAGCCCTGCACATTTTTCTTTTACAATTCCCTTTTGAATCTCATAATTGAACCTGCCTCCACCACACTCTCAGTTCATTCTAGACCCTAACCACCCGCAGCATAAAAAACAGTTTTCCCCCATGTCACGTTCCTTCTTTGGCCAAATACCACAAACCTGTACTCTCTGGTTCTCGATCCTTCCACCAACGGGAACAATTTCTCCTGTCTACTCTGTCCAGACCCCTCATGATTTGAACGCCTCTGAAGTTCAAGTTCCAAAGCTTTGATCGATCTGGGGGCACCTTGCAAAATGGCTCAGTTAAGGTGGGTTACATCAGATCAGTGTGCTGTCTTCTTCACAACATATGGTTGAGAAACAACATGATGCATCATCTGATGAGGAAGAATTGGGTAAAGATGATGGAGCAAAGCTACCACACCTGCCAGCCTGATAGGCTCGGGTGCGTGAGTCCCTTTCAATGGGTGGCCTGTGCAATCCACTCACCCGAAATGTGACTGAAAGCCCCTCTGCGTTAACAACTTGTCTTACCCCAATCATCACTCCATTCATTCTGCCTAAACGAACAGACATACCAGATGGCCAATCTCTATATTATCGACACTTTGCCAATGCAGATAAAAACACTGCCGTGAAAACAGATTCAACACTAAACTCCCAAATATCAAACCGGTAATGAATGTATCGGCAAACAGAGTATTAAACTAAAGTTATCTGATACCCAAAAGGGAGGTGGAGGAGGTGGGGGTGGGGCGGTGGGGAGGGGGTGTGGCGGGGGGTGGGTGTGGAGTGGAGGGTGGTGATGGTTGCTGTACTGTGTTATAGGGAAATAAGAATATTGGGGATCTGTACTTACCCTTGCTACTGCCGTGAGGTAATTGAAGCACTCCCCGCACTTCTTTCCAAATCCTGGGTGTGACAATACTCAAGCTGACATCTGCAATTTCTCCCCATGCCTGGAAGACAATGTGCTAAGTGACCACGCTGGCACTACTGGGCAAATGAGTTCATCACGCTCATAAGTACCTTCCAAGATGGTTTCTAGAATCTTGGTGCCAGCTTGCAATTCATTTCAGTGAAGATCCTTCTTCCAGCTTCCTGGAAACAATAGATGCCATGAGGGAATGCCACCTCACCTGACCTGCATGTCATCCAGCTTTCAACCAGGCCCCAGGGTGACCCGCTGAGAACTGCCCTGTTGTAGTGGCCGGGCTTCCAACCCTCATCTCCCTTATCAGCCAGACGTAGAAAATCCCATGGCACTATTTTGAAGAAGAACAGGGGAGTTATTCCTGCTATACTGGCCAATAATTATCCTCAATCAGCAGCACAAACTGATTATCTGACCCTTATTGCAATGCTGTTGATGGGATCTTGCTGTGCACAAACTGGTTGCTGCATTTCCTGTGCGACAACAGCAACTACACTTCAAAGGTACCTCATTGCTTGTAAAGCACTTTGGGATGTCCTGAGGTCATGAGAGGTGCTATATAAATGCAAGCCTTTCTTTCTTTTCCAGTCATTCAGCCAATTCAGTGGAAAACACCAAACTGAGAAAGGAGTTAAAATAACTCAGGTCTGTTTTTTGGTTGCAGTGAATGAGTTTCAAATTAAAATCAAAAGTCAGCCATCCAAAACTGACTTGGGGTTAAACTTAGTGCCGTAAGGTGTTTGTTGTGAATTTATGAACAACACAGATGCCCACTTCTCAAGGGCAGTTCGGGATGGGCAATAAATGTTGGCCTAGCCAGTGACGCCCACAGCCTGTGAAAGAATAAGCAATGAGTAATGGGACCCTCATTCTGCCTGTTCAGACCGAAAATGTTTCAAATGTCACGGGCTCCAATGGACCTTAATTCTCAGCTGGAAAAGAACATTATTTGATCTGTTCCATGTCATTTTTATGTCACATTTGTGAGTTAGTTAAAAACAGTGTGGGAGGTTAAGGCTTATTTACACAAAGGCCAACCCTTGCTGAAGTTGTCAGGTGTATCGTCCTGACAACTACAAAAGGAATTTAGCATGTTAATTCATTGACGGAGTGCTGGAACACTATTATTCTCCACTGGGACAATGGCTTGTATCCAGCCCAAACATCTGGTTCGAAAGTCTCCTTTCTTTCTGATGACTGCTGAGAATCCCAAATTAAATGAGACTGGGCGGTGTTGATCTCATTCTCAATGGACTAAAGTCAGCAACATAAAACACTCATATTTTGACATTAATTGACATTAATTGGTCAATCTCAGACAGACCATAAGGATAAACTGATGTGAGAAACGAGGTTATGTTAGTACAATGAAAGGGTTATATGCCGTCTGTCAGAACGGACAAAGATATTCTGTGGATTTGCACGAAGATTAATTATAAAACGATGTAAACTATCCACAAGCACCATCTAGTTACACATAAACACTTGAAGGTAAGAAGCTCAGTTCAACCACACACTAAAGTTTTACACAGTTCATCATGCAGTCTGTGCTGTGTAGAATTAGCATGAAGTTACGTTGGCATTTTTTTAATCAAGGTATTATTAACCTGTTTATTTAAAATAAATTAGCACCTTCATTACAATAGTGGTCAGGGGACTTTTACCCAGATTCACTGACACAATTAGACATTAATATTGCACAGCACAGTTTCACAGCCATTTATAAACAGCAACTTTCAAAGGTCCTCCTGGTTCAAAACTCTTGTCTCATTTTAAATAATGCAATAAACAATTTAATGCACAAGGGGAAAGCCAGTCGTGCTGGATTTTTTTTCTTTCATAATCACCAGCTTGGGTATTTGACTGTCGGAAAATTTATTGCCATATAATTCTCAAATTTATTTCCTCTAGCATTTCCTCTAGCTGATGTCAGCAAGTTTGGAGACATTATAACCCTTTGGAGTGCAGAGGACATCTTTCTTAGCTGCTCCATTAGAGGCAATGGTGAAGATGTAATTGTGTATATTTTCAAAGGTAATTTTCCCCTGGACCCAATGATTCCGCTCAGCATCCACAGCCTCTCAGGTTAGAGAATTCCAGATTCCTAATGCTCCTTGCATGAAAAAGTGCTTCTCACAGAGCCACAGAATTGTTACAGGACAGAAGAAGGCATTTGGCCCATTCTGTCTGCACCAGTTCTCTGAATGGGCAAGATACTTTGTGGCGTTCTCCCGTCTTCTCCCTGCACATTCTTCCTTTTCAGATAACAGCCCAGTTCCCTTTTGATTGCTTCAAGTTGTTATGAAAGCCAGCTTACCCTATCGCTGAGAGCAGACCTCGGGAACTCCAAGTACCGACAAGCCTTGAAGTTTCAGCGCATGCGCAGACCCGGGAGCAGGCCGCACACGTGCAGTTTAGCATTTTGAATTCTTTGGGGCCGAGGACAGGCTCAGCACATCTGCGCAGAACTGGAAAACGGCACGAAAACCCAGATCGTGTGACCGGGATGGGAGCACCATTAAAACCTGTGGAACCTTATTCCCTGAGCAAGTGCCTTGAATTTCCAACTTTGCCTATCTTAAACAAACCGTTACTGGTCCATAACCAAATCTTACCAAAAACTTGGAGGTCTGGTCCAGGACCATGACAGATTGAACCTGCTCCTCTACCACACCCTCAGGGAGTGCATTCCAGACCTTAGTCACTCACCACATCAAAAGGTTTTTTCTCATGTTGCTTTTGCTTCCTTTGCCAATTGATTTAAATATGTGCCCTCTCGTTCTCAATGCATTCACAAGTGGGAACATTATCTCCTTATCCACTCTGTCCTCACAGCTCGTGATTTTGAATAACTGAGTGGCCCAACTCTAATTTTCAGACAATGTTCTCATCGAAATACAATCAAACTGAATCACAATTGTTGTTATATAAACTGGATTGGCACACAACTAATCTTTTTAACACACATATGGCTTCCTGTGGTTGGCCAAGCCAGAGAACCTTTTGGGCAATTTTCAGGAACGTTTGTCTATCCTTCAGGATGGAAGGAAGCTTCACCTACTGAAATAAAATGCTGATGAAAAGAAGAAACACATCTGGAATGTTAGTATTTACTGTTTTAAGAGCACTTTTGAGTGAGAGTCAATATTTTAAAAACACAGCTTGCATTTATGTCGCATATCGAAACAACTGAGATACATAAGGAGATGTTGGAAGAGGAAAAGGTGGGTTTTAAAAAGCATAATAAAAGAGGAGAGAGAGGTAAAGTGACTTAAAAAGTTTTGGGAGGGAACTGGAGAGCTTAAGGACTAGACACCTGAAGGCATAAACATCAATAGAGGAGCAAAAGAAATTGGGGATACACAAGATGTTATCACAGAATTGTTACAGCACAGAAAGAGGCCATTCAGCCCATCGTGTCTGTGCTGGGTCTCTGAATGAGCAGTTTGCTTAGTGGCATTCCTCCGCCTTCTCCCTGCAACCTTACACATTCCTCCCTTTCAGATAATAATTTAACACCCCCTTGAATTGCTCAATTGAACCCACTTCCATCTCACACTCGGGCAGCACATTCCACATCTTAACTTGTTACTGTTGTCATAATATAAATGTCCCATGCACAATTTTCAGATGCTGATTTTATCCGATAAAAAGCATCTGATTGAGGTATGAAATGATGCGGAGCTCTTGGTTGTAAAGTGTGTTAAAAATTTGCCCTCATCTGAAATACTTTTCCTTTAATTTTATTTTTCCAATCATGCAAATAAGAATTAAGTCAGATTGATACTGTGTTGATCTGATGAATATTTTCCTTATCTATACGGAACACTTAAATAGCCAATTGATCAATAATAATATGGATTAAACAGGAACATTTCCTAAGGCAGATTTCATGCCAGAGTTTGTTACAGAGGAATGACTGAATGATGAAGGCAACATTTTTACTATAGTAGCCCTGCCACAAATGCAGGGTAGTGGCATAGTGGTATTATCACTAGACTGGTAATCCAGAGACCCAGGGTAATGCCCTGGGGACCTGGGTTCAAATCCCACACGATGGTGGAATTTGAATTCAATAAATATCTGGAATCTAATGATGGCCATGAAACCATTGTCAATTGTAGTAAAAACCCATCTGGTTCACTAATGCTCCTTAGGGAAGGCAATCTGCTGCCCTCACCTGGCCTGGCCTATCCCATGGCAATGTGGTTGACTGCTAAAAATGCCCTTTGAACAAGGGATGGGCAATAAATGCTGGCCTAGCACACAGTCACTATTACAATGTGTGTGTCCTACAAGACAGTAGGATTATGTATTCATCACTGTAGTGCCTTCAACATGAAGTGACACTGTTCGTCATTGTTGACAGGCCCAATCGTCTCAGCTTCAGGCCATCACTGCAGAATTTCCTCAGGGTAGTGTTCTAGGTGCAAACACCTTCAGCTACTTCATCAATGACCTTCCCTCCATCATAAGGTCAGAAGTGGGGGTGCACACTGGTGATTGAACAGTGTTCGGATCCATTCGCAACTCCTCAGATAATGAAGCAGTTTGTGCCCACATGCAGCAGGATCCAGATTACATTCAGGTTTAAGCTGCTAAGTGACATGTAACATTTGTAATCACAAAAGAGACCAGCAATGATCATCTCCAACAAGAGAATCTAACCATCTCTCCTTGACATTCAACAGCATTACCATTGCTGAATCCCCACCAGCAAAGTCCTGTGAGAGGGCATTACCATTGACCAGAAATTTAACTGAATCAGCCGTAAATACTGCTGTGGGTAGAAGAGCAGGTCGGGTGTTGGGAATTCTGCAGCCAGTAACTCACCGCTTAACTCCCCAAAGGCTCTCTATCATCTACAAAGTACAAGTGATGGAACACCCTCCCTCCAATTGCCTTGTTGGCTTTGGCTTCAACTGCATTCAAGGAGGTTGATGTTATCCAGGACAAAGCAGCCGTATGATTCGCGCCACATTCACCACCTTATGTAAACACATTGGCACACAGTAGCAGCAGTATATGGCATCCATAAGGTGAACTGCAGCAACTCACCAGACTCCTTCTTCAGCACCTTCCAAACCCACAGCATCTCCAACCTAGAAGAATAAGGGCAGCAGGAGCATGGGAACACCGCCACCTGCAAGTACCCCTCCAAGTCGTGCACCATCCTGACTTGGAAATATATCAATGTTCCTTCACTGTCACTGTGTCAAAACCCTGCCACTCTCTCCCTAAGGGCACTATGGGCATACCTATACCATATGAGATGGAATTTTCACTGAATTGCACTAAGTGCAGTGACGGGTGTGAAAATCGACCCTTTTCCTGCCAGCCCCAAGGGTGGATTTTTGTGCTACGTTGTCTGCTTCCCAGAGCGTCCTGCCTCATTAATAATTCAGGCACAGGAAACACATTGGACTGGTAGCGGGCGGCCCAGAATTTGCCCGCCAAGCTGTCACCTCATCGCTTCCGCACACCAGGCACCATATTTAAACCGCACCAGAGCACAGCCTACTTCATAGCTACAGACCAGGACAACTCCAGGCAACCGATGGCCCCGAAAGACAGGAAGACGGCAGCCCCCAAATTTAGTGACGCCTCTCTGGCCGCCTGCTGGACTCAGTAGAAGGCCGCCTTGATATCCTCTATCCTCGCTCAGGGTACAGGAGATCCAACAGAGTCACCAATCTGGGAGGCAGTGGCTACAGGGGTCAGCACCAATAGAACACAGAGGAGGTCGGCTATCCTGTGCAGGAAGAGGACGAATGGACTCATCCGCTCCACCTGGGTAAGTGAACCACCACATCGCCCTCAACTGTACACACTCACAAACCCATCACACACCCACAGGGATCTCTCACCTCAAGGGACAACACCACTAACTCTCACACACAGCCTCACATCTCCATCAGATTCATATCAGTTGGAGCTCGTGTCGTCATCCTGCTCATGGCTCTGCTCACCACAGAAACATTCCACAAATCCTTATCATCTGCCATGGCATGCATCCTGCTCACACCCTCTCCAGGTGTTTTCATGCGGGAGAAGCTGGCTCTCAACAGAAGGGAGAGGTTCCAGACGGCAGTGGTGGATTGCCTGATATTAGACATTTGGCTCACTCTGAGGACCGTGCCATTGCGCTGGCCGGTGAGGGCATGGGCCGTTCCTATGGCGACAGTGAGGTTGGCAGTGGACACCCATGTGAAGATCCTGCTTCACAGCATCCCTCTCTCAATGCAACTGTGAGCATTCTCTCTCCTGTTTTCAATTCTGTTGCCATGTACTATTTATCTCTACTTTGGTTCACAGGGAGCTCTGCCAAGCAACTGACACCCTCAGCTTCATCCAGGTCCTCACCTCCAGCCAAGAGGACACCTCCTCCATTGAAGAGCTGGAAATAAGCAGCCTGGAAGACCTGTCACAGCGCTTACCCACACCCTCCACCAGCGCAGAGACAGACAACTCGGTGGGACCTAGATCTAGACCAGGCTCAGGTTCATAATCTGGTGGTCACTGAACGGACACACGTCCACAGCAGGAGGAGGCAGGTTCAGCCGAGCTCCCCGCTACTCGGAGGACTGCTGGTGGAGAGGCATCTGTGAGGTCCAAGCCAGGTGACAAGCCTCTGGATTCAGCCTTCCAGCTCATCATGCAGAGTCAGCAGGAGGTGGGGGAATACCACACAGAGCTGTTGGAAGCCCTCAATAGGTGGCATGAGAGTCGCAGGAGTGCATCCATCTGCTCTCTGATCAAATGGTGCCACATGTGCACGTATGTAGGTCTCCTTGGGAAGAATGGGGAAAACCATGGAAACCCTGTCTCGCAAAGGATGGAGATGTGCCCAGATCTGCACTCCATCATGGTTGCCATGGGTGAGTTTCTACAGTAGCACTATAAGAGGGAAACAGGACACCTCGACATCACTCCAGGGCGCTCCTTTCCCTCAAGGACTCAGGCTGGGGCCCTCGGGCACCTGAAGGGGGGAGGAGCAGCAGCTGGGCATCCCTCAGTCATCCACTCAGGAATCTCAGAGGTTGTCCGCTCTCTCCAAGCCCCCTTTGCCTCTGACTCCCTCAACCTCATCCTCTGTCATTGCAGAGGGAGCAGCTGGTCGCCCAGGAGGACAGCCAAAGCAAGCCGGGGCCCTCAAAGCCTCGGCTCTCCAGAGGATGCACGCCAAAGTCATAAGAGGCAACAGGGCCAAACATTGCACAAGCTGTCTCCACCCCTGCTGCAGATGTCAGAGCAGTACCTAGAAGAAGCAGTAAGCCTAGGATGTCAGGAAATTTTAATCACTAGTGATTGCAATGGTGAACACATTTAGTCACTTTATAGTCTGAAAATATATTCACTTTCACTGAATAGCCTGTAATGTTATCTTTCAGCTTCATTTACCGACTTTGCGAGTCCTCCTACTGCAATCCCCCCACCACTAACCATTCAGCTGCACGCAGCTGGAGCAGGAGTGAATCTGGAGGGAGAGTTGTGTGTTTGGGGCAGGGCCTTTCGGAGCCTTGTGCAAGCACTCTCCCACGCTTGCAGAGCCTTCATCCATCACTCTCATCTCACGGTCCCCAGCATTTTCAATGCTGCCTGCTGGGGTTCTCCTACAGTTGTCCATCTGAGCTGACCTGCACCTCTACCCACCCACTGATCGCGCTCCCATGCAGCATCTGTGCATGTCCAGCATGAGGGTCCTCTCACTCTTGATTTGTGCGAAATGGTTGTCGTAAAGTTTCTGATAAGTTCCCCTGTACTTTCCTCTTCCCCAGTCACCCATATTCTTTTCCCCATCACAGTGGAGCCCCCAAGAGGGGGGAAGGTGTAAGGGCATTCGACATCCCCACCATTACTCTACAGCCTGAACCCTTTTCCTTCAGGAATGTCCAGGTGAACATGCACGTTCCCTACCTTCGAGACAATCGCAATACCATTTACATTGACCTCCCCCTTCCCATCCCCAGGGTCTGTGTCTGCCTCCGTGTCCCCACCCTCACCACCCCTTGTACCAGTACCGATGCACCCTCACCCTCCTACCCTACTGGTTTCCTCTGCCCTCTCTCACACTCACCATTCCAATCTACCATGCCCACCCTGAGTTACTTCCCAGGAGGCTCATTTCACTATACAGATCCCACCCTTGCATGTACGCTTGGACATTCCAACCCTCCTCCCTACACCTCCTTCTCCCCTATACCTTCCCCCATCCCTACACCTTCTGCCCTCTATATAGCTTCCTCCCTTCCTCCTCACTTACACCTTCGCCACTCACCTCCCAACTTCAATCTCTAACACCTTCAACCCCCTCTCAACTTCACGCTCCCCTGCCTAACACCTTCCCTAACATCACCCCAACCCACCCACCCCCATTCCCCCCACCCCAGTGCACCTTCCTCTCCTACTAACACCTTCCTCTCTATCCCCCTTCGCCAAAGCCCCTGGAGGGTGATGCGTGCCCATGGCGAAGTCTCTGAAGTTCTGAAGTAGTTCCGAAGCATCAGTGAAGTCCATGATGACCTGAAGCCTCAGAGAAGTCGGAGTTGCTGCGTGGAGTCCTCCACTTTCCGAGAGCTGCTTCGTAGAGAAGCCGTGTGCATGGGAATCCACCCGGCATGAGATGCATGTGTCCCTACCAGGGTCTGGTAGGTGCAGAGCTCCAGCATCTTCTCCTCTTCGTGTGTCTGCAAGCTGAGCAGAGCCCTAAAGGTAAGTCCCGACTCTTGCACGTCATGCTGGTCCAGGCGTGATCTGGACCAGTGTGTTTTCCCTCCAGTGTAATTTGTAAACCAGGTGTGGGGGACGATTCCAGTTGGGCCTCACTTTGCATCTTATTAGCGGGATGCACATCGGTTTCACAAGGGCCTCCAACGGGATTCATGACCCACCGTGGTGAAATCACTGGATGATCCCGCTGTGATTTCACACCGGCATGAAACTGACTCCTGTCCCTCCTGCCGAATTTCGCCCCCCCACCCCCCACCCCCAACACCTCCCCCAGCCTGTCCTGACCCCCGCCACAAACGGGAGCAGAAAATCCTGGCCATGCGCTGCACCAGTTCAAGAAGACGGCTCACTTGAACTTCTTAAGTGAAATTTGGGATGGTCAATAATTGCCGGCCTTGCTAATCACGCCCACATCCCACAAACACATAAAAAATAAGTTTACAAATGCATGTGCTGTTTGTAGAAGATTTAATATTTATAATTGATGAAAGCTATGTCATAATAAAGAACAGAAAAGTTTCCAATGAAATGAAAGTACTACAAAGACTCATCAATATGTGCATCAGTAGCATCATACCTAAGTATGGAAAATCTCAGCCTCTCTAAGCAGGAAAATTAACCAATGTAGAATGATGATGAAAATTGTTTAATTTTACGTTAATAACATCACTTGGTTTTTTGCAGTTGTTTTTGTAACAACAATATTTTAGCCTCAAACAAACAAAATAAATGTTCAGAATCATTCTAAATTTGAAAGAAAAAATATTTTGCTTCATTTTCTCTGTTCTTTTTCTTATATTTTTTTTTGTGCATCATTTAACATTTATCAATTCTTTATTTCTAATATGTCCTACTCAAAATTTATATTTTTCTCCACTTTTAATTTATTTTTCCTGGGGCTTTCAAATTCCAACATCTGATCTGGAAGACAGGAGGAATGAGATCTTGCTGGGAGCAGCAAATAAACCACATGATCATTTTGTTAGACTTGCACTTGTTCCTGGAATTTCTGAATGGCAAGTTGCCATCAGCAGGATGCCCAAGTAGCAGAGTGCCCTCTGCAAGGGAGCTGAGACCTGTGTGAAGGGGGAAAGCGACTGTGCATCTCTTCAACCAATCAGGTTGAAGAATCGTTAATGAGCAGCAAAGAATCTGAACAGGAAGTGCCAGAACAGTGAATGCCATGCCCAATCAAGTACAGAAAGGGAAATAAAGAGAAGAAAGAAAGATTGGGCAATTAGAGATACAGATGGAAAAAGTAAAAAAAAAAATCTCAAAATCTCCAACAATAATTAAAAGCTGAAGGAATGAAAATCCACGCTTGCAAAAGTTAAATTTCAGTGCAAGGGAATTGTTTGTAGGTAATTAAGACTTACTGCACTGTTAAAAGTACTTAGTTAGGAATGGATAAGTCCCAACTTTCTGGTGTGAGTTTAATCCATATTTACCATGACAGTACAGGATCTTTGCTCCTCTCAGTGCATTTGATTGGGAACCATGATGGTGAGGTGCCATTTTCATGCAGGTTACAGAGGAGCAGCACATTGTGGAAAACAACTTTAAAGTTTCTGAGTTTAATTGCATGTGCGCTCGCCAGAAGTTACCGTCTAATTTGCATGTACATGATGGCTGGAAACTAGCTCAGTAGCTCACAACTGAAAGGTGCTTTCTCAGTCAATTTGATGCTCAGTACTACAAATGATTGATAAAATTGTATCGTGGACTTGAAGATTATTGTTCAACCAGCTATCAAATCTCAGAAAACAATAGCTCCCCGTGGAGATAATTCATCTGTGATGGTTCAAGGAAGAACATTTGTGTTCTTCACGATTTGTAGTAAGTAGCATTTACAGTGAATGCAGAAATGCATTTTTTGACGCCCATTTACAATTCCATTATAAATACTGAACAACAAAAATCTCCCCCAAGAGTTTACTTTTATCATTGAATGCTTAAGTACTTTGCTGAGTTGCGGTCTGAATGAATCACTTTATCATATGCTTAGAACATCCCTAAGCATTTTCACATTCAATTCAATTACTTTTTGAAATGTGGTCACTATTGTGTAAACTAATGCAACAAACAATTGGCACACAGCCATCCCAAAAACAGTAATGTGTATTATGTTTCTTGTGATGTTGGTTAAGGGACAAATGTTGGTCAGGGCACAGAGGGAAGTGTCCAAACTTTGAATGTCCACTTGAACAGGAAAAATGATGCCACAGTTAAAAGACTTATATGAAGGACCACACATCCAACACTACCTCAGGGCAGTAATGTTAGCCAAGATTGTGTGCTCAGGTTCTGGAATGAGATTTAAACCCACCACTGTGTCACTCAGATGTAAGAGTGCTACCAATTGAGCAAAACTGGCACCACAGAATACGTGACTCATATTGGACATAATTTATCTTGCTTTGTGATGAGGACAATTTACAACTTTGTTCCAGTGACTGATCAGATTGGCACACAAATGTGATAGAACATTTTCTATTGTTCTGCATCATATATCGTCCATAGTGGCTGTCAATGACAGTCTAGAGAGCTAATGTAATACAATATATGATTATATACATGTCCTTATAGAGGTACCATTGTCATGTAAATAAGCAATCAGACAAATGTGATATATGCTATAGTTGTAACAGCAGTGGTCCAGTTGATAGGATCTTGCCTCTAAATCAGAAGGTTGTAGTTCAAGCCCCACTCCAGAGACTTGAGCACAAAAATCTATGTTATCATGCCAGTACAGTGCTGAAGGAGTATTGGAGGTGCTGTCTTTTAGATGAGATGTTAAACAGAGGTCAGGTTTGCTCTAACAGGTAAAGACAGAAGATCACACAGCATTATTTCAAAGAAGAGCAGTGGAGGTCTTCTTGGCTAATATTTATCCCTCAATCGACATCACCAAAATCAATCATGAGGGGAGGCGATGATGTAGTGGTATTGTTGCTGGACTAGTAGTTCAGAGACCCAGGGTAATACCCTGGGGATCTGGGTTTGAATCCCACCACAGCAAATGGTGGAATCTGGAATTGAAAGCCTAACGATGATGATGTTGAAACTATTGTTGATTGGTGTAAAAACCTATCTGGCTCACTAATGTCCTTTAGGGAAGAAATCTGCTGTCCTTATCTGGTCTAGTCTACATGTGACTCCTGACCCACAGCAATGTGGTTGTCTCATAAATGCTCTCTAAACAAGGGCAATTAGGGATGGACAATAAATGCTGGCCTAGCCAGTGACCCCCACGTCCTATGAATGAAAAAATAATTGTGGCCTATATCACATTGCTGATTATGAGAGCCTGCTGTACAATTGTTGCTACATTACAACAGTGACTATACCTCAGTGCACTTTATTTAAGACAGAGATGAGGAGACTCTCTTCTCTCTAAGAGACTCAGGAATCTGTGGAACTCTGAACCAGAGAATGATAGACGCAGGGTCATTGAATATTTTAAAGGCAGAGGTAGATAGACTCTTGGCTAACAAGGGAGTCAAAGGATATCAGGGGTATGCACGAAAGTGGAGTTGAGGCCAGAATCAGATGAGCCATGATCTCACTGAATGGTGGAGCAGGCTTGAGGGGCCAAATGGCCTACTTTTGCTCTTAATTCGTATGTTCATATGTTTTGCTGTAAAGCACTTTGGTGTGGTGAGTGGTGAATGGTGCTATATAAACACTGGCCTTTCTATGTTGTGTAGGTTTATTCTGTGCTATTCATATTAAGCAGGTTCTGCTATTCAATTATAACCCTTGATTGTAGAATTGGTCCAGGGATGCAAGAACAGACAGACCAATTCCTCACCAGTGAAAAATAAGCCAACATCTTTAATCTCAACAGTGATTTATATTGTATGATGAATATTGCAATGAAAGATTGAGATTATTGTTGCATTTTTAGTCAGTGGAACTCAGTGCAAATAATGGAGAAAAAATAATTCAGAGAAAAAAATTGGGAATCGCTGCCAAAAATGGAAAATTTGACTAGGTTTTTGATATTACAGCTGCTAAAACCATTTCTTTTTTTCTTTTTACAGTAGAAGGAAAAAGGCAGGCACTGTTTGACATGAGCTACAGTGCAAAGTCCACCAGTGCCATTATATAAAAAAAATCTGAACTTGACATTTAATGTGGATTTATATATGTTCAGTCAACTGCATTCCCACCAGTTGCATCCACAGGGATTTATAAGCCTTTGAAACATTCACGATCAAGTTCATTTTTTGTTAAATCAGAAACTGTTTGGCTCAGATATAAAGTGAAGTATGTGCAAAATGATTGTTGCAACGTTTAATTTTGAGCTGGTGCACCTCAGTTTATCATCGTATCGTACTCAGTACCACTTTCTCCCTTTATTTTTGCTCACATGTAAGTAATACTATGTCAAATTAACATAGTAATGTCCCTGTACATAGCTCTTAGTCCTGGCAAAAATGTGAAGATATACGACATTAAGGATTGCCAAAGTAGATTAAGCTATTCCTGGAGAAATAAAAGGCAACAAATTATTTTAAATGATCCATGGAAATTGGGCACAAGCCACCAATATATGACAATGCATACACCCTTCAGCAATCCCATGCATTAATTCTTTAAGTACTAAATGTTACATTCATTTTCTATTCACACATTGCGCCAATAATTTTATGTCTTATATATTAATGTGAAAGAAATAGAACAAGCTATTTCATGGGAGTGATTGTCAGACAAAATTTGACACCAAGTTACATAAGAACATTCTGGAATAGTTGACCAAAAGCAAGTTAGGAAATCAGAAAGTGAAGGATATACTCAGCTGGTCAGACAGTATCTGTGGAAAGAAATAGAGTTAAGTTTTCAGGTTGTGATCACGATCTGAAACATTGGGCAGGGTTTTCTGACCCTGACACCTGCTGGCATCATCACAGGTGGGACTGAAAAATTTGGAGCGCCGTTAAGAGCCAACAGCTCTGCAAATTTTCCTGGCCTGTCCGCGACGATGTCCGCAGGTGTCGGGATGGGAAAATCCCTCCCATTAACTCTGTTTCTCTCCACAGATGCTGTCTGACCTGCTGAGAATTTCCAGCATTTTCTATTTTTATTTCAGATAGCAACTGTAATATTTTGCATTTGGATGAAAGACTTGGTCAAAGAGGTAGGCTTTAAAGAAGCATGGATAGGGAGTGAGGCGGAGCAGTTTGGCAAGAGAATTGTAGAGCTCAGGGCCTATGAAGCTGAAGGCACAGCTGCCAGTGGTGGAGTGATGGAAATCGGTGATGCACAAGAGGTGAGAATTGAAGAGAAAGAGAACTTGTAGGGTGATAGGTCTGGAAAAGGTTGTGCCCATGGAGCAGTAGTGAAGATTCTTGGGAGCAAGTCAGCCACTTGACATCTAGACAATGGTATTCAAAAAATCTGAAGAGAAAAGTTAATTAAAAGGGAGATTAAAAAAAAAGAATTAAATAATAATGAGTTAGCAAGAATATGGAGCTGAAAGTTCATTTGTACCATATTTCAAACAAACCTTAATTGACTTGGCTCATATTTATTGAGAAGAGATTGCTTCATTCTTGAGTTATAATGACTCCAGTTAAAGGGAAAGGTTTGAAAAAGTCAAGCTCTGCAGTGTTAAGAGGGTGATAAGAGGGCCTTCATAGACAGTTTTAAATATTATAAATATTTAATGTTTATAGACAACATCAAATAATAATGCTTTTAATGAGCCAAGAGACTAAATAAATCTAAATAAGTGAAAGTTCAATTTAAAACAGACATTAGGAAAACCTTTTACCCAATGGCTGGGCTTCTCTGCTAGGTCAAATAGTACAGACAGGACCATTAGCATTTTCAAAAGAGAACTGACAGCTGCAGTGCACAAGTTAATGTACTAAACAAATGATTGAGATGAATAGCAAAATGCATTTAAGGGGAAACTAGATAAGTACATGAAGGAGAAAGGAATAGGATTTTATGCAGACACAGTGGGATGAAATAGAAGGGGAGGAGGCTCATGTGAAGCATACACATAGGGCTGACCCTTCTGGTCAGCGTGCGGCAGTGGGCCTGACGTGCCGATGCGTAAAATGATGAGCGGTGATGTTGGGTGTATGACCCAACGTCATTGTGCATCATCTCGATATTGCGTTCGGCGGGTGCATGCATGATGACACCACCAAACACATCTTCCCTTCACTCCCCGCCATTGGAATTCTAAAGGGATCCTCCGGGACACCCTGGTCCATTCCTCCATCACCTCCAACAGCTCAACCCCCTCCCACGGCACCTTCCCATGCAACCGCAGAAGGTACAACACCTGCCCCTTTACTTTCCCCTTCCTCATTGTCCAAGGGCCCAAAAACTCCTTTCAAGTGAAGCAGCATTTCACTTGCACTTCCCTCAATTTGGTCTACTGTATTCGCTGCTCCCAATGCAGTTTCCTCTATACTGGAGAGACCAAACGCAGACTGGTTGACTGCTTTGCGAAACACGTTTGGTCTGCCCGCAAAGATCACCCAGACATCTCTGTCGCTTGCCATTTCAACACTCCACCCTGCTCTCATGCCCACATGACCGTCCTTGGCTTACTGCATTGCTCCAGTAAAGCTCAACGCAAACTGGAGGAACAGCACCTCATTTTCCGACTAGGCACTTTACAGCCTTCCGGACTTAATATTGAGTTCAACAACTTCAGATCATGGACTCTCTCCTCCATCCTCAACCCCTTTTGATCCCCTTTTTCCAAAACATTTATTTTTTAATTTTTGTATATATTTTTTCCCACCTATTTATATTATTATTATTTAAAAGATTTAAGCCTATTCATTGTTTTATCCCCACTGTTTAGCCTATTTTGATCTTTTCTCCCATACCGTCCCCTCCCCCCACTCCACCACCACTAGGGCCATCTGTCACTTGCTCATCCTGCTTTCTACTCTTAATGTCACCATTAGCACCTCCTTTAGCCAGTATCGCCACCATCAACACCCCTTCGACCTTTTGTTTATGACATCTTTCTCAATCTCTCCCTTGTCTCCAACTATCGCTGGCCTTCTATCCAGCTCCACCTGTCCCACCTCCCTTAAACAGTATATATTTCACCACATTTTTACTTCTCTTTAGTTCTGAAGAAGAGTCATACCGAGTCAAAACGTTAACTCTGTCTTTCTCTCCGCAGGTGCTATCAGACCTGCTGAGTTTTTCCAGCAATTTTTGTTTTTGTTTCAGATTTCCAGCATCTGCAGTGTTTTGCTTTTATTTTAAAAAGTAATTACACTTGTTAAGAATGCTGCCTGTCCAACCTTAAGGTTGTCAGGCAGGCAAAGAGCCCAGGCAACCTTCACGTTTTTCAGGAAACCTCATCTACAGGTGGGCTGAGGTTTCCTGAAACTTTTGAAAAATAAATAAATACATTTTCCGAACTTCACAAACATGGCCCAGCACCTGTGGCACTGTCACATGAGGGGACATGTTTAAATAAATTTTGACTTTATTTATTGAAGTTTTCTAATCCATTCAATCTCCCCGAGGCAGCTCCGTGCCTCAGGGAGATTGTTGCAGTCTTTCACATGCATGCATGTGGAAGACCGCAGGCCCCAACTCTCCCTCCTCACCCCCCACTCCCACCCCGCACAGGTAGCGTTGAGCGCTACTGGCTGCACATTACGCTGGGCGGACCTTAATTGGCGCGCCTGCTCCCGCCTAGCCTGCCCACCATAGGAGAAGTTCACCCCATAGGCACAGACCAATTAGGCTGGGTGGCTTGTTTCTGTGCTGTTGTTCTATGCAATTTTCTATGAGATCAAATGACCTTTTCCCACGATGGAGTATTCCCATGTCCTTAAATAGACATTGCACGCGACAAACTTGGAACTAGTTTTCACTTGTACTTTCACCTTGAACTCAGCACTGTCAATGATGGGCCAAATGACCACCTTCTGTGACAGTGATTCTATGATACATTCAGATGTAAGCAATAGGGAAAATTATACATATATACATATAAAGAAGAAACTGTGCCTTTCAACTGAATCTCCAGACCAACCAAAACCAGACATTTTACAGAATGTTACATGGCATTTACAGCACAGAAACAGGCCATTCAGCACTGGAGGTCCACTCTGGTATTTTTTCTCTCCGAACCTCAGCCTATCAACGTTTGCTTCTATTCCTTAAGTCCCTATCCAGCTTTTTCTTTGAACGCATCTAACATTTCATAACATTAACCAAAATATTTTAATGAGGATCAATGGAGTGCAACAGAAAGATAACAGTGGATGCAGTTGGGACATTGGCTGAGAGTTTTCCTGAGGATTCGGTGAATCACAGGCTGAAGATTTGCATATCACATACTCCCCTTTTGTTTCTCTACCGGATAAAACGCTATGTTACAGTTAACAGCACAGAAGGAGACCACTCAATCTAGTGCCCCTTTGCTGGCTCTGAAAGAACTGTCCATTGAATTCCACTCCTCCGCTCTTTCCTCATGGCTCTGCAAAATAGCTTCCCTTTAAGTATTTATACCATTCCCATTTGAAAGTTATTATTGAATCTACTTCCACCAGCCTTTCGGGTAGTGGGTTCCAGATCATAACAACTTGTTGTCTTGCTTAGTAAAATTAATTAAAGTATTTACACCATGCAACATATCAAATTATGCTTTTGCTTAAAATATCAGCTGAACATGTAATTGTTTCATTTTACAAAACCGTTTTTTATAAAATGGCCATAATCAACTCTGGTTCCTGCTGCTGGTTCTGTAGCTACAGACCTGTCACTCCTGCCCCCTCCTCCTCCTCCCTGCTCCTGCTTACAGATTACCTACCTCCCTCTTTCACTCCTATCCTTATTTTGTCTCTTTGCCTCTTTACCTCCTCCAGTAATGATTCCTTTGCTATTTCTGCTGCTGTAACTTTGCTCCTGGTCTCCTGCACCCATAACCTTCTTGGTTAGATGGCAATTCACTAGTCGAACACACTGTGGCACCTTGTTTGGTATTATGTATCTTTGCATTCGTGAAGTAATGTATGACTAATGTAACATTTATAGGTAAGCATTTATTCCCGAATGCAAAAAAAGTGTCAACAATCAAAAACACCACAGGGGTAGAGAGAGGAAAAGTGCTTCTGTGGATTTATTACAGAAGGGGAAGAGCTTCAGACAGTTGATTTCCTGTTGGTTCGCTTTCCACCTGGAACAGGTGTGCAGAGGGTTCGGAGCGGATGCTCTGCAACAGGTGAAGGTCAGGCAGCCCTTGTCCACCTTCCTTTGGTTTTGAGGCATGTGGGGAGGAGTGGAGTGTCAGAAATATCTACAGGAGGCTGCCCCTTTCTTCCAGTTGCCTAGAAGAGCACTCCTGATCCTTCTAGCTCTGGAAAAGAAAGTTTCAGACTTACTAGAAATCCTTTCCTGTCTTCAGACCTACCTAGTGAGGAAGCCATGGCAGCTTTCCCTGCTCAGGGCCTGATTAAAATTGCAGAAGAGGCCTATTGATGCAATAGGAGCCCAGGTTTCATAAATGTATGAGGCTTCTGTCTGCTTCAGGTGGGTGCCTCATCCACCTGCAAGTCTATGCAGATTAACACCACAGTCAGAAATTCTGGAGACCCGTAAAACTATGTAACTTCCTTTTTTTAACTGTTTGTTTCCACTGTATCAATAAGTTTAACCCAATTCCCTTGTGACAACGGTAAGACAATTCTACAAACTCAAATTGAACAGTAAAGAGCATTAATCTACATTCACAGAATCAGAGAGAATCACAGAATCATGATTCTCGTGGTGTGGTGCAGAAGGAGGCCATTTGGCCCATCATGTCTGCATCGGCTCTCCAAATGAGCGCCTAGTTCCATTCTCCCGCCTTCTCCTCATAACCCAGCATATTCTTCCTTCTCAGACAACAGTCTAACACCCTTTTGAATATTTCCATTGAATTGTGAAACATGCAATTTGAATGCTTTATGATGACTGTGGAAGAAATGAGAGAAAATCCTCACAATTTTTTTGCCTCAAAATTCCACTACAATAGCGATGGAATACTGGATAAACACTTAGCGTAAGCCCATGACTCATGGTCAAGTCAGTAAAACATTGAAAGACTTGCATTTATATAGTGCCCTTCAACAACCTCTGGACATCTCAAAGTGTTTTTACCGTCAATGAAGCACTTTTAAAGTGTAGTTAATATTGTAATGTAGCAAAGTATAAAAGTAACCTGGTATTTTCAGCAATGTCTTCAAGCTGGTGGGTTTGTTCAGAGGTTTTACCTGGCTCTTGTCAAGTTTCTGGCTTTTTTAGAATGAGTTTTAAATCATCTGCCCAATTACTTCCTACCGTAAATTCTGCCCCCTTACAGAAACCCAGTGGCCACTGCAGACCTCCTTCCGAACACCACTGCTGGAAGGAAAAGTCACCCGAAATGGCACGTGTCCAAGGTATCAAATATTTTAAGCGCTGGTAATGGGCATATTTTCTTACTTACTTGGAGACAGCCTGACCAATGGGAAAATGAATAATAATAGGTAAACTTCCAATAAAACTGTGAATGTTTTCCTTGTTCCCCCTAGAATGCCAGCCTAACATTGGTGGTGGTGGTGCAGATAGCTCAGGGAGGCCACGTTACTGTGGCAACGTGCACTCTCTTCCACCAGACCTCGTGTCACCCTCATTGCCCTAGCGAAACTCATGACGTTCCATGATGTTATCACACCATTTGGTCTTCTGCCTCCCCACACAATGTGTTCCCTTGATCATTCCTTCCAGCATTATCTTTTCTATACCAATGCTTTGTGTCATATGCCCAGAGCACTTCAATATGCGTCTGTCCACCCCTGATAACAATCTGTCTGTGTTGTGAATTCCCATCTGTTGTCATGCCCACTCGCTTGTATGCCCATCAGCCCATTTCACCCTGAGTGTCCTTCGGAAACACCAAAGCTCTAAAGAACTGATCTTGTTCCTGTCTATCTTCTTCATGGTCCAACACGTGCACAATACGTGACAATAGGAAACACCAATGCTTTAAGAAGCTTCAGTTTGGTCATGTTCCTGATAGATTTATCATTCGAAGCATTAGTTGCTGCAGCCTAACATTATAACCAGCTTATTCAGCCCTGACATGTTCAGTTCCACAGGTGATCCCAATGGCACAAGAATTATACCATTCTGTGTTTAATTGCATTGTGTCTTACCTTACCCTTATAATCTTCAAACTTGTTCTTAGCCAGGTTTTTTTTTTCAAACCAGCTATTTATTAAAGGAAAGTTTAATCAACATATGATTGATTACAGTTCTTCAGAGTCTATTCCACTCAGTGAGGGGAAAGATCTTCTAATCCCTTGTCTTATTTGATGCTTGCCAACTTCATACTTAAGCCCTCTAGTTTTGTGATCCCAGTTTAAATTAAATTAAGCAGCCTGATTAACCAGCCTTTCCATTTTTAAAAGTCCATGGCTGTAACTCTTCTGAGTTTATATTGAATTATTCCAACTGGATCCTTTTCTGTCACCAGTGTAAGGGGAAATTCATTGTTCACAATATCAAGATATACCATGTCAAAGGGATGAGGCTATATCAGGTAATAGCAAATAAAACTCAGCTTTACTGATACAAAATATATTTGTTGACCAGAAAAGTAAGAGAAAGCCCACTAGCATTTCTTAAATGCATCATTTCTTTTCCACTGAACATTTGGCATTTTGGGCCTCCATTCATTCAGGGCTTCTGTGGTGATTCTGTTGGTTGGAAGGAGCAGTCCTGGTCTTGCAGTGGTGACTTGTTTCAGTAGGGAGCCGCTCTCACTGGAATGAATGGAGCTGCCCCTAAGCAAAATGGCAATTCTTCCGATGGCCAAGAAACTCAAAAGTATTCCAGATCTGGTAATCACATTCGCCATCATTAATTTTTAACGTATGGAGGAAAGGTTTACTGAATCGGAAGCACTCCCTTTAGATTTTTCTCACTACTTAAACATTGTTGGTTGCACACCAATACAATAGCCATGTAACCGTCCCAACATTGAGCAAGTGCAGCCTAAAGTCAGTATTGGTGAGGTAGTCACACAGCAAAGTTTTGCTTGAGGCAATGTAGCTATGATCACCTCATGCTAACAGTACTAGAGTACATTGCACATGCTCAGTTCAAGTGTCTTGTTGTTATCCTGGATGTAGAAGACCATTGTTGTAAAATGCCCTGGGTGTTGAGCGCCAAAGTGAACTCAAGAGCCAGCCTTCGCCCACTCACTAAACAACTTCTGTTCAGTGTTTACAAATCTCAATTCCTTCACATCCCTCAACTTGGCACAGATAAGCTCACTACACTTGTGTTTGCAACATTCTTAAAACTCAGCACAGATCGAGTGACCCACAGGGAAAAGGCACTCCAGAAGAGCAACAAACAGATGCATGAGAACAGATGCAGGAACTAAGAGAGAAAAAACAGTGGTACCCAACACACTGAAGGGAGATCTACAGATTTCTTATGTTCTTATGCACAGAGAAGACAGAAAAAATAAGCAGGGGTATAGACCCAGAGGAAGAAAATAGAACATTAAAAAAAATGCAGCAGATAAGGTGCTCTAGTTCATCCATCTCTGTTTTCCTTAAACACTATGGCCTGAATTTTCAGGCCCGCCCAGGCAGGTACGATCAGCGAGCCTGGGATCAGCCGGGAAATGGACCACCGACCGCGATCGACCCCTGACCACGATTTCCTGCCGGGCTGGCCAATCAATGGACAGCCAGCGTGAAACGTGCCCTGAAAAGCTCAGCACTGCCAGGGTGAGGGCGGGAAGAGGACGTGCAATAACGTCAATGTGGGCATGGGCCAGCACAGACAGAAAGCTCCCTGAAGGCAGAGAGCTGCCGCAGGGAGCTGAAGACCTGAAACAGCAAAAATAATGGCTTCAAAAGCGGAAAAAAAGTGTCATAGCCAGTCACCTGAAAATTTAGCTTATCAATATGCTGTCCGTTGAAATTTATTTATATTTGATTTCATCACGGAAATCTCATCCTGCCCGTGGATGAGTTTTGTTGAAAAATGCAAAGGCCGCCTGGCCAATTCACCCATCTGCCAACTGTAGGGTGGACAAGCTACGTAAAATGACAGAAAATTGTATTTTCTAAGGTTAGTGAGATTTATTGTAAAGAAGGAATAGTGGGGTCTGGTTGTGTGTGTGTGTGTGTGTGTGTGTGCGTGTGGGGGTCTTAATTGAATCAAAGACAGGTGGCCTGAAGGTTTTGATGTATCAGAAGAGAAGCTAGGTTTGAAATGCTGCAGAAGTAAATGTGGCTGAAGTTTTACAATGTGAGGTGTAAAAGGAAAATTTGTGTTTGAGATAAACCGGGGTAGTCATGAATTTCAAGAAGAGGTGGTGAAATGTTACACTTAGCCAGAAGAAGCCAAACAGTGTGTTTATTTTTCCCAAAGCTTACTGATGAAAGATTTTTATTCTTAGAAATGTAAAGTCCAAAGGCATATTGAAACAATGGGATGTCCATTAAAAAGGGAGATACGTGTATAAAGGAGATGAGGTTATGTGTAAGGAAAGAAGGCATTCTAAGATCTAACAAATATGAAAAGCCTTCAGCCTCTAGATACCAAGCTGCTTCCTATAGGAACTGAAGAAAAGAGAATTCACTGTGAATATCCCTGTCCAAGGTATTGTGTGCGCTTTGCCTGGGTGTGTTAAAATTTATTTTGTTTTCACTGTTGCCTTAATGGAGGTGTAACTGGGAGTTAGATTAATTAGGGGAGCTAGGGGTTACCATAGTTGTGATTTGTAGACCGATGTATGTGCTTAAAACTTTTCCTTTCATTAATAAATGTTTAATTTAGCTTTATAAAACACCTCTAAGTCTTGATAAACTCATTACTACTGATTTCAAGGCACACATCTCGAAATCAAAATACGAATTGCAAAATAGTTGTGACAGTTGTTTGAAGTTTCCCTCTGGGATTTGAGCAGCTCAGCATTTACTATTTGCTGTGCCATAACAATGGGTTTAATTGCCGGCAGGCACGCTTCCGACTTTTATGCTCGCCCGCTGACCAAAATATTGCGTGAGCGCAGGATGACTTTAGACGAGCGTCCCAACATCATCTCACGCGATTTCATGTCCGATCGGGTCAGGTGCGTACCCACCCGATCAGCGTAAAGTTCTGCCCTAAGTATGCGTTTGGGATAGTTGAAACAGAAAATAAATTACAGATGGAAGGGATGGGGGGTAGGGGGGAGTTCTTTTCAGTCTGTTGCTATTCACAGACCGATTCCAATATCATCTTCGATATATGTTGATCAAATGGTTCATATTTGTAAATTTGTACGTAAGTCTAATGACATAAACCCGTCCAATCAGTGCCAAATCATTAATCTTGATGTTTGCTTCTAAAACTGATAACTGATATTGAAATGAAAAATGAGGGGCAGAATTTTCCTGGAATTGCACTAAGTGCAGTAGCGGGCGGGTAAAATGGAGTCCTATCTGCTGATGAAGATGGCGTGTTTTCACACCATATCATTCCGAGCCCGCCTCATTATTTATTAACTCTCGCGAAACACGCTGTTTCCATGGCGGCCGGGATCACATTCAGCCATCCGCCATCACCCACAGTTGCAGCATGCCAACCGCCATCTTTAAAAGGCAGCCACCGGCAAAGTGCTCATTGCCACCAGCTCACCTGCCCGGGAGACATGGCCAACAAAGGAAAAAAGACTGCAGCCCCCCCCACCACTTCAACTACGGGTCCCTCGAGCGACTGCTGGATGCCATAGAGGCCCGATGGGATGTGCTCTATCCCTGCTCTGGGCGCAGGATGGGCGGCAAAGTCACCAACCCGGCTTGGGAGATGGTGGCAGTGGTGGTCAGCACAAAAGCCCTGCAGAGGAGGACAGCCACCCAGTGCCACAAAAGGATGAATGATCTCCTCCGTTCCACCAGGGTAAGTCACTCTCTTCATCACTCACACTCACAAACCCAAAAACACATCCATAGGGCCCTCACTCACTGCCAGTGCAAGGGACATCACCATTCACTCTTTCACACTCACCGCCATTGTCCTCATCCTGTCCATGGGACCACTTGCCACCCACACAGGCCAGGCCTACTTATCATCTGGCCCATTGGATGTCCTGATACACTCCCCGTCTCTATCCATGCAGAACAAACTGGCTCACAACAGGAAGGAAAGGTTGCAGATAGGTGGAGGGATGCTGGAGGTCAAAGTTCTGACAGAATTCAAAAACAGAGCCATCCAGCTGGCTGGCAATGAACGGGACCAGTCCTGTGCTGATGATGAGGTCAGAGCCTCTAACAAGTGAGGATCCAGCAGTGCAACATCCACCAGACAACCATGCCGTGAGTGATGTATCTTGTTTCACAGGCCACTGCCATGCACTAATTATCTCCCCTTGCTTTTGCAGGCACATCCGCCAAACAGCCCAGAGTCCATGACCCAGGGCCTCGAATCAAGTCACAAAGAAACATCTGGAGGAGGAATCTAGAAGCACCCTCCCTGAAGTCCCGTCACAGCGCTCACCCACACCATCCACCAGTGCAGAGACGCACACCTCGGGTGGGACATAGCTTTAAAGTGGCCTTGAGATCACAATCTGGTGAGCACATCGTACATTCTGATTGACAGTGGGTGGAGGCAGGGGCTTCCCAGGTCCCCGGCACTCAGAGGACTGCTGCAGGCCAGAACGTTGCTGAGTCCGAGTCAGATGATGAGCCTCTGGACTCGGACATGGCACAGTTGCTAGAGCTGCAAAGGCAAGCGAGGGAACATCAGGAAGGGATGTCCGCTGCACTCCTCAGATTGCAAGGCACGATGGAGGAGTCCATCCATCTTCAGGCTGAGGTGATAGCGCCGGCATTGCAAAGCGCTGAGGCCAACACTGGCAGGATGGCGGCCGCCATAGAAACCTTGCTCCAGAATGTCGCTCCTGCACTGCTGCACGGGCTTAACTCCATCACTAACGCCATAGTTGGCCTCCAACAGTGTGTACGCGAGAGGGGTGCTGGGCAGCTCAATCTCACTCCAGCAACCCCACTCATGGAGTCAGCCAGGGCTCATCAGGCACCCATAGAGAGGAGGATCAGCAGGTGCACACTCCGGAGCTATCCACCCAGATGGGAGTGACCGACCCACCCGAATCCCCTATTCCTGTGCCTCCGCAGATCCAGCTTCATAGGCTGAGGAGGATGCCACTGCCGCACAGCAGCACCCCAAAAGCAGGCCTGGGCCCTTCAAGTCTCGGCCCTCCAGAGGACGCTCGCCAAACTCATCACAAACAGGGCGTCACAGTCAGTAGGCTGCCTCCACCTCTGGTGCAAATGTCAGGGCAGGGTTAGGAAAGTTAGATAAAAGTAGTTGCACAGCCTGGCCACAGGTGTTGGTCACTTGTACATACTGTTCACTATTGTCAGTAAACTCCTAAGAATGTCACCCTGCCTGTGGCTCCTTGTTCTGATGAGCAATGTTCTTGTCTCTCAGATGTGAAACCTTTCTGCACAAGATAGAAGGCTGGTGTCTCAGTCCAGGGCCTCTTCCCTGTGCTCAGATCACAGTGATAGTCCAGTTTCATACTCCCTGGAAATATTACTGATGCCTGAACTTGATGGTGCTGGTCATTGCTGCCAGAATGTAGTGGGCAGGCACCACAGAGTTCCCTCACACTCTCTGTATGCTCTCAGCATCTTTAAGGTGGGGCTGGCCCCCATCACTCCAGCATCTGTGACCAGTGATGCTGTGCACCAGCTCCTGAAGGGCTGAGGTGCTGAAGGCAGACACAGCATTGAATGAGTCTAAAGTTTCATGGCTGTGTCTCTGAAATGGCCCTGATCACGGAGCACAAGTGAGCTGCTCTCGGCCTGACAGGAGTCAGACATTCTCAGAGGCTATGTGAAGATCTATGGAGTGTCCTCACTTCATGTTATCTTCATCCTCCTGCGATCGAGAGACTATCAGGGCCTCCACGGCATTTCCATGACGGGAGCATTCTCACAAAGGGTATTGGCGCTGCCATAAGCCAGACTGGAGTCAAACCTTCACAACTGCGATGTGAGGATCTATGGGGACACCTCACTGCATGTTGTCATTATCCTCCACAATTCTGGCAGCTACGAGGGTCTCCCAAGTGTGTCTGCCTCCCGTGGCCAGCGCGAGAGCCTCATCCCTGTCATGATCATTACTGAGGACCCCCTCACCCTCATCACAGTCGGCATCCTCCTCATCCCAGGAGACCCCCAGCTCCTCCATCTCCTTTTCAGCCAGCTCATCTCCCCATTGGTGTGCCAGGTTGTAACGGGTTCAGCAGGCAACAATGATGTGTGACGCCCTCTGCGGACTATATTTCAGGGCCCCACCAGAATTTTACCAGAATCTTATCCTCAGTGTCCTGATGGTCTGCTCCACCAAGCTGCGAGCTGCTGCATGAGCCTCATTATAGCGTCGCTCTGCTGCAGTCTGAGGCCGCCGCACAGGTGTCATCAACTACCACCTCTGTGGGTAGCCCTTGTCCCCAAGGAGCCAGCCCTGCAGCCTCTGTGGACCCTGGAAGACTGCAGGGACCTGCGAGCGACTCAGGATGTAGGCATCGTGCACACTCCCTGGAAACCGTACGCACAGCGGCAGGATGTGTTCCTGGTGGTTGCATACCAGCTGCATGTTGAGTGAATGGATACCCTTGTGATTGAGGCAGTCCACCGAGTGCAGCGATGGAGACCTGAGCACCACATGAGTGCAGTCAGTCGCACTCTGCACCTGTGGGAATCCTGAGATCAGGGCGAATCCAATGGCCCTCGCATCCTGGCTGTCCCGGTCCCAGGCGAAATGCACAAAGTTGTGTGTGCCATGGAGAAGGTGGCATCCGTGACCTCATGGATGCATTTGTGGGTGGTGGCTTGTGAAATCCCACAGAGGTCACCTGTGGAGCACTGAAAGGAGCCACTGGCATAGAAATTGAGCGCCGTGGTCACTTTCACAGCCACTGGCAGTGGATGTCTTCCATGTTGTCTTGGTGTCAAGTCCTGAAGAAAGTGGCAGATGTGAGGCACCAGGTCCCTGGACATGTGCAGTTATCGGTGACACTAGTTCTCAGTCATCTGCAGGAATGGCAGGCGGTGTCTAAAGACCTTGGGTGTCTCTAGGCACCAGCCTGCCATGATTCACTGTCACTCCTGGGCAGCGTGTGTGGTAGGTCCTGCTACCCCTTCTTCATGAGGTTGCTGCTCCTGCCTTTGCACAGCCAGGTGTCTCAGCCACTCTCTCCTCCGTCTTCGATGGTCTCTGTGGGTCATCAGGCGTACAGCTAAGTTACCAGGGTCCATGATCCTGACATGGTCCTCCTGCAGCATGAAAGAGAGAGAGAGACATGGTTATCACCTTTCCTGGCCCTGTGTGACCGCCCTTTAATGTTTCCCGGAGAGTGCTGGTCACCCCCAGGATGGCCAGAGATGAGTGCGCTGCATGGCTGCCCTGTCAAATGGGGGACACTGGCCCAAACTGGGATGCTGAGATTGTGAGCGCCTCCAGCAGTCACTGCTACATGGCCAGTGTTGGTGAAGAGATTGTACAACGTGTGCAGTCCAACTGCTCCACGGTCCAATAAAGTGGTGGCAGACTTGAAGACTGTGCCGGGGGGCGGGGGAGGTAAGATATGGAGTGCTTGATGGCCCTTTGGTGCCTCTGCGTTGCTTGCATGGGCGGGCAGGCAAGGAGCCTGACCCCAATCATATCATGGCGGCTGCACCCGATCTGGCTTGGTTGCAGAGGCCTGGTCAATTTATGCCGGTGTCCTTAATGCATGGCCACTTCCCTCACTACCCTGACCCCAACCTCGATTGCCTGTGTGCAGGATGCAGCACCAGGGCAGCACTTAACCACCACCCCCCCCACACACCAACAACAGTTGCCCCCGAGGCTAGCCAACACTTGCCCCCGGACACCCATCCCCTCAGCAGTCATCTCCGAGGCTGGCTAGCACTTGCCTTGCGCCCCTCCCCCACCCCAACACCCCCCTCCCCCCTCGGTACCCCGAGGCCTGTAAACAATGGGTGAGCTATTCACCCACCTCAGCTCCCCCAAAGCGAAGGTTGCCAAGTACAAATCACCTGTGTGCTGTTGCGAAACACGTTGGTGTGCTTTCCCGTCATGGTTCCCTCTGAGGCTGGCCAGCACTTGCCCCCGGACACCACTCCCCTCCCCCCACCCCCCACCTCCCGACCCCCCCACTTCATCAGTTACCTCCAGGGCCAGGCATCAATTTCCCCCCATCCCCCAGCGCCCATGAGGCCTGTAAACAACGGGCGAGCTGTGGTGAACGCTGCTGCTCACCCACCTCCGTTCCCCCAAAGTGAAGGCCACCAAGTGCACGTCACCTGAGTTTTGTTGTGAAACACGTCGGCATGCTTTCCCGCCAAGGTGGGCGGAGGGTGCGGCGCAGTTCCAAGAGCCTGGCGTGATGGCCTTTTCATTATATGCTAATGTATTGCAATTAGCTCCCTTCCCGACCAACGGCGGGAAACGTGGCTCGCCATTGGCAGGCTGAGTGGACGATAATGATTTGCCAATGTGAATCAAGTCATGCCTTATTTTCTGCACATGCCACCTATCACCCCCGCCGCCAGGGGGCTCAGAAAATTCCACCCTAGGACTTTTAAAAAGAGAAATGAGAAAATGTTTCCAATCTGTGGAAAGCTCCCTGATAGGCTGGAAGTTTTTATTAAAAGAAGAGTGTGGTAATTATGCTTTTATTTAGCGTGCAACAAACCTTTATGAATAATACTTATTAAAGAAGGTCATATGATCTGTAGTAACCAATGCAGAGATAGTGCAGAGATAGAGTTGAAGTTCAAAGCATACATGTAGTTGCTGCTGAGTATATTGTAAATAAACTTAATGTTTCCACCCAAGAAATATCTGCAGATCAACTCTATCATTAATGGTACAACTCGGCCACCTTACAACAAACTGGCAATGAGGATAAAACAGGATTGAACAGAAGAAATCAAGTTAGAAAGATATTGGTACTGTACATCATCCAGTGATTGTAAGTAACAAGCTCTGTTAGAATTGAAGAAGTTATTCCCTCTCAAGATGCCACAATTTGGGAGAATTGATCCTTTTGAACCAGCCACAGACAATTGGTCTCAATAAAAACAACGCCTCACATTCTCCTTTCAAGTGAACGACATTATGGGGGAAGAGAAGAGGTGAGCGATTCTCTGAGTATTTGTGGGAGCAAAACATACAGTCTGATTCAAAGTTTCATGGCACTCAGTGCCCCAGATTCAAAGAATTTTGATGAATTTGTGGACCTTAGTCACGATGTAATAGTTCAGGTTTAATGTGCAAAATAGAGCTCCGGGTGAGACAATTGTATGCTACATGGCAAACATGAAGCAGTTAATGGAACATTGTGAGTTCGGTAAGATTCTGAATGACATGCTCAGAGATCGTTTAGTCTGTGGTGTTAAGGTGGACTCTATCCTGAAAAAATTATTGTCCAAAGTGAGCCTGGATTTCAAGAAGGCACTAGAGATAGCGCTGGCCATGGAAAGCACAGTATAAGAGATTCAAAGCAATACAGGGTGTGCAAAATGGCACCGTCCTCCACATCGGGCTGGAAATCTCAACTGAAAGAGGCACAAAAAAGAAAGACTCTGCTGAGAAGCGGGGAACAGACTCTACTGGCCGAAGAATAAAGGAAAATAATTTAGCAGCGAAATTGATGAATAATTTTAATAGAGGTGGAAACAATCAGTCCTTTGGCAATTGACAGTTTAAAAAAAAACGAATGCTACTATTGTCACAGAAATGGAAATATGATGAGGCGCTGCAAGGAAAGATTCAAGAAGGCTCGTAAACAAAAGAAGAAGCTCAATTAAATCTATAATGAGGAAGAGCCTGAAACAACAAATCCTGACACATACTCACTGTTTAATCTGAAAGTTGGAAAGACAGAACCAATATTTGTCTCAGTGAAAATAAATGGAAAACCTGTTAGAATAGAAGTGGCACAGGAGCTTCCACCACAGTAACTGGGGATCGTACCTTCAGACATTTGAATAATGCTGAACATCAATTAAGTTTAAAAGAACCAGCCGCCAAGCTAACAGCATATATGGGTGAAGACATTCAAGTAAAAGGCATAAGCACAGTAACTGTCCATTATAGAAGCAATTAGGCAAAGCTACCCTTGATGGTGATAGCAGGTGAAGGGTCAAGCCTCCTGAGGTGAAATTGGTTAAAGGAGATTAAGTTGGAATGGATTGAAATCTTCCAGTTGAGAGCAAGTGGGCTACGGGGCTACTTAGAAAGTACGCCACCATCTTTAAGGATGAGCTGGGGAATATCCAGGGCCTGCAGGCCAAGATTCACGTGGTTCCAGAAGCAACCCCTCAATTCATGAAGGCAAGACCAGTGCCATATGCCCTGCGAGAAAAAGTCAACATTAAAGCGAACAGACAAGAGAAACTGAGCGTTATACAACCTGTTCAGCTTTCAGAATGGGCGGCAACAATAGTCCCCATCCTTAAACTCAACCAAATTGTCTGAATTTGTGGAGACTACAAACTGGCGGTTAATAAAGTAGCTAAGCTAAACAGATAACCCATTCCAGAAATCCAAGACCTGTATGCCAAGCTGGCAGGAGGGACAATGTACATAAAGCTTGACATGAGTCAGGCATATCAACAACTAGAGCTGGATAATGTCTCCTGGGAATTTGTCACAATTAATACCCACAAAGGGTTGTACCAATATACACCATTGCCTTTTGTCTCCTCCGCTTGTGCCATCTTTCACAGAACATGGAAAGCTTACTGCAGGGAGTGCCCCAGGTTGTAGTCTATTTAGACAATGTACTGGTGACAGGATTCACTGAAAAAGAGCATTTGACAAACTTAGAAAAAGTCTTAAAATGTTTCTTGCAAGCTGGAGTGCATTTAAAAAACGAAAAGTGCACATTCCAAGTGAGGGATGTAACCTATTTGGGTCATTCACAGAGCCTCCACCCGGTTGAGGAGAAAGTGAGAGCCATAAGAGAGGCACCTGTGCCAAAGTATGCCTCAGAGCTCAAATCATTCCTAGGAATGATTGAGCCATTCTTAACCAATTTGCCTACAGTGCTGGACCCCCTGCATTCTGTACTCAAAAAGAACCAACGTTGGTCTTGGGAAGTGCCTCAGAAAGAAGCTTTCATAAAGGTGAAACAACTATTGCACTCATCCAATCTATTAATGCATTATGACCAGACAAAAGAACTGAAATGTGATGCATCTCCGTATGGAGTGGGAGCAGTGCTCTCTAATTGGATGGACGATGGCACGGAACGGCCAATAGGTTATCTATCAAGAACGCTCACCACAGCAGAAAAGGGATACTCGCAGACAGAAAAAGAAGGCCCGTCCATCATCTTTGGTGTCAAGAAATTTCACCAGTACGTACATGGCTGCCATTTTATAATCATTTCAGACCACAGACCATTGTTAGGATTGTTTAGCGAGGACAAAGCTATATCACCCATAGCCTCAGCAAGAATACAACAATGGGCCTTAATTCTGGCAGCAGATGGATATATTTTTGTACTTAGGCCTCGCAATCAAATCCCAAACGCCAATGCCCTTAATTGTTTGCCTTTACAAGAAAATGATGAGCACGTCCCAGTTCCACAGCAAGTTGTTTTATTGTTAAATTTCTTAGATTCCTTGCCGGTATGTGCTTGAAAAATCGGGGACTGGACACGTCGGGTCCCAGTCCTATTTCAGGTGTGAGAACAAGTGTTACATGCTTAGCCACAGGAGACTGTATCTGATGACATGAAACCTACTTCAACAGGAATTTCCCAAAAGAAGGCCATATCACACAGCTATCTATGGTGGCCTTGGATGGATGGCGAAATAAAGAGTTTATTAAAGCAATGTGTGCAATGTCAGCAACTGCAAATGTTGCCAGTGACAGCTCCGTTACACCCATGGAAGTGGCCAGGTAGACCCTGGGTGCAGTTACACATTGACTATGTTGGACCTTTCCTGGGAACAATGTTTCTGCTCATTGTCGATGCCCATTCCAAATGGTTGGACATGTATGAGGTGAAGACACCGTCGGTTGCTACAATTATGAAACTACGCCAGAGTTTTGCCAATCATGGACCATCAGTAGTCGTTTCCGATAATGGCACGGAATTTATGAGTGCTGAGTTTTGACTGTTTATCAGCCTCAACGATACCTCTTATGTGAAAGCTGCACCATACCACCCTTCCTCAAATGGACTAGCCGAATGGGCGGTTCAAACATTCAAGACAGGCATGAGAAAGCTAACTGGCAACCCTTGGCAATCAAGCTAGTATGCTTTCTTTTTCATTACAGGACTGCCCCTCATACAACAACAGGTGTCACACCTGCGGAGTTATTGTTGAAACACCGTCTCAGGACACGATTGAGCCTGATAATGCCAAATTTAGAGATGAAGTTGGAAAGGAGTCAGGGAAGCCAGAAAACTAGACACAAGTGGCATAGTCATGAAAGGAAATTTACCGTGGGAGAGCTGGTATGCTTGAAAGACTTTGGGGAAGGACCAAAGTGATTACCGGGTGAAATATGTACGGTGACCAGATCTCTATCATACCAATTGGAGGTGGAAGACCAGATCATTCATAAACATGTGGACCATTTAAGGAAGAGAGAGACAAATCACCAAGTTTTGATTCCACCAGTGATCATGATCGGGTCTGCATTTCCTGTTCAGGACACAACCCAGGACTGACATGTCTGATGTTCCTGTAAGGGTTGAGGATACAGAACTGCAAGTGCCCACCGAAGCACCTGATGTTCAGGCAATTGACAAAGAATCTGAAATTGTGGAGCTGCGACATTTCACGTGCACCAGGAAACCACCTGAAAGACTGGACTTGTAAATTCCTTACCCAATGTAAATATTATGTTGCCTTGAAAAATATGTACTTGTAAATGTACATATTTATAGCCGAGTTAAAGGGGGAGGAATGTAGTAATTATGGTTTTATTTAGTGAGCAATGTGCCTTTAAGAATAATACTTGTTAAGGAAGATCACATAATCTGTAGTAACCAATAGAAGTCAATGTAGCAATAGAGTTGGAGTTCAAAGCACATGTATAGTTGCTGCTGAGTATATTGTAAATTAACTTACTGTTTCCACCCAATAAGTGTCTACAGATCAACTCTATCGTTAATAGTACAACTCGGCCACCGTACAACAGAGAGAAAACACGGAAATTGGAAATCTGAATTTTTTTTTAACTCATTCATGGGATGTGGGTGTCACTGGCTTGGCCAGCATTTATTGCTCATCCCTAGTTGCCCTTGAGAAGCTGGTGGTGAGCTGCCTTCTTGAGCCGCTGCAGTCCATGTGGTGTAGGTACACCCACAGTGCTGTTGGGGAGGGAGATCCAGGATTTCAACCCAGCGACAGTGAAGGAACGGTGACATCTTCCCAAGTTAGGATGGTGAGTGACTTGATGGGGAAATTCCAATACAATTTTGTGGTACCTATAGTATAAAGCAGATCAAGCATTGTATATAAGGGGGGAAAAAACTTTTTAGCTTTATAACTGAATGAAGAGGTATTGTCTGCGCTTACATTGCTTTCTAATGTTGACCAGCTCACTGAGAATTTTCTGTATTTTCAAATTTTATTTTGCAATTTTTCTTATTTTGGACAGCGTTATTTTAAAGCTCCAAGCACATTAAAGAACAATAGCTTAGAATGGTATCACACACACATCAATAATGTTATTTATTCCTCATCCAAGAAAATAGATGAACACTCTCCCAGAAATTATTGCTTGCAATACCAGCTTGTGAACATTTAATGTGTTCATTTGACACAATTTTGTCTGTGACTGTAACCTGTTTCTTTTTTAAAAGGTTAATGTGTCTGTTAAAATAGTAAATAAAGAAATGTTACAATAAATGAATGCATATTAATATCCTGAATAGTAATATCCAGGCTTGCCTTGCTATTAAAAGAGTTACAGACAACTGAAAAATTGCACCGTCATTTATCTTTCTTCGGCCTTACTGATGATGATGACGACGATAAGGAGGCATAACCCCCTTCATCCTCTCAACCTGGCAGAAAATGTCTGAGGACATTTTCAAATACATTTTGGCTAATGAAGATGAGGCAGGGAGGACACAGCATTGCTTCGATCACTGTTGATGTGAAGTGGAAAATTGTTGAAGGTAAATCCGGTAAAAATCATTGAGTCATCAAAATGAGCCACATCCTCCAACCCAAGAAAAATGAGGATGAACGTGCTTCCCAAATGGAATCCGGCAATTCCTTTGCTCATGGTTTTAACTGTTTCTACAGGCACCATGCCTGGAAATGCCATTTATTAAAGTCAACTACAGACCAACTTTTAGAATAAGTTGCTATTCTAGTTCATTGGATTAAATTGGATTTCCCCTGCTGAAGTTCATTAGCTTTCAAGTGAATCTGGCATAATGTAACCCATGGCATGAAAATAACAGTGTTAATGTCACCAAAATAGGAACATAGGACGTAGGAACATAGGAACAGGAGTACGCCATTCGGCCCATTGAGCCTGCTCCATCATTCAATTCGATCAAGGCTGATCATCTACCTCAATACCACTTTCCCACATTATCTCCATGTCCCTTGAATGTCATTTGTCTCCAGAAATCGATCAATTTCTGACTTGGAACATGTTCAATGACTGAGCTTCAACATCCCTCTGGAGTGGAGAATTTCAATTATTCACCACCCTTTGAGTGAAGAATTTGCCCCTCATCTCAGTCATATGTGGCCTCCCCCTTATCCTGAGATTATATCCCTTGTTGTCAGATTAAGCAACTAGGGAAAACACCTTATCTACATCCACCCTGTCATGCCCATAAGAATTTTGTAAGTCTCAATGAGATCATCTTCGAAACTCTAAGGAATATAGACCCAATCTTCATGATTTCTCCTCATAAAAGAATCTCGCCATCCCAGGGGTTAATCTGGTGAACTTTGGTTGCACTCCCTCTATGGCAGGTATATCCTTCCTTAGATAAGGGGACCAAAACTGTGCACAATACTCCAGGTGAGATCTCACCAAGGCTCTATATACCTGCAGAAATGCATCCTTACTTCTATACTCAAATCCTCTTGTGATGAAGACCAAAATATCATTTACCTTCCTAATTGCTTGCTGCATCTGCATGCTAGCTTTTAGTGACTCATGAACAAGGATGCCCAGGTCCCTTTGGACGCCTACACTTCCCAACCTCCCACCATTTAAGAAATACACTGCCTTCTTGTTTTTTCTACCAAAGTGAATAACATGAATAAAATACATGCTATCTGCATCTATGTGTGTGTGTGTGTGTGCACATATATATATATCTACATATTATACATATATATGTTTCTATATCTTTGTATATTTGTGCATGTTTGTGTAAATATCCATATACATATCTGTGGAGGGAATAGTGGATGCTCAGTTGCTGAGTATATTCAGATCAGAGATTGATAGATTTTTTGTATACTAAGTAATATGGGGATATGCAAGAAGGTGTAGCTAAGGTAGAAGCTGCCATGATTTTATTGAATGGCAGAACAGACTTGAGGAGGCAAATGGCCTACTCCTGCTCCAATTCCTTATGGATAGGCGTCATGTGTATATATGTGTATGAATCTGCGTATACATATCTATCTATTGCAATCATGATTGAAAACTCCAGCCAATATTTTGTTCTCCTTAAGCCAGGAGAATTGAAGCCAATTGTAGCTTGCCAACAGCTGCCCTATCAGTGATCCGCTAACTGCACAAACCAGGAATCAACCCTGGGACCTTTGCAGCCTGCTCAAACCAGCTGAACCATCAGGGAACCATCTGTGGCTTTTTAAAAGGCCTGATAAAACAACTGGAAACAAATATTGAATGAATATGTTAACCAGCCAGGAAATGTGTACAAGTGAAGCTACAGCTGCCACTGCAGTACCCAATCATCCTGCCACCTGTTCTCATTTAATCCTACACATTATGGTGGAACAAGAGCATTGAAATTAGCTTTTGTGGTTAACAATTTCCAAATTTAAATAACATTAATAGCACCAGATTTTGCCTGTCCTGTTATTTGCCTTTTCTCATTGTTACACAATATTTTCTTCAGTGCAGAAGCTGCAATATTTATGAAGTGGAAGCTAACATGGCAGCACTAACAGATGAGAGGCAAATTATAAAGTAGAAGTATAAATTCTTCATCTTTGGTGTATAATGTGACTTCAAATAAAATCAGGGTAAATCTAATCTGAAATGCTTTTGCCTCCCATAATTAGATAGCTTGTCATTCAATTCACTTTTGTTCCTGGGGAAAGAAATGCTCTTTGATGAGGTTATTGATATTTGATACTGCAAACTTCAAAAACGGTTTATTTTAAACTTCTATGATAAACATTTCAAAGTAAAATTAGACAAACCTACAGTGTTGTTTTACATTAATAATGGTCTTGGAATGGGCTGAATATATTTATCTCATTAAATTTTAGATATAATCCATTGTTGTTGTCAAACGTCCTGCTGTAGGCCAGAGGCTTCACAAGCTGAAATTTCTAAATGTTATCCTGTGACTGAATTCTTTAAAACTGGCTTTCATTTCATTTTAGTAGATTAATTCCTCATGCACCACGACATTGTAAAACCTATTCCGTTATAGGGCATTTTGCACCACAGGTGTTTAATTCACAACTTCAAGTTTGTTTTGTTATGTTTACCCCTTAACACCAATAAATTTGCTCTGCTGTTGTAACACCGCATCGATTGGAGCAAAGGTAATGCTTCCCCCATACCACACCAGCAACCCCTCCACCCCCACCCAACAAAAAAACTTCACCAGATTAAAATATAATCAGGGTAGGCGCTTAACCTATGATAAGATAACATTAAGGGCAGAACTCTGACCTCCGTGGGCAGGCTCAGCTGGGGTGGGTGGCGGTGGTCTGCCCTGTGATCGAGGCCGGAAGGTGATTTCACACTAGTGGGCCAATTAAGGCCCGCCCAGCGTGAAGTGCAAGTGGCAGTACTCAGTGCATGCTTGACAATCCCCCTGAAGCACAGAGCTGCCTCAGGGAGATGAAGAGTTTTCATAGAAAATAATAAAGTTCTGAAAAATGTTATAAGACATGTCCCCTCATGTGACTCTGTCACATGAGTAGGGACATGTTATAAGTAAAAAAAAAGTTCTAAGTTATTTCTATTCGATGTTGGATGAGGTTTCCAAGAAAATGCAAAGGTCGCTTGGCCTTTCCACCCACCCACCAACTGTTAGGTTGGACGGGCAGTGAAAAATTGACATTAATTGATACTTTAATGGCCTTAATAGGCCTTTTAATTGTCGGTGGTCATGCTGCCGATTCCCTTGTGTGCCCGCCGACCAAACTATCGTGTGACTGCTTGTCGACGTCGGGACGCTCACCCGTCCGCTGAGGTGAAAATTCTGCCCAAAGTGTCTGCTTTGCTGTAGCCTGACTACAAACCTGCTTTGCTTTATATAATCACCTCCAGAGCTTCATTCAAAACAGCATTCATGTTAACACTAATCACTAAAGGCTGTTGGGCAAAGTGAGAGGCGAAGTGTTCTCTCAGTTATAGGATAACTTGTCTCAACTGACTTGTTCTGTTAAGTCTCAGTGTGAGGACAATGAAATTAGATAGCAGAAGACAGCAAACAAGCATGTTAGTGATCACAACTATTCCTTGTTGCATGAATTATTCATTCGTTAATGAAAACTTAAAGCAACTGTGGTGGTTTCTTTTAATATCCCGCTCTTTAAAATGCTGGCATTGGTGAAAATACATGCATGTAGCAACGGGGGGAGGTGCATGTACAGTAAACTCAAAGGCCAGGAAATTCCCTCTTATTAACGACATAATAAAATCTGCTTTACACACTTGTGGATTTTACAATATTCCAACTTTGTTTTTAATAATGATTGACACTCATTTCAACCGTGCTAAAATTCGATGTATTAAATCTCAGATTCTATGTGTTTACAATAGATTATTATTTTGGTATTATCATTCATAAGTTTTTGCTGTCTGTGTTAACTGGCTCTACCAATCGGAATTCTCCACTAACAGGAATTTCTGATATCCACCTAATACAAATCGCCACTTTTATCAAGCAGAAGCAATGACAGTTATCCAGAACCCGCGCCTGTGTGTAGTGTGTTACTTTATCCTTTAATTTATGTTTTAAAGTGCTGTTGAAGATTGGGAGTAAAATAATAAATACTGTTCTTCACTTCCTGAGCACTTGCACATCACTTCATGCTACAGGTATTGCTTTGGTAAATGAAACTCTCCGTTAACCGGCATTTTTGAGTAAACGGCCCACCGTTACCCTGTATGCCGGATAATAAAGATATCACTGTACTTGGCTGGAAATTAGATGAATCCCAGTGACGTGAATTTAAGTTACATTTAGCCACAAAAAAGAGGTTAAACACACACAGAGAGCCAGAGAAGGGCAAAGACAAAAAAAAAAACCTGGTTTGAAGAGCCTGGGATGAAAATAATCTATCAAATGTCACTCTTCCCTCCTCAAATGCATTTTGTACTTTAGGTTGGCCGAAGAAAACCGAAACGCTTTCAGACACGGGTGCTTTCAAACTCAGCTCCGACAGGAAGCAATATTGAGAATGTGCAAAAGCAATGGTCTGGCGTGTTGACTCTCTGTATAAAATAAGTTGATCAGAGATTTAACACTGTGTAGAAAAGAAGCTGATAAATAGGCTTATTATCTCAGCAACAGACTTACTGAATGGCGATGGAAATCCTTGGAAATGTGTTTGACCCCCCACCCCCCAACTCCTCATCCTTTGGGAGTTATTTGAATGTTGACTGTCACAATGGGGAGCTGTCATATTCCAGTGAACTGCTCTCTCTCTCTCTTTTACTCGGAATGTATTGAGGTTTCTCCTGACAATTTTGATGTCTCACGATAGCGAGGGGGATAGAAAAATAAAGGAGCTATGTATTTGGAAAGCAGACGACCCGTGTGACAGAGACTAACAGGTGATTCTCTCCCCCCGCCCCACTCGAGTTAGCAAGCGATTTGATTTCCCCGCCCTGCAAGGTTTTGTTGACAGGGTCGGCTACGCATTTGTAAACGGGTGCAGAGCATCTGTTTTGTCCTCACATTTTGTCCTCTATTGTATTCTGATCAGCAGGAAACGGAGTGTTTTACTGACGAAGATCCCTAACGGTCTTCCGTAGAGAGGTAAAAAAAAAAGGAGAATCTATTGTCGTGAGCTGGTAAATTCAACGGACTGTCGGGCCAGTAATAGGCTCTCTCACTTTATTTAACTGTGACTGGATCAATTAGTACGAAAGGCGGGAGCATGACAAGACTGCTTGCTGCTTGTTTGGGTGTACAGGCAGGAAAGACACAACACCTCGCCTTAATTGCTCTGTGTGCGCCCCAGCCTCGCCACTCTTGCTAATTGTGACTAACCTGTAACCTCTTCTGATCAGTCAGTGGCCTCATAAACTGGCGGGCGTATCTTCCACGGAGGGCCACTTACTTGGCTTGTACCGGTGTCTTTGCTGCACACCCCTCACACTCTTAGCATTCAACTCTTTGGAGCGGCGAGGGGACGGAACAACGCAGGGGACTATTGAAGCTGGAAGACAGAAAGACAGTGACCCTCTTCTGGACTTATTGAAGGCTTCGGAATACATTGCGTCGCAGACCAGGGAGGAAGAGAAAATTTGGTTCTGAAATCCGTGACAGCACGGTTTTGCGTCTAGGTGTGAGCACCAGATTGTTTCCAGTAGCTGTCAAGACTATTGGCTGGCTCGAGCTGTCAGGGATTCCCCTGAGACAGATGGATGGGGTACAACTAGGGAGGCTTGTAGGTGATTCCGCACATCTGTGAGGCGCAAAACCACCTGCTGTACGTGCCTGGCAGGTTGCATCCTGATTATTGTTCATAAGGTAACCTCGTCATTCTGTTTGAGTGGGGCTTGAGAGAGAGAGAGAGTGTGTGTGTTTGTGTGTGTTTTTGTGTGCCTATGTGTAGCAGCTCCAAGTCTGAGCTCCTCAAGCAAGTGACTCACACACTTAAAAGACAGAAGAGATCCGTGCATCGCCCTGTGAGTTCCACCTTTCGCTAACTCTTGTTCCAGCCACTTTGACACACACACACACACACATATACACAGACACGTAACGAAGTCGCAAGAGTTCAGACAGCAGCAACATGTCAGGCTCCGGCAGGAAGGAATTCGATGTCAAGCACATACTGCGGCTCCGCTGGAAGCTGTTCAACCACCCACCGTCCAGCTCAGGCGGGACCGGGGGCTGTCTCCAGCAGCAGCAGCAGGAGGAGGACAGCTTCGAACACTGGGGGAGCAGCCAGAACAGGCTGAAGAATCACAGTCACGACAGGGCGAGCCCCTGGAAAAAAAGCAGCGCCCTCAATGGCATCCTGGCTCCAGGACACAGCAGAGGTGGCACCTCGGAATGCCAGCCACAGCAACGCACTGTCTTCTATGTGGAAACGCTGGAAGAAGTGCCCAGGTTGGAGTTTACCAGGGAGAGCCCGACAACGTTGGAGGAGGTGAAGAAGGAATTACTGACCACTGACTGTTGCGACGGGACCGGTGACGGATGCCTGCACAGGTATAGCCCCAGTTTTCCACCTCTAAAAGTAACTTTAGGACAGAATTCCAGTTGTTGATATATGTTGCGTCTTGCATCAAAACTGTTTGAAATGTAATGGGTAGAGTGCCTGTTTTTAACATGCACCTTCTTAACAATAATTTTGAGAAAACGCTAACAGCAATTACAGCCCTAAAAGGAGACACATCTCCTCCGGCTTAACCTATGGAACACCTTAAAAAAAAACATTTTAAATGCTCTGTTCATGATAGGCATGTGTCTTAGATAGAGTCCAGCAATAATGTTTGTGACACATAATATGAATCGACAGTCGTAAAAATCAATGATCACAGGTTGCCATAGCAAAATATACAAACACACCCACACACACGGGTCCACACAAACATACACAAACACTCTCCCCCTCCCCCACCCCACCCCCAGACAAAGAGACACACACACACACACACACACTCCCGCACACACACACACTCCCACACATACACACACACTCTCCCCCTCCCCCCCACCCCCAGACACAGACACACACACATACACACACATACACTCCCACACACACACTCCCGCACACACACACTCCCACACACACACTCCCGCACACACACATTCCCACACACACACTCCCGCACACACACACACTCCCACACATACACACACACTCTCCCCCTCCCCCCCACCCCCAGACACACACACACACACATACACACACATACACTCCCACACACACACACTCCCACACACACACTCCCGCACACACACACACACTCTCCCCCTCCCCCCCACCCCCAGACACAGACACACACACATACACACACATACACTCCCACACACACACACTCCCACACACACACTCCCGCACACACACACACACTCCCACACATACACACACACTCTCCCCCTCCCCCCCACCCCCAGACACAGACACACACACATACACACACATACACTCCCACACACACACACTGGTTTTAGAATATTTCCTTTGATTGCATTAAATCCAATTGACTATTTACTGGGCATTTTTCCCAGGGAGGAAGGGACATCAGTTTGGGCTGTCTTCCATTTATCTAATAATCAGTTTCATTGCAGCTGTGGTGGAGATGTGCAAGTTGGTCTCATGGTGCTTTCCTGGTCTGGATTGATGAAGAAGTCCGAGGAAGGGAGAATTAACTGCAAAAGGGAGAATCCTCACCCTCACCTCTTACTTCCCCACCCCCCAAAAAAGACTTCTCTTCCTAATTCTACTGTCTGCATTTCATCAAGTTACCCAGAGAGCAATTGTCCTTGGGTAACTTATTTGTGCGCCAAGTGCCTAGTACTCACCTTGGAGTCTAGATGGTGGCTGCTCAACTGTGGGAGATTTCCTAATCATGCCTAATTGTGTCCTGGTTCAGTGCCCCTGCAACTATCCAGCAGAGATCAGCAGACATGAACCAGGATCAGGTACTAGGTTTCATTATTTTTTATCTCCCACCTCCACAAATCACTCCAAACGCTTGTTCCAATTGATCCACCAGTGAATTCAACACAAAACAAAAATCAATCCTAAGCCGCTCTACCCTGCATTTGCTACCGCCCCATACACAGCATTTAACCATTGAGGAACTTAAACTCTCACCATAAAAAGCAGCCAAAGAATGGTATCACAGAATGGCTACAGCACTGAATGAGGCCATTCAGCCCATTATGTCCATGTCCATGTAATATATATAAAAGGGGCTGTACAGTATTATCTAACTTTCTATATGGTCCAATAGTAAAAATACTGACAGGAGTTTGCCATCAAATACCTAAATATGTACCTTGCAGTTGACACTGCATTCAACATTGTGCATTTTTATCCATGGGCTTTTAAGTGGTGTATAACTTTTTAAAAAAATATCTACTTATGCAGAGAATTGACTGAGAGGAGAAAGGGAGAATTAGCTCATCTGTTTGAATTTTCTCTTAAGGAGATGTGTATTAAAAGCACATTTAATTTTTTTTTTAACCGGGCAACCATTACTCCCTTTCCCTTTGCTACACCCATGAAATGCAATACAATCAAAGAAAATATTTGATTGACATATAAGATTAATAATTATTCACACTGCAGCAGTCTTTTTACCTTTTAACTGAATGTTGGGTTTGCTTTAATTGCTTTTATTAGAGCGTGTTTTATGCATTCCCAAACCTAAATAAACATAGCTGAAAAATACTGAGGAAATTAAATGTTCCTTCCTATTAATAAATGTACAGAAACAAAATAGCATTTGTTGATCAGAACAGCACTTGGTTAATCACTGAAAGGAAACAAAGTGAAGAGTAAGATCACATTTTGGTGTCTTTTTGTGTTGAATTAGACATTGTCCGATAAGTCATTTCCATAAGGTGGCTAAGAAGGCAATTGAGATACTTGCCTTTATTAGCCAAGGCATTGGATATAAGAGCAGGGAGGTTATGCTGGAACTGTATAAAACACTGGTAAGGCCACAGCTAGAGTATTGTGTGCAGTTCTGGAATCCGCATTATAGGAAGGATGTGATTGCGCTAGAGAGAGTGCAGAGGAGATTTACCAGGATGTTGCCTGGGCTGGAGAGTTTTAGTTATGAGGAGAGATTGGATAGACTGGGGTTATTTTCCTTGGAGCAGAGGAGATTGAGGGGGGACATGATTGAGGTGTATAAAATTATGAGGGGCATAGATAGGGTAAATAGGAAGGAGCTTGGTGGAGGGTTTAATAACCAGGGGACATAGATTTAAGGTAAGGGGCAGGAGGTTTAGAGGGGATGTGAGAAAGAATTTTTTCACCCAGAGGTGGTGGGAATCTGGAACTCGCTGCCTGGAAGGGTGGTAGAGGCAGAAACCCTCATAATATTTAAGAAGTGTTTGGATGTGCACTTGCGATGCCATGGCATACAAAGCTATGGGCCTAGTGCTGGAAAATGGGATCAGAATAGTTAGGAACTTGTTTAACCGGTGCAGGCTTGATGGGCCGAAGGGCTTTTTCTGTGCTGTAGACTTCTATGACTATGACTACAATAAGATAAATTCTTTGCTCTGGATTATGATCATTATTATTAGTTTTATTATTAATGTCAATGAATTTAATGAACATCAATTGATATTCTGTGCTCAAGTGATAGTTTGCAAAAGAATAGGGTAAAAAGAAAGAAACACTTGCATTTATATAACATGTTTTTCAACCACCAGGCCCCTCAAAGCATTTTACAGCCAATAAAGCACTTTTGAAGTGTAGCCACTATTGTAATTTAGGAAATGTGGCAGCCAATCTGCGTGTAGCAACCTTCCAGGAACAGCAATGTGATAATGAATAGAAAACCTGTTTCTCTTTTGTGATGTTGACTGAGCAATAAATATTGGCCAGGGTACCAGGGATAACTCCCAAGCTCTTCTTCGTGATAGTGCCATCGCATCATTTACATCCACCCAAGCAGGCAAATGGGGTCTTGGTTTAACATCTCATCCAAAAGACGGCACCTCTGATAGTGCAGCACTCACTCACATCTGCATTGAAGTGTCTTTGATTTTTGTGCTCAAACCTGGGGTGGGACTTGAACCTGGAGACTTAAAGGCAAGAGTGCTCAAAAATGAGACACAACTCACTCTCATAAGTGACATATTAAGTGCCAGCTATGGCTCAGATGACAGTACCCTTGCCTCTAAGGCATAAGGTTATGAGTTCAAGGCCCACTCCTGAATTTGAGCATAGAAATCTGTGGCAATGTTGCACTGTCAGAGGTGCTGCCTCTTGGAAGAGATGTTAAACCAGATGTTGAGAAGAGTTATCCCCAACGTCCTGGCCAATATTTATCCCTCAATCAGCATCACAAAAACAGATTAGCTGGTGATCGCTGTTAATTGGAACTTGCTGTGTGCAAATTGGCTGCCACGTTTCCTACATTACAACAGTGACTACAATTCAGAAGTACTTCATTGACTGTAAAGCACTTTGGAATGCACTGGGGTCATAAAGGACTCTATATAAAGGCAAGTGTTTCTATTTGCCTAATTTGCTGGGTGGGATTGGGTTGTATGCTAGTTTTATGCCCTGTCTTACTTTACTCTTCTTTGACCATCACGTTTTTGATGAACACCCCCAATGTCTTGATTTTATTGAAAATTTCTTCAATTTTCTCCTGAAGGCTTGGCTCATGTTAGAATGTACAGCACAGGAACAGGCCATTTGACCCACTGGTCCATGCCAGTGTTTATGCCCAACACAAACCTCCTCACATTCCTTTTCATCTAACCCTATCAGCTTAACCTTCTTTTGCTTTCTCCCTCTTGTGTTTATCTAGCTCCCTTTAAATGCATCTATGTTATTCTTTTAACAGAGAGAGAGAGAAAAACCCAAAGAAAAATGCCGAGCCTATCAAAAATTTGCACTGCTAGCTGCACGTTCAAGTCATCACAGTGGGATATTGGGAAAAGTTTTCAATAAGCAACCATCATGCCTCAGTTAAACTACATGGACAACAATACTGCCACTGCACAAAGCAGGGTGCAGTGTAACCTGGACCAGTCACTCTCCAGCCCTTCACTCAACATCCACAATTCAGACAAGGCTGGTAGGGCTGCCTGACCATAAGACCATCAGGCATATCCTGATAATACCCCCCTGTAATGCTCACATGTTTTCCAGTGGGAATTCCTGGAGCACAATCAGGAACAAGAATCCTGACCATTTTCCCCCTTCTGAGCCCAATTCACCATGGCTATTGTACCACCATCGATGTTTCCCCCAAACTGAGTTCAGCTAATTCTGTACTGATGGAGATTGTACCTGGGAACTTTACAGCCTATGTGCCTCTCGCACCTTTATCCACTAAACGATGGGGCAATTTTGAAATCGTAGCAGGGGTGAAGCACTATGTGGATAGACCTGAGAAGCTGGGATTGTTCTCCTTATATCCAAGATGATTAACAGGAGATTTTATAGAGGCATTCAAGGTTGAGAGATTTAGAGAGTGATAGAGCGAGTCTATTTCCACTGGCAGGAGGTCAGTAAGCAGAGAACATCAATTTAAGGTAATTGGCAAAAAAAAAAACAGGGAGTTGTTGCTGAGATTTTTTTTGCTCAGTTAGTTACTATGATCTGAAAAGGGTGGTGGAAACAGATTCAATAATAACTTTCAAAATAGAATTGGATATACGGTTTAAAAATGGGGGAGAAGGCAACATACAAGGAATTGGAAAAAGAGTAAGGAATTGGGATCAATCGGTAGATCTTTCAAAGACATGATGGGCCAAATGGCCTCCTTCTGTGCTGTACAAATCTAGTTTCTATATTTCCTCAGTTTTAATGATTTTGAGGGTAAGTAGGAGAGTCAGTTTTAAAAAATATATATATAGATATACCCTGAGGGATAGCTCAGCAAATAAAAACAGAAAGTGCTAGAAAAGCTCCGCAGGTCTGGCAGCATCTGTGGAGAGAGGAACAGAGTTACAGTTTTAAGTCCAATATGACTCTTCTCTGGGAGAAGTAACTTAGCAACGTCTGCCTGACCCACAGTCAAATTGTAAACTTATATGCGAGAAGCAGGTGGTAAATTCAACTGTCCTGAGAAATAGCCCACAGATTTTGTTTTAGTTTTTCAGTTCCAATGCATATATTAAACAGAAGATTCATGGTGCAATCAGTTAGAAAACATGCAACACAATTTGGCAGGGGATTGGGGAGGAACAACAGAACAAAAAGATTATCAGATCAGGTGGCTGACTCTTAAAAATCAATCTTCTGCTCAGACCTTTTCAGTAGCAGTGTGGCAGAATCCAGGAAGATCTTATTGTGAAACGTGGAATTACATGACTTCTACCCGTAGGGGTTGCATATCTCTTCTGGCTGTGTAGTCTGTGCAGAAACCTCTCCTGATTCTCACTTAGACACCATGCCCTGCATGGAAATGGCTAGCAGGTAGGAAAAATGAGTATGGAATAGCTGTGGAAAATCAGCAGAGGATTCATGTACATTATTATTTTTTTTTATTTAGAAAATGAATGCATGGTGTGTGCCAATTCTTTATACCACTCCACAACCTTGCCACAGTTATAACAGTGACGATAAAAATACATTATTAAATGCTTCCATACCAAGTTATTTATTGCCTAAATGGTGGATAAATGTGATTTCTTTTCTCTCAATATGAAAGGTTATTTTGTGCTTTTTTTTACCTTTAGTGACTTAATTGCTCATTAATACCATCAGCAACAAGAACTCTAGCAATTTGTCGCAGTACAAACTGAATATTTTTAATGAATAGGCTGCTGCTGTTATACTTCACTACGATGGCAAGTTTGTAATAAAATCACCACCAGAACTATTTCTCCTCCACGTCCCAGCTATCGGCATAAATCACTTACATTCAACCACATTACAGCACTGTGCTGAAAATCAATTTGTATGGAAGAGAAACAAGGAAAAATAAATAAAACATCAGCCAAACACTGTTAAATGGTCTGTGCTGGAATGTGTGCATGTATGCAGGATGGCCAGGGACAAGGATTAGTCTTAATTGTGATTCTACCATAGTTGAATAGGAGCCCAAGGCCAGGCTGCCACCTGGACACCATGCTGCTGGATCGCTGGCAATTGAAGCTATAGTGTGAAACAGTAAGGACTGTGAAATGGTTGAGCCAGGGATGCTGATTTGCACTTGAAGCATGTAAGTGTCCGTGAAGTTACCCCCATTTTCCTAACTGGGTTAGTGCCTAGAACAGACGGGTCAAAGAAATTAAAGGTCATTTTTTTTCCTTTTGCACAACATTGACAAATTTATATAAAATTTATATTTGAATTGTGTCACATAAAAGAGCTTAATGTTGACACTTGTGTCTTGAGACAATGATAAAACTTAATAGTGTATATGACCAAGGTAGCCTCATCAATCTCATGTTCAATCACCACTTGGGAGTGTTTCAAGTTGGTAGGCAGAGGGAGACAAATGGCAGCAATGGTAACAGAATAGCCAGTCTTCGTTGCCATCTAATAAAAATGAAAGTTAAAAATGTAAATTACTTTTTTTCAAATTACCTCTGCATAGTGAATAAGCTTAATACACAATTAATCAATCAATTCATTTGGAGAGCCAGTGCAGACATGATGGGCTGAATGGCCTCCTTCTGTGCTATAACAATTCTCTGATTCTTAATTCCACACAGGGTATAGTTGTAGTGGACTAGGGGACATAGTGATGCAGGAGATTTTGTTCTGTGCATTGTTGATATGGTAATTCACAGAATAAGTTTTGATGTCATATCTGATGATCTTAAGCTGTTGATCAGCCCAAAGAGAATGCCATTATTCTTGCTGATGCTTCTATTCTGGTGAACATGGGTCACTGGTGCATAAGGGAAACAATTTATTCAATTTGAGAGCTTTAACGGTTCTCACATTGCACTTCTAGCCAGTCACTTCCATGATTGAAAGCAAAAACTCACCCCTTCAAAAAAAAATTGCAGATGCTGGATGTTTCGAAATGCTTACGGGAAATGCTAGAAACATTTAGCAGATCAGTCTGCATCTCTGGAGTGAACAGAGTATCTAACAATGCGGTAATGGACCCTTTGGTCAGAACTGGAAGATCTTGTCAATCAGCAGCAGTATTTATATTTAAAAAAAAACGACATCATAATGGGGAAAGAGAAGTGGGATGGTAAAGGAACTATCTTTGGTAAAGGAACTAGTTTTGATTCTATGTGAAGGTACCTCTTTGACGTTCAAGCAACTGTGAAGGAAAGCAAAGGCCAGCAGAAGCCTAGGGTTACAGCCCCCATTTTGCCTTTGCTGTTTTACTACACGGCCCTGGTAACAGGGCACACTGTGATGGCTCACTCAACTGTGAACTGTGTCATCTTTGAAAAAATGGTCAAAAGGTACAGAAGAGAACAAGAAGGCATACAGAAATGTTATTGTTTTTAAATAGATGAAATATAATGATCCATCGTGCCTACATTTTATTGAGCTACTTGTTGCTCCTGTTAAAACTCCATTCCTGCTGATCAAAGCCACTGATTCACAGCATTAGCACTTCTTTCGGCATAAAGCTGGTGTAATTAAGGCATAACAATTTAGCCGGAGGCTTGCCTGGGCTGAATCTGCACGGGTGTTGGTCCCACTACTAAATTTGTGGGGCTGTGCCGTCAATTTTTAGATATCCCAGGCATTAATTTGTATTTTTAAGGGACTCAACGCCAGTTAGCCAACCCTTTTTTCCAAATAATCATTAAGGATGAGCCACTTATGAGTGGTCATCAGTCTGCTGTGGCTGGCAACTCAAGGAAAGTAAGAAATGAAAGTTTTCCTTTCATCCAAAAATCCACCGACTCCACAACTGTTGTGAGAACCCCCTCCAATCAACCATAATCTCATTAAATCATAGAAGAAGCTTGAGGGACTGAATGGCCTACTCCCTGTTCCTATGTTTTCATGTTCCCTTTACCACTGCACCCACCTCCTCCCCAACTTCAAGTGAACTGACGTTGATTTCTTTGCTCAGGTGAGCGAGTAGAGGTGAAACCACCTCAGCTCAGTACAGGCCAACAAAGCAAAAAGGCCAATTTTCTTTGATCTCCTGGCCTTTCATTTTGGGTGCATGCTGGTTATGCAATGCTGGACCTGGACTCAAAACAAAATCTACCATATAGACTCCATTCCAGTATAAATAGATCGAGTCAAAGCCATCTTCAGAACACAGATGCAAGTAGCTGTTGCTATTGTTCAGTTAGATAAACCGACTGATTACCTAGACAATTAAAATTCCTTGATAGTATAATTGTTAACATATTTCATAGCAGATCTATTGATAATTCCCTTATTCAGGAATCTATGCTTGTGTGATTTGATTTACTCCATGCTGAACTCTGAAAAGATGCTGTATGTGGTAGTCTTAAACTACAATGAAAACAACTTCCAAGAAACATTATAGATGCGCTAGCATATATCTGAAGTTATGCAGCACCATGATTAGTTTGTTTGTTTCTGCTTGGAGGAAGCAGCTTGAGGCTGACTCACTCCTGATGGATAGTAAAGATGGAGCAAAGTGGCAGTGCAATTTTAAATAAAACTATAAATTGTGGGGGTCATGAAATTATCAGCAATGCTTTCAGTCTCTGCATTCAAGTAAGCATGGAAGGAAATCGAAGGGAAGTTGGAGGAGGAGAGGAAAACATACTGTAAGGACATCCATTGTAGAATTATTCATCACAGGCAACTTTTTCTCTCCTCATTAGCAACAGAGCTTTGACCTGTATTTACTGCTCTCACTCTGCAGAAGAGGAAATCCATCATTAGAGCAGTCTGTGCCTCACTAATCCTGCTGGAATTAAAAGGTTTGCAATGACTGACAGCAGAGTGATCTAATTGACTGATCTCTCCATGATGATTTATGATGCAAAAAACAGCTTATTCCTATGAACTAAATAAGCATTTTTGATTGACTGGGAATATATAATTTATAATGTTCAAATATATTTGTGTACATTAACTCATAAATTTTCAATGACCCTGAATGCACCTGTAATTTTAATATTCAATACAAGACTCTAGAGAAAGTGTGAGAATTTTTCAAGTTACAGGAGGTATTCAGTTGCCCCCATCCCCCTCCCCAACCACTACCAAATAAAAGAGTAGCTGTGGACAGAAGTATAGCAACTGGAGGTGGCCATTCAGCCCCTGGAGCCTGTTCTGCCATTCAGTTAGATCAGGGCTGTTCTGCATCTTAACTCCATCTACCTGTCTTAGTTCCCTAACTAATTATGGCCTTGGCTATCAAAAATAAGGTCGATGAATTTAAAACTTCGGTGCTGCAAGAGCGGGAGCCAATGCATATCAGCAAACACGGGGGTGATGGGTGAATGAGACTTGGTGCAAATGAGATACGGGTAGCAGAGTTTAGAAAGGGTTCAGGTTTATGGAGGGTGTAAGGTGGCAGGCCATTCAGCAAGGTATTTGAATCGTTGAGTCATGAAAATACATATTGATGCTTGCATGTGATACTTACAAAACCAAATGGATGGGAATGAGGGAGAATGGGAAATTGGGGCATTTTAGTTACTCATGTTTGTGGTGGACATGTGCTTATATGCCCTTGCTGGTTAAAGGGAACTGATGAACATGGTAGGCAAACGACCTTCAATGTGACTCCAGGGGCTGGATTTTCAAAGCCGGTTTGGGAATCTGACACTTGGATGAATTCCGGATCTCAATCCCATGCTTGGGCTGATTCACTCTTGTGATACAATATTAAAATCTAACTGGCCTAATTGGCTGGGCGGTGAGCTCAGGGCCAAAATAGAAGCACCAAGCGCATCTGATAGGTGGGAACTCTCTGCCTGGCTCCAATAGTGAAGGTAGATGGCAGCCATTTTGAGAGCTGCCTTGCCAATTAGAGCAGAACGCTTGTCGGTTGGCCTGGGGCTAGAAAATGGAGGAAAATGACCCAATCAAACAAATTGAAGTTACAGTGTTGGACCCGTCACCATCGTGCTTCAATTTTTAACAAATAGAAATAAAATTTAAAGGTCTCCCTGCAGAGAGCCCGACTACACTGGTCTACTTACATTTGCCAAAATAAACATTGAAAATTGCTTTCCAGGCTGCCCAGATGCTTTAACAAGCTCCTTAAGTAGCTTAATGAGCCAGTAATTGGCAGCGTGTGGGTTGCCTATTTCCTCCCCCCTGCCAGCCCTTTGAAACTTTAAAATGTCACAGAGGATTCAGGACCGCGAGACAATCTCTGCGACTGTGATTTTCAAATCCCGCCAGCAGTACCTCCAGACCCCGTGGTCCTTTGAAAATCCCAGTCCAGGAGTCTATGGGGAATATGTATTTGTGTATTTTTGTTCTTTTTTTATCTCTGAAGTAAGCCATCTTGCAATTGATCCCGATATGAATTGCTTGCAATGTTTAGTTTTCATCGGCCATCTCGTTCCACGATTCCACATTAGTCGCAACTGATCTGTGAATATTTTATCACGTCATTGTAGTGAGAAATAAGAAGCCCAGAAAGGAAATACTGCTTCATCATTCAGTGCTATTATTGCCTAGAAAGCATGAAAATTAAAGGAATGATCCACTTTAGATAATAACGTCTCTGCAGCAAAGAAGGTTCCTGGTTTTACTTTTCAAAACCTCTCTTTTAACCAGGCTACCTGTTAGACATGTTTTATATGTGATTTCTGGTGCACTTGCTGAGATATTTGTTTGAAAATGCCTTTATCTAGCTAACCTTATACCAATGACTATTATTTATTTTTGGCTTACGGAATGATTTAGTCATTATAGGGTCAACACAGAACACAAAGTACTAACCTGGGGAAACAGCAATCATCTCTAATCCCCTCCTGTGAAAAATGTTTGACAAAGTAACGGGATGCTGAACAACGCAAGTGGGTATTCAAACAAGCTTCAAAAAAGCAGGCGTTGTATTTATATAGTGCCTTTTTTGGCCCTGGGGATGTCCTCAAGCGCTTTACTGCCCATGAAGTACTTTTGAAATATAGGCCTGGATTTTCATCCTCAAGGTGGACTTGGGAAAATTCCGTGCTTGGGTCCGCCTGCCTTGGGAGAAACTGCCTGCAACGGCGGGATCTTCAGTGCTGGGTGCAGGCGTGGGCTGCAGTTGCTTCAGCCGACCTGGGAAAGAGGTTGGATGCTGTCACAGAGGCTGCCCAGTGCTGAGATGGGCAGTTTAGAAGGCCTATCTGGGTGTTGTGGAGCTTTGTCCCAGTTAAAATAAAAATACAAAGGTGCTCCAGACCTCACCGCTCACACCCTCTTCACCCTCCAAACTCCCCACGTCCCATCCACATTGCCTTATGCTCCCCACCCACCCCCTTTGGCTCCCCTCATGTCCCAATTGCTAAGTTCTGCTCTTCCACCCACTCACTATGGCCCCTCACACCTCCCATGCCAAGCTATAGCACTTCTATTCCCATTGACCAACTATACATTGTCCAGAATCAATGAACACTGTAGTGACAGTAGCATGTGTAAAAAAAGATTTGGAAAAAAATCCATTCTTAACTTTCTCCTATGTTGAAAACAGCCATTTTACAACAAGCTAATAGAAGTGTCAATCATCCCAACCCTTTAAAGTATCAATAACAAAAACCACAAACCCTTAAAACCACAATTTTGTGTAAACAAATATTGTGAAATTGACAGTAAAAATCAGAGAGCCTGAACAATCAAGCAATGTTTTCTCTGGAGCACAGCTGTTATAACAATCTTAATGCATGTCTAGCCTCTCAGCCAAACCTCATTATATAACTTCTAATCCCAGGGTTCTTAATCCCAAGGGAAGGCCGCTGCTGGTCTGTTAAGTGCCTGAGTGAACTTAATGTGGAGGGCCTTCCTGAAAAGAGGTGATGTGGGGCTCTTGTCAGTCTCAGCTGGCAGGTGAGACCCTCATAACCTCCATAAGGTTCTGCCCCATGTATGTGGAACCTAGGTGAAAGCAAGATCTAGATTCCACCATAAAGCCCCTCCATTCTCCCTTAAGTTATGTTTTGACTTGTGTTTGCTGCCTATGTTCAGAAATGAAGGTTAGAAACTTGAAGGATGTGTGGTAAGATGGATGGTGACAGTAAGACATGAGCAACAGAGAAGGGAATAAACATATCGGAAATATAAAATTTATGGTTATTTTCAGTAACACCCATTTGTCTTAAAGTATCCAATTAAGTGATGTGGCAGCATTCAACTTTGTTCTTTATGAATTCCATAAATCTTTCTGATATGCAAACAGAATTTTTCACATTGAAAGTCTATTGAATCACATCTCTTGTAGGGATATAGGATGCATTCCTATTTTTAACTTTGATCACTAATCTTTCATACACACTCATAAATGCTGTGCATCATTTTCTTTACATTGCTGACTTAATTTGCTCAATAAATGGTGATGGATAATAGGCCTGAAGTTTTGCAGGATTACATTGTTTTCTCTTGATGAAATTTGGCCAAAGTTGGTGTAACCGGCACAAATGATAGTGGAATTTTCAGTTATTTACGTTGAGTGCAACTCTCAATTCCATGCTAGTTTTAAAATCATCACACTGCAAGCAAGTAGGGCCCTGCCCACAAATTGGCCATGTCCCCCAAGTGAATTAATCACCATTGTGAGTTGCCACTAATTGCACACTTTTGCAGGCCTTTGTGGAGACTTTTAAAATTAAACTGGTTCTTTTGGGTGCAAGATCACAAAAATGCAAATTTAAAACTTTTTAAATGATTAAATTTATGGTCCTAGAAAGTATGTATTTTGCTTTCTTACAAAACATACTAATTACAGGAAGTATGGAAAGGGCTGTGCCTTTTCTTATCCTTGGAGTATGTGTTCCAATTACACTATTTAGCAGCAAGTGTTTGTGAGTTTAAACATAAAGCAAGTTATTTATTATAATACACTTAACCCCATATTAACGCAACGTCACACTCTCAGTCTCACACATATGCACACACAAATGCACACATACACACACATGTACATACACATGCAAACACACAAAGATTGGATATGGAGAAACATAGTACTTTTACAGATTATAGTTAATTCAGTTTCTGATTTACGATTTACGGTCTCCCAAGTGGTAGCCCTGTGGTTTCTTGAACGGATTTGGTGATTTAAAGTTGAAGTGAGGGTCTTATACAGTGAAGGATTCATAGCAGCCTACCCCATATGGTTAGAAATTAATGGTGGCAATTGAGTTTTGACCTCTTTTGTCCAATAGGAAACATGGAGACAGACAATCTAGAAACTCCATAGACTTTAGGCATTGGCTCTCCCTTATATAATGAAATGCATGAATTCCTCAAATAACTGTGACATACTCTCCTCCATGTCCACCTTTCATTAGGTATTCATCAGAGACTTGATACTATATGCTGTCCAAATGCCAAAGTCACATGGCTTGTGGCAGCCATCTTAACAGCTTGTTATGTCCAATTTTTAGAATTATTGACTCAAAGTTCATAATGCCATAATACGATGGGGCAAGACATTACTAATAAACTGACTACTCTACATTTATAATTAAAATAAATTATTACAGCAAATCTTATTCATTCATAGTCGGGTTACTCGATGATTTAAATGCTAATTTTTTGTGATTAAACCTATTTTCAGCTGTTTTAATCAAGCTTTACCAAGTTACAATTTTTAAGTATATCAAGCAAAATGTTTTTTGCAAAAACTGTATTTAAAGATAAGTTTTAAAACATTGCCTGGTTTTACTGGCTGATGGCAGTCTTTACTTTTAGCAGTATGCAAAAGAGATTGAGCAGAAATGTTGTATAGGGGGTTGGGGGCAGGGGTGGGAGTGGGTGGAGGGGTGTTGGAATGGGGCGGTGCAGAAAAAGACACTTTTCAAAATGGGCACAATTTGCATTGGAGTCACCAAAGCAGGAACTCCCCCCCACCGCCGCCGCCGCCCCCCCCCCCCCCCCCCCCCACCACATGTATATCATGCTGATCCCCAAAGAGATTTTTCAAAGTCACATTCCAACTCTTTCAAGGAGTTCATGGGATAGGTAATCAGAGTGAAGCGATTTGTTTTCTCATTTTGCATTTTCCAATCCCACCCCAGACCCCCTTCCCAATTAAACCATTTAGTTTTGTACCTACTGTTCCAGCTGCAGTTGTCATCCCAGCTGCTTCTATTTGTAAACAAAACTGAGTACATTGATGTTTGCTGAGATGAGTCATTAATTGCTCGTCTATTGGAACTGAGTTGGGCCAACTGAATTGACACAGCCAAAATGATATGGTACAGGCTGCCTTCAGACAAAATGGTGGAGGGTGTCATGATAATGAAGGAAGAAAAACCAAATTGCATCTGGAAATACTGAACTTTAAAAATAAGACCTGAGTTTTAAAAAGATGTGCACAAGCCACTGGCTGGAATGGTGCAGGGTGACTCCCTCAGAGGTAATGAAAACCCATCCTGTTGTCAGACAAGGTACTTCTAAAGACACCTCGAAATTAATTGCTCCCTCTGGTAGAAACAATGGAACATAATGGGAGATGGGTATAATCTCATCAAGAAATCCTCTGAGCAATGCCCAGACAGATTTGTGAATTCACTTCCCATTTGGAATATACAAAGGAGGGCTTAAAAGTGAGCTAAGAAGCTGCCCCGGTGTCTGTCTGTTGTTGGGTGTTCTGAGAGAGCAAGTGCTGGAAATTTGACTCAGAAGTAACAGCCACACGCAGTACCCCTACAAATCACCATTTTGCAGGTATCCCAATCTCACTCTCTTTCTACTGAAGTCAACACTACTGGAATCTCAAAACCGGCTATTTGTCTACCGAAGTCAATTCTACAGGAATCTCGAATATATTCACTTACTTCAAGCTAAATTCTTACTTTTAACCCATATGACCATGTATGCGTGTGTTTTATTCTTTCCTGTCTTTAGCGGTTAATAAACTTACTCTTACCTTTAACTCAAGAAAGTCTGATCAAATTGGCTCCTTCAAAACCAGAACAATTGGGGACAGGAAAAAGGTATCCTTGAAAAGGATCCTTTTTTGATTAAATCTTATTGCGACCAACAGAGTGGCTGGGGGTGGGGGGGAGCGGTGGGGGGGGGGGGTGGGTGCAGGGTTTCTGCATAAAGACAGGGAGGCAGTTCATCCCTCCTCACCCAGGACATAGCAATTTGGAACAAAAACAAAAAATGCTTGAAAAACTCAGCAGGTCTGGCAGCATCTGTGAAGAGAAAGTCAGAGTTCACTTTTTGAGTCCATATGACTCTTTTTCAGAGCCCTGTTTTTGTTTCAGATTCCCGGCATCTGCAGTATTTTGCCTTTCTCATAGCAATTTGGAGGTGTCCCAGCCAGACAGTGACAACTGAGGGGTCTGGCCTGGGTCAGCAACTTTGGGAAACCTCACCTGGGGGTGGGTGAGTAGCAAGGGAGTGAGGTTGGCAAGAAATACCACCTTGGCTATTTCTGTAATTACATTTACGATGTGTCATAGATACAGAAAAACAAATGATATAAGGTGACATCATGTTTATTTATGGATCTAACTGTAGCTTACAATTAAACACATCCTGGGTCTAACCAAAAATCACATTCTCTGGGGCGCTGTGTTAAAAATTCCTCCAATTTGGAACCTGTCACAAATGAGACTTTGCTGCTTAAGATTCTTTTTTTTTCTTCCCTTTCGAGTTTGTAGACACGCGAGTTCCAAAAAAAGTTGTCAAAATGTGAGGACATTTTCCTTCTTATATGGCATCAGTGTTTTCTCAGTTTCCAGCTATGGTGGTCTCATGTTTAAAGTGTTAACTAAGACTGAAAGCCAATTGAAGTGAATGATTGATACCTGTGTGCACAGTCAATATCACAAACAGTGAGATCGAGACTGTGATGATCTTACAGCAGCAATGAGCGCCTGGCCCTTCTGTGTGGTACAGTCATCTTGAAGATAGACATATAACTTTGTTGAAGCATCATTTTTAATTTCAAAGTGCCCAAACCTCTTTTAATTAAATTCCGATCGAAGAACAACAATCAAAATAGCAAACCTCTGAGTCGAGTCGAAATCTTTCCCACGTACACAATATTGACTAATGATCAAAATGTTAAACAAAATCAGCCAATCTCAATTTTTATTTTGAACCAGAAGCACATGTTGGAATTTCCATGGGGGCAAAACTAACTGCTGTGTTCCTTTTTGCTTTAAATTGAATTGTTGAATGGTAGATTGAATTGACTGTGGTACAAACATTTGCGTGTTGTCATTTTTTTTTATCTATCGTTTGCAGGAATCCTTATCCAAGCACAGTGTTTACTGGGGAACTTGTTCTGCATTTATCAGGCTTTGACTGGTGAATGCAATCAGTGGGCAATGATCACCTAACCAGCTTGTTCTTGTTGGCTTTTAGCCCCTCACTGTCATCAGCTTCAAAGCATTTATCATGCAACCTGAGTTTAAATGTTCCAGTCTTTCCAGCTGCAAGACAGTACAAAGAGATGGGTCTGTTTAGTGGCAATGTCACCTTTTTACATTCAACACGAGCCATACATCATGGGGGAAATGGACCATTGCTGCGATAATGGAGATTAGAATATCTAATCATGGCCTCAATTCCTATCACACCCAAATGCTGCCTTGAGGATAGGAGGGTTATTATTCTCTCCAGATATTTCGTTTTTTGGACAGAACCATCTGGAATCTTCATTTCTCATTGTAATGGCAGCGCTTTTATCATTAATGAAATAAAACCACCAACAAAGAGGAAAACACACAGTTCTGTATGGAACCTTGGCTGGATCGCATGTCGAGCACTGCATGCAGTTCCAGTCACCAAATTGGAAAAAGGGATGTAGAGGTACTGGAGATGGTGCAGAGGAGGTTTTGCAAGAGTGATACCAGAAATGCAGAGTATACATGTTTGTTTGTTTTGTATATTCATGCACGTCCTTTGGGGAATGATAAGCAGACTGATTATCAACCTGCTGACCTTCATTATGAACACACTTCTCACGGCCAGTAAGACCTGGAACAAGACTTGCACCTGGAGCTTTGGGCTCAGAGGCAGGATCTCTACATACTGGAGCCACAAGGCCTTCCATGCCTTTATCTATCAGGAAAGGATTGACAGCGTTTGGGACCAATTTCTTTCTAGGGCAATTTGTGAGTGCTATTGGGAAGGGCACAATTTGAAAATTTTCAGGTGATATGGAAATCGTGAACCATGACCACCTCACCCAGCCTACCCAGTCAATCATTGACCCACTCACTTATTCACTAACATTTAAACTTACCATAAGGCAGCTGGTGCCATAAAAAACACACGTGTCCTACCTTCTGTCCGACTCCACTCCATTTTGACAGAGCTCTCTGAGGGACGCTGCGCTGTGCATTTCTGGAAAAGGCGGGCTTGGACAGTCCCAGAGGAAATGCAGAGCAGCATTGAGTTGGGGAATTTTCTAGCATCGTGTCAATCTGACAATGCTTGCTGCTCCTTGGAAGAACTTCAAAAGGATAAAGGTTGGTAGAATTGGCAGACAAGTGACAGATGAAATTCAATGCAGAGAAGCATGAAGTGGTTCACTTGGTAGAAATAATGCAGGAGACATTGATCCAAATCTTCCGGTCTCTGGATATTCAGAGGCCTGACATACATCTGAGATGCATGTCGGGACCATGTGGAAGTCCTAACACATTGACTTACTAACTGGGAAGTTTTAACTCCTGATGACAATTCACCTCCTCTCTGGGACCTTCCGTGAATGTCTCTGACTCTAAATTAGAGTCAGAGGCTTTGGACAGTTCTGATGTACTTACCTGGATACTTACCCAGGAAATGTTAGACAGATTGAAACCTAGTTTAACATCTGGGTAAGTACACAACTGACCGCCACACCCCCTCACCCCTCTGACTAGCCCCTAACCACCTGACTGCCCCCCGCGATCCAACCTAACCACCCAACTTACCCTGTCCCCCGATAGACCAACAATCCGCCCCGACCAGGCCCAATGAGCCGTCCCCAAACCAGACCCAGCTGTGCCCCCTTTGACTACCACACAACCCAACCTGACTACCCTCAAATTTCAACTGTGCGCTCCCAACCCGACCTGATTGTCACCTCACCCACTTGCCATCTCAACCACCTGCCACCTCACCCAGTACCACCCTGCCCACCTGCCACCTCACCCACCTACTACCTCATCTAATTGCCACCTCATCCACCCGACACCTCACCCAGTACCACCCTGCCCACCTGCCAACTCACCACCCGCCACCTCATCCACCCACAACCTTTTTTTTTATTCATTCATGGGGTGTGGGCTTTGCTAGCTGGACCAGCATTTAGTGTCCATCCCTAATATTCCTTGAGAAGATGGTGGTGAGCTCCCTTCTTGAACCATTGCAGTCCACATGGTGTAAGTACATCCACAGTGCTGTTAGGAAGGGAGTTCCAGGATTTTGACCCAGCGACAGTGAAGGAACGATGATATATTTCCAAGTCATTATGGTGAGTGGCTTGGAGGGGAACCTGCAGGTGGTGGTGTTCCCATCCATTTGCTGCCCTTGTCCTTCTAGATGGTAGTGGTTGTGGATTTGGAAGGTGCTGTCTAAAGAGCCTTGATGAATTCCTGCAGTGTAGCTTGTAGATAATACACACTGCTGCTACTGTGCGTCGGTGGTGGAGGAAGTGAATATTTGGAGGCGATGGCTTAGTGCTAGATTAGTAATCCAGAGACCGAAGGCAATCCTCTGGGGACCTGGGTTTGAATCCTGCCAGGGCAGATGGTGGAATTTGAATTCAATAAAAATCTGGAATTCAAAGTCTAATGATGACCATGGAACCATTGTCAATTGTTGTAGAAACCTGTCTGTTCGCTAATGCCCTTTAGGGAACGAAATCTGCTGTCCTTACCTGGTCTGGCCTACACGTGACTCCAGACCCACAGCAATGTGGTTGACTCTTGCTGCCACCTCTCTCAACTGCCGCTTTACCCACTTGCTCATTTCACCCACCCTACCCATTCAACTTTACATCCACTCACTAACATTCACACTGGATATTTAAAAGTATGGCAGCTGGTGCCACAAAACGGGGCTGTGTCCTGTCTTCCCCAACTCCACTCCGCGTTGATGGAGCTCTCCGAGGGACACTGCGCTCCACATTTCTGGAAAAGTTGGGCTTGGAAGGTCCCAGAATAAATGAAGAACGGCGTTGATTCTAGGAACTTTCAAGTGGAATGGCAAACTGACCTTGCCTGCTGATCCTCGGAAGACCCAGGCCAATATGAAATAAAGGGATAAAAACAAAAAAACTGCGGGAAAGGGTACAACTCTAAAGGAGGTGCAAGAACACAAGGACCTGGGTCTATATGTGCATGATTCATTGAAGGTGTTAGGGCAGGTTTAGAGAGCAGTTAGTAAAGTGTACGCATGCTGGGCTTTATCAACATGGGCATAGAGTACAAAAGCAAGGAGGCTATGATACGCTTGCATGAAACACTTTTTTGGCCTCAACTGGGACAATGCAACCAGGTCTGGGCACCAGACTTTGGGAAGTATGTGAAGGCATTAGAGAGGGTGTAGGAAAGATTCAGGAGAATTATTCCAGGGATGAGAAACATCAGCTATGTAGATAGACTGGGGAAGTTGGAACTGTTCTCCTTGGAGAAGAGTGAGAAGAGAGGATTGAGAGGGGATTTAATAGCAATGTTCAAAATCATGAGGGGCCTGGGACTGGATAGATGGGGAGAAACTGTACCCATTGCTCGAAGGATCAAGAACCACAGGGTACAAATTTAAGGTAATTGGCAAAAGAAGCAATGGCGACATAAGGAAAAACTTTTCCACACAGCAACTGGTTAGGATCTGGAATATGCTACCTGAGCGTGTAGTAGAGGCAGGTTCAACTGAGGTTTTCAGAATGGAATTGAATCACTGCCTGAAAAGGAAAAAAATGCAGGGCTCTGGAGAAAAGGCAGGGAGCGGCACCAAGTGAATTGCTCCTTCAGAGGACCAGCACAGATAAGATGGAATGAATGGTCTCCTTCAATGCTGCAACCATTCTATGATACTATGACAGGCTGGGTCACTTTTCTCTTGATAAAATAAGGCTGATGAGTGACCTAATAGAGGCCTTTACAATTATGAAAAGCTTTAATAACATGGCCAGAGCATAAGTAGAGGCCGGCACTACAGTTAGTCAACAAGAAATCCAATAGGGAGTTCAGAAGAAGCTTCTTTACCCAAAGAGTGGTGACATGTGGAACTTGCTGCCACATGGAGTGGTTGAATTGAATAGTATAGATGTATTTAAGGGGAAGCTAGATAAGCATTTTGGAGAAGGGACTAGAAGGTTACAATGGTAGATTTAGATGAGAGGAAGCTTGAGTGGAGCATAAGCACCAGAATGGACAGGTTGAGCTGAATGGCCTGTTTCTATGCTGTTTATCCTATGTAAACAATTTAATAACCTTGCAGCATCTAATAAAATAGATTGACCAGATTGTGGGGGCTTGGGTGCAAATCCAGAGCAGAGGAGGCCTGACCTTTTCCTCTCAGCCACACTAGACCACTCCTGTTACCTCAGGCCCCACAAGGAAAGCTCAAACAAAAATCATACCAATTTCAGCCTTTTTTGGCCATGACTTTTTCAGGAGTCTAGACTCCAGTGCCAATTGAGTTTGTCCTCCCCAAAATCAGAATGTTTCCTCTGAGGAAAAATGTGAAGGTGAAGAGGAAGAAGGGATAAACTCTGCTATTGCTGGACATTGAACATTCAGCAATACTGGGGAAAGAAAAAGTTGAGAAGGTATCACCCAAGTTAAAGGATCCATCCGGAGTTCCTATGCAAACATGAGTTCAAGTTATTTACCTTTAGTTTGAAACTTGTTCAATAAATACATTCCTATTCTTCTGTGCCCAAGATCCACATGTGCAAGTCGAGAAACTGTTTATATTTTAATTTTTTTTCTGCATAAAGTACCTGATGGCTTAACAGATACAAAGAAAATAATGAGACATATGGTCATAGCATTTTTCTTTAAATCAATTTCATTATTACTTTTAATCAACTAAATGATATAATACTATTTTGAATTTTTTTGAAAAATTGTGCATTGGAATCAAGTATCAAAAAATCCTTTATAATTTTAGTGAATCGTGGCAGTATAACACATATCCAATTCATATGAAGCACTACATATATTTATGAAGATGTTTTTTTCTCTAACAGAGTTATTTATTAAACCTCTGTCAAATGCACCTTTTTAACCCAACATGTCTATGGAACAGAATGTGGAAACTTATAGGTTCGTTTTATTCTAGTTAACCTAAGAATTGGTTTACTTGGTCCATTAATCACTGTGTGGAGATCTGTTTTTAATTCAATGTGTCAGGCCAAAAGATTGGTTGCTGCCAAAATAATCATGCTGCTAGATACAGTAACCAGATGGTAAGATTATCACTATGGAAGGAGATAATGGTGCAGTAAAATTAATAAGTGCATTCTTCAGAAATGGGCAAATGATTTAATTACATATTACATTTCTTGCAAACATAATCCTTCTCTCCTCAAGTGTGATATAAAGTGGCGTACTATAACTCCTGTAAATATCTATATAAGATGTAACATGACAATTTTGAGAGGCAAGCATAAATTGTCATTCAGTAAAATATTCTGTTCATAACTTCAATCGTGAATCGTTACTACATGCCTTCAATTTATTTATGGTCAGGTCCATACATAGTATAAAGGAATGGTAACATATGTCCTTCAGCCTGTTGTGACTTGGAAAGGATCTTGGAGGGGATGCTGCTCCAATAATGTTACTGCTATTGTCTTTCTTGGTGGCAGGGGTTGCAGAATAGAAAGGTATTGCTGAAGTATGTTTGACGAGTTGGGGGCAATGCATCTTATGAATAATGCATACTGCAGTCTAACTATCCTGGCGGCACGAAGTGGTGGTTGAGCCCCAGGACAGATGCACTGATCAAGCACCTTGCTGTATTTTGGGTAGAGTTGAGGTTCTTGAGCATCATTGTGGATTAAGCAGCTATATTCCATTGTGCATTGAGTGTTGCAGGTGGTGGTAAGGCTTCGAGAAATCAAAAGATGAGCAATGTGTTACAGAATACACACTCTTTCCAATGCATGTATAGCCAGAGTGTTAAAATGGCTGGTCTGGTTAGACCTCTAGTCAATGGTAACCCCTGAAAAGATGAGGGATTCAGTAATGATCATACATTGAAGTCAAAGGTGACAATCATTGTCTGACCCATTTAATATCGAATGAGTGTTATCTGCCTCTTTTCAACCCCATCCTCGATATTGTGTAAGTTATATTGCTTCATCGTCAGAGGTGTTGTGAACTGAAACCTTGAATTGTCAGCAAGTAGCTTCACTCCTGGCTTGATGACAGAAGGAAAGTCACCGAAACAGCAGAAGATGGTTAGGCAAGCAACACTGCGCTGAGGAACTCCTAGAGTGGTGTCGTAGGCATTTGAGATTGGCCATTAGCAACTATCTTCCTGTGTGTCAACTGTGATTGCAGCTATTGGCGAACTTTCAGCTTAATGCTGATTAATCTCACTTTTTTGCTAGGACTGCTTGGTGCCTTGCTCAGTCAAATGCTGGCAGTGAATGCAGCTACTCTAATGTCTGTGCTTGTATCAAGGACGTGATGAGATCTGGAAACAAGTGGCCAATTGGGCACATTCTAACTAGAGCATTGGTGAGCAGGGCATTTACGATGAGGTAACAGTTAAAGATACTATTGCCATTTCTCTTTATGATGGAAACATACAATTCTGGTGTCATCTGTGGCTCAGTTGACCTTTTAGTCAGAAGGCTCTGGTTTTAAGTCCCGCTCCAGGATTTGAGAAAAAAAATTAAAGCTGACACCCTACTAGAGTGCCGAGGAAGTGCGTCGTTGCCTTAAGTGCTGCCTTTTGGATGAGATGTTAAATCGAAGCCCTGTCTGCCTTCTTGGCTGGATGTAAAATAAATCTGAAATAGAAACACTCTACTTCAGAACTCTTTCAGTTCTGAAGGAGAGCGGTATTGGACTCTGTGGTAACTACAGTTTTGCTAAATGTAGGACATTAGCTTTAAGAATAATCACGTGTTGTAAGATCACATAATTTGCATAAACCAATGAGTTAGCAACGCAGGGAGCCTCTAGGAGAGAATTATTCTTTAGTTATAGAGTTAGATGCACACATGTAGTTGTTGCTGCTGTCTTGTAAATAAAGTTCAATGTTTCCACCAAGAAAAGTTGCCTGGAAAATCAACTCTATAACAAACTGGTGGCAAGGATAATTCAGATCCGGTACTGTCCCTCGCCCAGTGATTGTGCGTATCTAAGATAATTAAAAAGAAAGGAAGATATACTCATCCGAAATGCCACAGTTTGGCAGAATCGATCCCTTTAAGCTAGCCACAGATGATTGGTCCCAATATATAGAACGTTTTAAGTTCTACTTTCAAGCCAACAAAATAACAGGGTACGAAAAGAGGAGAGCGATTCTCTTGAGTATTTGTGGAAGCAAAACCTACAGTTTAATTCGAAGCTTGATAGCCCCGAGTGCCCCTGATTCGTAGACCTTCTGTGAATTAATAGACCTCATTAAGGGACATTTCCAACCTAAGCTCTCAGTCACAATGTGTTGTTCAGGTTCAATTAATGGAATAGAGCCCTGGGGGAGACCATTGCTACCTATGTGGTCAAATTAAAACAACTAATGGAATATTGCGATTTCGGTCAAACCTGGAATGATATGCTCAAGGATCATTTGGACTGTGGCATGCAAGAGGATGCTATTCACTGAAGATTGAAAGCACTGTGAGGGAGTCACAAGCAATTTAAGGCATGCAAAATGGTGCTATTTTCCTAGATAGGTGGGAACAGTCAGCCAAAAGTGTCACAAAAAGCTGGGACTCTGCCATGATGTGGGAAACAGCCCCCGCTAATGGAAAATTTAGAGGAAACAGCTTAACAGCAAATTTGAAAACTACTTCTTATCAATGAAGAAACAATCATACTTCTAACAATTGGCAATTTAAAAATGCAAAATGTTATTTTCGTCAGGAAAGAGGCCATATATTGAAACATTGCAAAGCGAAATTAAAACAGGTTTCCAGGCAGCAAACAAAATCCAATAAAGTATGTAGTGTGGAAGAGCCAGAAAGAGCCAGTTCTGACATTTATTCTTTATTCACCATGAAAGCTGGGAAGACAGAGCCAATTACTGTCACATTACAAGTGAATGGTAAACCCTTCAAAATGGAAGTAGATGCTGGTGCTTCTATCACTGTAGTAGGGGAACACACTTTCAGATATTTAAATAAAGGTGCTCAGCAATTAAATTTTGAACACCTATGCTCAAATGTGACTCATGATTTCCATAGCAGTGAGCGACAGTTTACTGTTGGAGACATAGTATATGTAAGTAATTTCGGTGGAGGACCGAAGTGTTTACCTGGTAAAGAAAGCTCTGTGACCGGACCATTGTCACACCATGTGGAAGTGGAGGGTCAGATCACACGTAAGCATGTGGATCATTTAAGAAGAATGGAGATACCCCAACAAAATCATGTTCCACCTGTAATCATTGATGAACCTGTGGTTCCTGTTGAAGTTGCTCAATCAAGGATAGGCATGCCTGATGTCTCTGTCCAAGTGTAATACACTGAACTACCTGTGCCTGATGAGGTACTTGATGTTACTGTGGTTTCAGAGAATGTGATTCCTGCCAACGAATTGGAAGTCATGGAGCTACAATGTTCCACACGGATCAGGAAACCACCTGAAAGACTGAACTTGCAATTTCATGACCTGTGTAAATATTGTCATGTCATGAAATAAATATCTTGTAAATACATAATACATAGAAAAGTTAAAGGGGGAGAAATGTTGTAATTATAGTTTTGATAAACGTAGGACTGTAGCTTTAAGAATAATCCTGTGTTGTAAGATCACATGAACTGTGTAAACCAATGAGTTAGAAGCGCGGGGAACCCCTAGGAGAGAGTTATCCTTTAGTTATAGAGTTAGATGCACACATGCAACTGTTGCTACTGCCTTGTGAATAAAGTTCAATGGTTCCACCAAGAAAAGTTGCCTGGAAAATCAACGCCATAGCAGACTCAAATCATGTTTCACTCTCCACAGATGATTTTATTTCAAAGAAGAGTAGGGGAGTTATTCCTGGTGTCATGACCCATATTTATCCCTCAATCAACATCACAAAAAAATGATTGTCTGGTTATTATATCATTGATTTTGGGTGCTTACTGTGCACAAATTGGCTGCCATGTTTTCTACTTTACAACAGTAACTACACCTCAAAAGTGCTCCATTGGCTTTAAAGCGCTTGCAGATGTCTGGTGGTCATGAAAGGCACTAGATAAACGCAACAGATTAAATTGGTGGCCGACACAGTAGCAGTTGTGACTCAATGCTGGCAACTGTGAGGTCATTTATTTTGAACAAAAATAAGGATTGATCCAAATATCACAGTATCACAGTATCTTTATAGTGTTGAAGGAGCCCATTCGGCCCATCAAGTCTGCACTGGATTTTTTTTAATTGTGAAGAGCTTGGAACAATTGAGGTCCAAACAGATTTAGTACCTCCTCCTCTAGTTGGTACAAAACTAATCAAAAAACCCTACTGGAATGTTAGCTTTTATAACTAGGGGGCTAGAATGGAAAGGGGAGGAAGTGTTAGTGCAGCTATAAAAGGCCATGCTTAGATCACATCCAGAGTACTCTGAACAGTCTAAACACCACAATTAGAGAGGATATATTGGCATAGAAAGGAATGCAGCACACATCGTTCAGGATGTTACTATAGGGCTCCAAGTGTTAGATTCTGAGGATGCTACAGGGTGATTTCAGGATTTTGAAAGGAACTTTCAAGGGTAGATGGAGGGAGATAATTCTGCTGGTGGAGGAGTCCTAGATAAAACAACATAGGCCTAAATGTTTCCTTCATTGGGCGCACGAGATCGTCGGGCCCCGGAATGGTCGGGAAGCAGGCCCCTGACTGCAATTTCACGCTGGTTGGCCAATTAACAGGCAGCCAGCATGAAACACGCGCTGAAAGGCTCAGCGCTGCTGGGGTGGGGGGGGGGGGCGGGAAGAGGGTGGGCTATGACGTCACCGCGGGCACGGGCGAGCGCTGTGAGAGAGCTTCCTGAAGGCAGACAGCTGCCCCAGGGAGCCGCAGACCTGCAAATAATAAAACGAAGCAATGAAAAGCTGCAGAAAATTGTCTTTGCAGCTCAACCAAGCACCAGCAAGCATACCTCATAAATATGCTGTCGCCGGATACTTCTTCTTATTTTATTGCCTAACGGAGATTTCATCCCGCCCTTCGGTGAGGTTTCATGAAAAATGTAAAGCCCGCCTGGCCGATTGGCCCACTTGCCAGGTTGGACGGGCCATGTGAAATCGCAGACAATTGCATCATGAATGGGCGTAATTGCCAGCTTAGTTGTCGGTGGGCGTGCATGGCAGTCGGCAGTGCGCCCGCCGAGGGAAATATCAAGCGAGCGCGTGATGACGTCGGGACACTCGTCCAACATCATCCCGCGCGATTTTGCGCCCGATCAGGTCGGGCACACACCCGCCTGCGGGACGTAAAACTCTGCCCTGTGTTAAAATCAGAGCCAGGTCGTTCAGGCAAGAAGTTAGGAAATAAAAACAGAAAGCGCAGGAAAAATTCAGCAGGCCTGGCAGCATCTGTAGGGAGAGAACCAGTGTTAACTTATCGAGTCCAATATGACTCTTTTGCGGTACTGAGGAGAGGTTGCAACATCATGGGTTTTATGTTGTTGAAAACCCATCACATTTCTACCTCTCTTCCATAATGGCGGGGACCTTGTGTGGAGGCTGTTTAGGATTGTCGGCTCAGCAATTTTGGTTGTAGATATCTGCCAAAACTTCAGCATGCCTTAACATTATAGTGGCAGATTTTACCGTGTCTTTGGATGAGAACGTTCATGGAACTTGCCCCTACCCACAGCTGCCTGATTCCCTACCAGCAGTCATAGCTAGATATGTTGGAACTACAGAGCTAATGGAAATGCCTAGCCCGCTGCTTTTTATATTTAGTATGCAGATATCGCTGAGAATATAATCTTACCAGGTTGGCACCTTATTCTAACACATCTTCATTGCTAGTCTTAGCATGTCTTTCTGTGCTATGACTTGATAATTGGTGGAACGAAGGATGCATCAGGCAATGAGGTTATAGATTGCCTCTTTTAACTTCTGACACCCAGTACCTCACAGATGCCCTTTTTTGGGAGCTGCTAAATCTCTCCTTAATTGTTGATCATGTTAATGTCATAACAGGTGAAAAGAATTGGTTAGCCATTAACAGCTATGATGGTCGGGACATTGAGTGGAGGCTAAATAGGATTGCCAGAGAGCACAATGAAAGATGTCTTATTGTGGAGTCAGGGTTTTTCATTCACAAGGACTACTCAGTGAGCCATCAACCAATGCTATCGTGGGTACATGAGAATAAAATCATACAGGCCACTCCATTATGCTGGTTCCCACACCACCAGACATAGGCCCTAGTTGTCAACTTTGCACTATTAAGGACTCAGTAAAGGCACCAGAGATTTTTTGTTTCATTGTAACAATAGTTACTTAAAAGGTATTCTACTAGTAATTAAGTTAATACTTATTTCACAGAGAATTCTGTCATCAGGTAAGCATTGCATTATCTCTTCCACTGCACATGTTGTGCAACAAAGCGCTTAAATGCAAGGCATAAATGATTACATGTGAGAAACATTAGTGCAATCATTCTTTGGGCATTTGATTTGATAATTCTAGTTGACTATGCAGTTGCAAGCTTCAGGCTTAAAAGACTGGGTTTTTTAAACAAGCAAATAGAAATTAAAAGGAAAATCTTGTGGCATTTGTTTTAATTCAGTAGACGGGGATGTGTCAGAGTAAATATTTTATACTTCTGTAACTTTATGAGCTTTTGTTTTCCTGTCAGCTCTACATTCATTTTAGAAAGAGATAGATCTTATCACCACCATGCTTGACAAAGTACAATAACTTATTGCTCTTGTAAAAAATTAACTAGCTTTAGTCCGATACTTAATGCAGGGTCCATGCAACAAGAATAGTTGAGTGTTTTACATTAAGATAAAAGCAAAATACTGCAGATGCTTGAAACCTGATATGAAGACAGGAAATGTTGGAAAAACCCAGCAGGTCTGGCAGCATCTGTGGAGAGAGGGATAGTTAACATTTCGAGTCTGTATGACTCTTCCTCACGGGCTCGAAATGTTAACTCTGTTCCTCTTTCCACAGTCGCTGCCAGACCTGATGATCTTTCCCAGCATCTTCTGTTCTAATTTGAGTGTTTTACACAATGGTTTACATGTGCTGAAATTCAAAGAAAATTAAAAATTAAATTCCACAAAACCGATTTTTTTGTCAAAGTTCCCTCCCCTCTCCTGAAGGTGCTGCTTGTTAATGTCACACATCTCAGTCTAGATAGGAATACAGAAACAAAATACTGCAGTTACTGGAAATCTGATATGAAAACAGGAGATGATGGAATTACTCCACTGGATTGGCTGCATCTATGAAGATAGAAAAACAGCGTTAAAGTTTCAGGCACGGTTTGACAAAAGGTCATTGACATGAAACGTTACCTGTTTCTCTCTCCAACAGAAGCTGCTGGACCCACTGAGTCATTTTCTGTTTTTATTTCAGCCAAGGCAGTGTGCGGTGCAAAGGAATTTGGATGTATGGGTATTTGATGCACCCCTGTCCTTGTCCAACATGTACCCAGGCACAATTTTCAAAAGTGGTGATATAAATAGTGATTAGAATTGGGAATTCTGGCTGATATTCTGCCCTTCCTCCAGCTCCTTGTGTGGCTGGCCAACACATTTTGTTGATAACACTTCTGTGACTTGGGAAACTTCACTATGATGAAGGCGTAATATACATTCAAGTTGGTTTTGTTGTATATCTGTGACAAAACAGCACTGTAAAAAAATAATTTAAAAAAACCCCTTTTTCTCACCCTTCTCTCGTGAGGGCACTGAAATCGAGTTTCATTAATGTTGATCACTCTCCAATTGGCCACAAATGAGCACCTGAAATTAAGATGTGCTGCGGTCATGTGGGCAACCATCACTGATTTTGAAGTGGAGGGACCTTAGGTGACCCTACAAGTCTGCACAGGGTCAGAAACGAAGGTCTTTGGGACTCGGGTTGTGTCACTTAAAGCAGAACAAGCCTGGGTCTCCCCACATCTACAATTGATTTCCAGTCTACTGATGTCCATCCACCTGCATTTTCCATGAGGATCACATTACTGTATTTGGCCTATTGACAGTGTGGAATGAAAGCAATGAAGTCATGGATTCAAATGTTCACTTAGTAAAGGCATAGTCTTCCCAAAAAGGTAAAAAGCTAGCCTTTTTTGTTTAAAAAAAACACCCATCACTATTGCATGAAGTTGGTGACCTTTTTAAGTGTCTTGTTTAGCCTTCCATTGATGGAATCTCAGAAGGATTACAATTATTCTACTTGACATGTTGCGCTACATTGGCTATCTGTTAAGTATTTTTCACAAGAAGCTCACTCAGTTATGATCTGCAAAGCCACAAGTGAGTTTATCCTTTTATTTAATTGGTAGGTCAAGGAATTTGCTGGCAAATGCTGAAAGCTCTCTAGAAAACCAATTGCTTTGAGTTTCCAGGCACTTGGCTCCTTGTTTTCACACACTAACGACAATTTGTGACAACTAGTCACTATTCTGATTGTAGTTTGGGGCAGAAATTATAAATTAGGTTTTCCAGCATCATGTGCAGACCAGATCCAAAACCAATCGTTCCATTTATATTTTTTAACAAATTGCAGGACCCTAGGTGACTCGAGCAGTAATTTTATAGATTTTACAGACTAGATTCAATTATGCAATCAACATTATTGACTTCCAGTAAGTTAGGCAAATTGTCTAATACTTTGGAGAGCCATATTATTGAAGCAATGCCAAGAAGAGCTGAAGCTGCAGAGTTGTGGTTTTTTCAGGTGAATAGTGAAGATACCTTGGACAAGTCACACGACCAATGAAGAGATGCTAGTAATTTCTGAGGCCCAAAGAACTCTGCTGACCAAGATCAAGAAGAGACAGTTGGAATTTCTTTGGCACATAATAAGAAATCGTGATTTAGGAAATTTGATGCTGATGGAGAAGATCGATGCAAAAAGAGATCGAGCTTGACAAAGAATGATTTTTCTAAAGAAGCTCGCAAAATGGATGAATGTACCACTAATGAAGATGATCCATGCCTCCAGAGTAAGATTAAGAAGGAGGTCCATGGCTGCCAATTAGGGCATGGTACCTGAAGAGAGGGAGAGATTATTGAATCATCAGCCAGTCCCTCAAAATTATAATGCATTTCTCATTTTATGTTTGAAGCATAGGCCACAGGTACATTGTTCTACTCTTCCACCTTTCAGGTTCTTCTATAATCTTGCAACATGCCCAACTTTTATCTGAAATCCAGCACTCTCAACTTAGGCACAGCACCACACAAATGCAGAGTTAACTGCACTGGTTCCATAGCTTTTATAATCATGTCAACTGGCTCTTAAGATGATGGGTTTCCTTTAGCCCATCAGACTTCTCTCAGCCTGCCATCGAATTCCTGTGGGCATGATGCCGATATGATAACTTTTAAACAAGCTAAAGGTAGATGGTGAATTTTACATTGAGTGACATTCTTTCAGTGACCATGTTTCTGTTAGGATTCTGGGTGGAATTTTCTGCTCCCACCAGCGGTGGGAATGGTCGTGGGTGGGGTCACTAAATTTGACGTGATGAAAAAAGTCAGTTTCCCAACAATGCGAATTTTGTTCTCTCAACTTTGACAGTGGGTTAAAGGTGAGTCAAGTATCCCGCTGATCTATGTCAGGAACTTCATTTATAAATGCTCATTAAAAGGCCAGCTCACTGGAATTACGTTGCCCCTCCAAATTAAATGCCCCGCCAATGGATAATTAGAACAGTCTGTTCTCAACTGTATATAAGTGGGGTGCACCTGGTGAACTTCACTCCACCAGTGACTTGGAGGTCTGTAGATGCTGCATTCTCCTACTTGGGGACCTTGCATAACTTCACTCATATTGAGTATCATTAGCAAACGCTGCAGCTAGACTGGACAAGGGAGGTAGGTGAATGCTGGAGGGGAGTGGTAGGTTGGAAGGGTGGAGTGAAGGCTGGACAGGGGAGGCAGGCTCATGGAGGAAGGGTGGGGAGTGTGTCCAGGGAAGTAGGGGGAAAGTATCCAGGGAAGGGAGGGAGGGAGTGCCTGGGGAAAGTGGGGGGAGGAGTGTCTTAGAGGTAGGGTCAGTGGTGTTGACGGTGGGGCCCTGTGGGGAGAACTCGCGCCACTGGTGATTGAAGGGAACAGTCACAGTCAGGGGGGAGGAGTAGGATGGGATAGGTGGCAAGTCCAGGGTGAGAGTTTGGTAAGTGAAAGTCTCATTGAGCGGGTCACAGAGCTGGACAAGACAGTGGCTCAGATAATTGGAGAGGCTATGGTCAGGGTGGGCTTGGGGATGGTAACGGGTGCTAGCTCTGAGGTGAAGAAAGGCATGTGGAGGTGGATTGTAATAGGTTCCAGGGTAATGAGGTGAGGTTCAAAGGTGACAGAGGAGAGAGGAATGGTGATATTGGGTAGGTCCATGGTGATGGGGGGGAGATGTTGATGGGTGATGGGGGAGGGTAGAAGGTGGTGGAGCAAGTTTGAAAGTTGACGTGTACCATTTGTCTTGACCATGCAGCTAGTCAGTCAGTGAGATCTCTTGAGGTGGGAGAAGGGTGTTTTCAGGTGGTTCAAGTTCAATTACAGCACACGTGGCTGACTAAAGGGGCACCCTAATAATTATGAGGCAACTGGATGTCAACCATGCTTAGTTGTGTTCTCCTCTCTATGGTGAAACCCACACCACAGCAGATTTGTTCCTGACTCATGGGCCTTGTAACATCCCAGCAAGGTGTGGAGCTGCCATTCATTCTGTGCCATTTGCCATCAGCTGCAGTCAGAGGCAGTGATGAATGCAGGGAGGGAGGCGGAATGCCTCCAAGGGGCATAGCTAGTAGAGGGCAGCGACTCACGACTCCAAACCTCCGTGGACCACTGCAGCGGCAAGTATTGGCCCAACCATAGGTGTGTCGCCGGCAGTGATATGATCTAGAGATGCATGAATGGCAATGCCAGAGTTTCCCTTGTATGTCCCAGAATGTGGTTGCTCACATCTGCAAACTTCTCCATTAGGAATGGTGGCTGCAAGGAGGCTGGAGGAGTAGTGCGGAGCTCCTGGCCTGCAATGAGTGAATGAGTGAATGTGTGTGCTGGTGTCCTTTTTAAATATGGCGTCATGAGGTAACAGCGGAATGGGTCACTTCCTGCCAACCCTGCCACAAGGTTCACTGAGGTCCTCACTGATGCATAATTAGTGAGCTGGGAAGTGGTAGATCACGTGTGTTCACTCATCCCACCTCCCAGCGGGAATCATGCTGACTTTCCCTCCCGTTACTGGACTTAGTCTCCAGAATGGAAAATTTCACCCTGCATCTTTTCCTATTGGCATTGCTTAACATATACAAATGATCTTTTGCAGAAGGCACTGCATGATTTCCACCTAATGACAGCAGCTGGGAACTAATAACAGCATGAGACTCTTCTCACTTCAAAACAAGCTCTCTTTGCACTTGGAATTATTTAATCATGGTGTAGTGTGCTGCTGATAATGATTTGACACAAATTAAAGAGGGCTTTCAGGTCTCCAGTATTGGCATCAATCAGCTAAATGAACAGTACATTTGTCATGTAGAAAATTATGGTTCAATATATTTCATTAAAAAGTGTCAGCTATGACTCAGGCGGTAGCATTCACTGCTGAGTCACAAGGTTCTGGGTTCAAATCCCACTCCAGCTGGGGCTTGAGCACAAAAATCAAGGCTGACACCCCAATGCAGTACTAAGGGAGTGCTGCACTGTCACTGGTACCATATTTCAGATAAATCTTTAACCTGGGGCCCCATCTTCCTGCTTGCGTGAATATAAGATGTCTCGTGTCACTATTTCAAAGACGAGTAAGGGAGTCTTTCCCAGTCTCCTAGCTAATATTTATCCCTCCATCTACATCATCAAATAGCTCTGGTCGTTATCACATTATCATATTATGGGAGCTTGCTGTGTGCAAGTTGGCTGCTGCGTTTCCTACATTACAAAAGTGACTACACTTGAAAAGTCTGCATTGTCTGTAAAGCACTTTGCGATGTTCGGTGGTCAGAACAGCACTATATAAATGCAAGCCTTTCTTTAAAAATTCCTCAAAATTGATCATCTTAAATAATGCATGTAACTTGAATCAGTGGGAATTGATTACAATCTTGGTGGGAAAATAATCCCTAAATCAGTTAGCAGCAAGAGCAGAGTGGTGGGATTGTTCATCTTTAATGCAGCAAACGTTATGGAAGGATTTAACTGAGGTGCTCAAAATTATAATCGAGGCATTCAAAAGGGCCTTAGATAATTATTTGAACGGAAACAATGTGCAAGGTCAGGGGAGAAAGGCAGGAGAATGGCACCAAGTCATAATACTCATCTGAAGAGCCTCCTTCTGTGCCATTACATTCTGTGATTCTGTGATTTTGTGATTTTATTGATTTTAGAGGGAGCAACTGTTTGCACTAGCATGAGGGTCAATAACCAGAGCAGAGGGATTTAAAGTAATCGGCAAAAGAACCAGTGGGGAAATGAGGAGAAACTTTTTGGTCCAGGCAGTAATTGTTGTATTCCAGAATACACTGCAGTGGGAGCGGTGGAAGCAAATTTCAGGAGTAACTTTCAAATGGAAATTGGATAACTACTTGAAGGCGAAAAATACAGAGCTGTTGGGGAAGAATGGGGATTGGGACTAATTGGATAGCTCTTTCAAAGAGGTACGATGGGCCAAGTCTGTGCTTCAAGTCCTTCTGTGCTGTATGGTTCTGAGTATTAAGGATTAACCTATTGATCCTAAGGGGGTGAAATTTAATTAGCTATAATATTAACGGAAAATACTGGTGTTTAGATCTTCAGTTTCATCCTCAGGCTTGCCCAGTAAATTTTTCGGCAATAAAAAGTTTTACCTCTATAAGCATAATTACTTTGCCATGTATGACATTCATATTGAAATGTAATCAGCACAAGTAAATTATAAAATCTACAGCAATTTTGGTGTAATTTGTATAATGATCGTGTTCTAAAAAAGATAAATTGAAAGGTTTCAATAAGAATTGGTACCATTCAATCTGAATAATAGATTTCTCAGCATTGAGTAATCATTCTCCTAGCAACTTTGCTTAAAGAATACTTAACGAATGCATTTAAATCTATAACTATTATTTTTAAAATGCATTCATGTTTGCAGTTATTTGAAGCGATCTTCCTTGCTGAGTATTTAATTTTGAGTGGTATATGTTAAGCGGTATGATGGCATAGATGTACTTCATGGGAAGCTAGATAAATACACGAGGAAGAAAGGAAGAGATGGATTTGCTGATAGCGTTAGAGAAAGTAGGGTGTGAAGAATAAACACTGGCATGGCCCTGTTGGGCTGAAATGATCTATTTTACAATCTATAAAGAAAGACTTGCACTTATATAGCACTTTTCATGATCACATGGTGTTTCCAAGTTCTTTACAGTCAGTGATGTACTATTTAAAGTGCACTGTAGTCACTGTCATAAGGTAGGAAAGGCAGTAGCCAATTTGCACACAGCAAACTCCCACACACAGCAATGTGGTAATGACAAGTTATCTGCTTTCGTGATGTTGATTAAGGAAGATGTATTGATCAGAATACTGGGGAAATCTCCCCTGCTCTTTTCTGCAATAATGCCATCAGATCTTTTACATCCACCTGAATTTAGAGCCTAGGTTTAGCATCTCATCAGAAAGGCTTGGCATCTCATCTGATAAATGGCACCTTCAACAGTGCAACACTCCTTCAATACAGTAGAGTGTCAACCTAGATTTTTGCAATCACTTTCTGGCATGGGGCTTAAACCCCAAAAGCTCCTGACTCAGACGTGCAAATGATACCAACTGCACCAAAGCTGACACTGTACTTCAACTTTGATATCAATATCTTGCTTAAACTGGTTCCACTGAGGTGTCTGACCTCTGAATTGACACACACCAGATAATAGATACAGCACAGCTCCATCTGTGCTAAAGCTTGAAGTGGGTGACTTCCAAAGCAAATTTCTCAGCATATAGCTGGGGCACATTGAGATGAGAAGAGCAGGTTTTAGCACAGTTCATTGTGACGTCGGTCATTGTGGCAAAGGTGACCTCCTATTTTTGCAGTGCTGAACTGCAACTTCTTAGTTGTGACCTACTTCTGAAAGGGGTCAAGTATAATGACTGCCTGGCAGTAGAATGTAGACCTTGATGGGCTTCATTGTGGATCATTGTGAATGCTACATTCAATCTGACATGAGCTTTGCTGTCCAACTGGGATAGAAATAATGAAATACTATTCGTAAGCTTGGATTCGAAAACAAAAAAAACAATATAAAGTTCATTGTGGAATACTGACCTTCTCTCTTTATTACGAGAGGCCTATTGACTTGCAGTTAGAATGATTTTAACTGTTTGCTTTCTCAATAATTTCTCCCATGTTTACATGTGAAGTGGGGGAAAAAATGAAGCATAAGAGCCGAAATTGTCAGGTTAGTAAAGAGGATTTAAAGGGTGTATTTTTCTCAAGTTTGTTTCTCATAGAATGTAAAATCCAAGACCCTCCTTGTGATCAGAATAAATTTCATGTAAACTAGCTTAAGCTTTTTAATATAAAATAATAAGAAAGAATTAAGTTAGTTAGCATTAGAAAAATGTGCAAAAAATTACAAAATATCTTTCCCCAGTCAGACCAGAATAAGGTCCATTTCTTTTCATTATATCTCCTAAAATATTTTTCTCTATCAGCCATGTACTCATCCTTCTCTCTTTCTCTTTCTCCCCACCTGTCTCTCTCTCTCTGTCTCTCCTTCTCCCTCTCTCTCATTGTGCAGAAGAGGATAAGATTATAAATACTAAACAATCTTAGTCAGATGAGATTTACTTCCAAGATGTGCACAGAAAGAACCTGTTGACACCTGTACAATTATGTTTAGCAACTTGTTTTGATTGGGAAGGACAGCTAAAGGGTCTCTCCTCCTGTCTTTTCCTTGCCTCGGAGAATTTTTTTTTTCCCCAGTAAACAACAATAAAAACACATTGGAATATCAACTGAGGTAGAAGTCGGTCTTTCAACCCTGGGGTTTTCAATCTCCATAACCTACAATATAAATACAGCAGATGAACTTTTGCCATAATTCCTCGTATATGATCTAAAACTAATCATTGAAACCATAAAAAGCCCCAGGGGGACCACTGTCCTTTCAATAACACAGGTGCTCTTAGAGAAATGCCACAGACAAAGGTCAACTCGTCTGACTCAATAATAGCTCTTTCACCTCTGAGTCAGGTGATTATTAGTTCAAAGTCCACTCCAGGGACTTGAGAACGTAATCTACAAAGAATCGCATTGAATTCTGCAGCATAGATTCAGGCCATTCAGCCCAACTGGTCTATGTTGGTGTTTATGTTCCACAAAATCCTCCTCCCACTTTATATTTATCTCATTCTATCAGTCTAGCCTTCTATTCCTTTTATCATCATGTACTTATTTATCTTCCCCTTAAATACATTTATGTTATTTGCATCAACCACTTCGTGTGGCAGCAAGTTCTACATTCCCATCACTTTCCTCTCAACTCCTTATTGAATTTATTAGTAGCGACCTTATATTCCTGGCCCATTGTTTTATGTTCAACAAGACTAAGAGATCATTATATCTTTATTTTTGAAGGTGAGCAATACTATAGAATTCAGCTGTGGGCTAATGGTGACAAAGTTGTAATGTTCCTGGCCTAGCACATCAAAGGTGTAGGTGTTCAAATCCCACTGCAGCAGCTAGTTGAATTTGAATTCAATTAACAAAAATTTGGAATATAAAGCTATTTTCAGTAATAGTGACCATCAAGCTAATTTAAAAATAAAATCTGGTTCACTAACATCCCTTATGAAAGGCAATCTGCCATCCTTATCTGGTCTAGCCTATATGTGACTCCAGATAATTGCCCTCTGTGATGGGCAACAAATGCTGGCCTTGCCAGCAATTCCCACATTCCATAAAAGAATCATTATTAACTGTTACTTTGAGGCAGGTACATTCTAAGTTGAAAACAAAAACAGAATTACCTGGAAAAACTCAGCAGGTCTGGCAGCATCGGCGGAGAAGAAAAGAGTTGACGTTTCGAGTCCTCATGACCCTTCGACAGAACTTGAGTTCGAGTCCAGGAAAGAGCTGAAATATAAGCTTATATATCCGCTTATATTTCAGCTCTTTCCTGGACTCGAACTCAAGTTCTGTCGAAGGGTCATGAGGACTCGAAACGTCAACTCTTTTCTTCTCCGCCGATGCTGCCAGACCTGCTGAGTTTTTCCAGGTAATTCTGTTTTTGTTTTGGACTTCCAGCATCCGCAGTTTTTTTGTTTTTACATTCTAAGTTGAGATTGTAGTTACCTGACCCAGAAACACGTCTATCATCACTTTCAATCTAAAGGATAAAAACGCTATTATTAGCCATTGCTCAGTGGTAGCACTCTTGATTTTAAGTCAGAGGGTTGTAAGTCAAATCCTATTCCAGAGACTCTGGGTGGAATTTAATGAGTGCGACTGGTGTCTCGCCCATTGGCTAGAGAACCATGAGGAGCAGCGTGTCACATCTCTCTGGGAGACCCACTGCAAGTTGTAGGTGATCAAGCACGTACCTAGACAGCATCGTGCTGGCCACTTGATCAAGCCCCCAATAAAGACTGAAAGCCTGACCCCCCTCCCCCCCCAAGAGCTGCCAGCGAATTAGAGGCTGGCAGCTTTCCAGTATAGGCAGCGCCATCGGGAGTGATGGCCACTCCTAGTATTACACTCAGGCTTGGCAGAGGGATCAGGCATAGATCCCCAGGCAGAGGTAGGTGTGAGTGGGATGGGGGTTGCTGGGGGGTGGTCACCTGAATGGGGGCTGGTGGGTTGAAAGAAAGGGCATAGTGGGTAGCTTCCTGCAGCGTGCGCCCTTCCTGATGCCGGAGAGTTCCTGATAGTGAGGGACTGCTCCATCCAACTGCCTCAAAGGCCTCAGGCAAGCTTACACTGTTCTCTGAGTGGCCTCTCTGAATGGCAAGTCCACTGTCTGCTGCTGGTCGAATACCTTTGGTGGCGGGATGAAGTCTTTCAGTGGCCCTTAGGTGGCCACTTCAGGGCCTCAATTGGCTTCCAGGTGGGAAGGCTGCTTATAAGCCTTCCAGGACTTAATCAGAGGAAGGCGGGTAGGCACCAGGATCTACACCTCCATCCTCCCACCCGGTCACCTGCACTCCCTCCCTCCCCATCCCCGCCCCCCGCCCCCCCGGCCCACCACCCCCCACCTCCATCGAACTCGCCTCAGGGGGAGGTGGGGAAAACTAAATTCTGTCCTTTGTTACAAGATCTAGACTGACAATGCCGTGTAGTACCAAGGGAGTGTTGCACCATCAGAGGTGCTGTCCTTCTGATTAGTCATTAAACAAGGTCCCATTGACCTCCCTCCTATAATATCACATTGAATATAAACAGTGGCACTCTGGCCAATGTTTTTCCTTCAGTCAACACCTTAAAAAGCAGATTATCTCAACAATATCACTTTTCTGTTTGTGTGAATTCGGTTAGTTCAAATGGGCTGCAACTTTTCTCACATTACAGCCGTGATTATTCTTTAAGTAAAAAGGATTTCAATGGCTGTGATGCACATTGGGATGTACTAAGCTCATAAAAGGTGCTATAGAAAAGCAAATTATTTCGTTGTAGCCACTTCTGTAATTTTACAAAGTAAGTGACAATGTTTCCCTATAAAACGCTGACTTGACATCACAAAGTACTTAATTGGCTGTAAATTAGGATGTTCTGTGTTGGTAAAATGTGCTACACCAAACCCACATCCTCTACCACCTAGAAGGACAAGGGCAGCAGATGTATAGGAACACCACCACCAGCAAGTTTCCTTAAGCCACACATTATCCTGACTTGGAAGTATATCGCTGTCACTACGCTGTTGCTGGATCAAAATGCTCAAACTCCCTTCCCTAAACAGCACTGAGGCTGTACCTACACCAGATAGACTGAGACAGGGGCAACTAGAGATGGGCAAGAAATACTGACTGACCTTGCCAGCGATGCCCACATCCCATGAAAGAATAAAAAAACTTGCGAGTCCTTTTCTTTAAGCACAGCTTATTTTCACTTTGGAAAGTGAATCTGGGGTGCATCACACACATGGGCCCGATTTTTCCTTTGCTTTGACTTCAATTCGTTTCTAGTATTAAGCGTTAGAAGCAGAGGGAGACACAGAGCTATGCAGATCAAACAGGACAGTAGGATTCATTTTAGATTGCTTTGGCTGCAGACTTCTATAGTTTTACTACATGGAGTGGATTCTAACTTTGAGCACCAGTGAAAAATTGGCAGTAATGAATAAGTTGCCCATTACATGATCCACGTGATTTTATATTGTGCTGAAATGAGTAGAAAGGAATATCCAGCTAGCTGGACAACGGGCGGCTGATAGGTTACTGTCAGTTGTCCGTATGTCAATCAAAGTCAAATCCTACTCACGCAAAATGACATCTATGAGGCCATTTTATGGAGAAAAGTGATGGATTGTAGCAGCAGGAAATCTGTCCAGGTTGGCATTTTCTCTACAAAGTTACCCTGCATAGCAAATGAGGGCACTGGGGAAGAAAACCGGTCGTGAGTTAGTGGTGGATTCATATTGGCAGCCTGTATCCTGTCCTGTTCCTAACTGCCAAATTGAGGGAAATGCAAGCTAATACCTCAGTGGCATGCCTCTTTCTCCTTTATATGGGAGCGCGAACACCATTCAGGGCTTAATAATGACTGCGGAGGTAGCTTTAATTTCTGTCGTAAAAAACACATTGTCGTTTCACACTCCAGCCAAGTTAGATTTTATTGAAAGGTTCCAGGCATAGCTCAGTGGTAGAACTCTGTCTGCTGAGTATGAAGGTCATGGATTCAAGCCCCACTTGAAAGAGTTGAGCACAAAGCCTGGGCTGACACTTCAGTGCAGTACTGAGGGAGGTGCCGTCGTTTGATTGGGAACCCAGACCCAGTCTTCCCTCACAGGTAGATGTAAAAAGCCCCATGCATGAAGAGCAGTGGAGTTATCGCTGGCCTCTTGGTCAAAAATCAGCTCTTAACTAACATAACTGAAGCAGATTATGTGGTTGTTATTTCAATTGTTGTGGGAGCTTGTGCTCATAGTGGCAGCTTCATTACCTACATTACGACAGTGTACAACACTTCAAAAGTACATCCTGAGGATGTGAAAAGCACTCCAGGAATACAAGCTGTTTCTTACTTGAAATCAAAATGGTAAGTAAAATTAGGCAGGGTGAGAAGCAGCTTGGTTACAATGACTTCCAATGTGATTATTCTCAATGGAGTTGGAATAAACCTTTGCGGACGTATTAAATATCCTTTTGTGTATATGTGGCATCATCAGAAAGATGTGTAAAGAACCTCACTAGGGAGTTAGAAAAGGTATTGGCTGACAAATCATTCTTTATCGCTCCTACATCTTAACTGTTGGTTTATGCCTTACAATTACAGTGGATTAGTGCTGTGAGGTTATCGTGTCAATTTGGTGCTCAGGATTGTTGCAGGGGTAGTTTTAGAAGCTATAACACTCAAGAATGCATAGGTGCCACATGTATTATAAATGCTTGAAATTTGCCTCGTTTAGTGAACTCATTGGAGGCTGTTGAAATGATATTGCTGCAATGGAGAATAATTCTGAAGCCAAGACAAAATCTGTGGCCTATTTACATGAAGTTTTATGTTTCAATATGTTGCTGTTGGCAATGAGCTTAGTAGCTTTAATAGATGTTTCACAAGCTCTTTAATGACACAGTTATAGTGGAGGGGCTGGTTTGGGACCAGTAGCTGCCTAGAGAGGTAAAATGTTGCACTATTGCTGGCTCTGCATCATTCTAGTTGGGCGAGAAGAACTTATATTTTCATACAGCGTCTTTGATGTAGAAAAAACATCTTGAGAGAAGACTAATAAGACAAAGATTAACATAAAACCAAAGAAGGAGATATTAGGACTGGTGTTTAAAAGCTTGGTCAAAGACGTCAAGTTTTAAGGGCAGTTTTAAGATGAAAAGAGCAGCTTAGGGAGGAATTCCAGAGCAGAAGGTGCTAGGTGCCTCAAAGCATGACTGCCAATGGTGCGACAAAGGGAATGGGAGGATGATTTTAGTTTGAGAAACGTCGAGATTTTGGGGGTTGCAAGATTGGAGGAGATTAAAGAAGAGGAGATGGGGTCATGGAGAGATTTGAACAAAGGATGAACATTTTAATATTTCTGCATTGGTGGACAGGAAGCCAATGTGGGCTAATGAGTAAAGAGCTTATGGTCAGGTGGAATTTGCAACTAATTAGAATATGAGACACAGGGGCTCATTATGGAGGCAAAAGCAAAATACTGTGGATGCTGGAAATCTGAAATAAAAACAGGAAATGCTGGAAAAACTCAACAGGCCTGGCAGCGTCTGTGGAGAGAGAAACAGAGTTAATGTTTCAAGCAGTGGCCTTTCTTCAGATCTGTCACCTTTCTCTATTCCATTCTCCCAGTTTCTCCATCTCCACCACATCTGCCTTCCATGTTTGTGCTTCCAATACGTCTACTATTTCCTTCAACCAAGGATCACCCCCGAATCGACGGTGTCCTTGACCATACCTGTTCTATTTCATGCACTTCTGCCATCACTCCTTCCCCTTCCTCCCTGAACCAGGTTAGGGCTAAGCTGCCCTCACTTTTCACCCCACCAGCCTCTCTATTCAATGAGTCATGCTCCATCATTTCAACCACCTCCAGCGTGATGTCAGCACCATCTTGCTGTCCTCTGCCATCTCCTTGCAACATTCTGAAAGGACCGTTCCCTCTGTGATACTCTGATCAACTCCTTAGTCACCGCTAACACCCCCTTTCCTACACACCATTCCATTGCAAGCACAGGAGATGACTTGCCCTTTTTCCTCTGGCCTCTTCATCGTTCAAGACCTCCAAATACTTCATCCAGGGGAAACACTGATTTGCTCGAATTTCTTTCTATTTAGCATACTGTATTCCCTGCTCACGATGTGGTCCCCTCTACACTGACCAAACCCAGGCTGCGTGACCCATTTGCAGAATACCTGCCTTTAACAGAACCAAGCTGATTTTCTTTTTATTAGCCCATACTTGTGGGTTTGCCAGTTCATTTTCTCTCAGGTTATTGTGTCTAAAATTTCCCCATGACTGACCTTAGACTGACTGGCCTGCACTTGCTGGGTTTATTCCTTTCCATAAGATTTACAATCCTCCAGTCCATTGGCACCACCCCATTTCCGAGAAGGAATAGAGAATTATGGCCAGTGGCTCTGCGATTTCTACCTTCCCCTCAGTAATCTAGGATTCACCCCATCAAGATGGGTGACTTTTCTGTTTTGAGGAGCGCCAACATTTTACATACCTCTTCCTCATCAATATTTTTCCTATTCGATCGGGGGAGACGGTGCGTAGTGGTAATGGTCAGAATTTTACTGCCCCTCCGGTTGGTGGGATTTTCCGGCCCTGCTAAAGTCATTGAACCTTTGAACAGCTCGACTTGTTTTCCATCCCCGTTCCCTCTGTGACGGGGCCATAAAGTTCCGCCCAATATCGTTGGACCAGTAACCCAGAGGCCCACGCTAATGTTCTGGGAGCTAGGATTCAAATCCCACCATGGCAGCCTGTGGGATTTAAATTCAATTAATTAATTACCTGGAATTGAAACTTAGGGTGGGATTCTCTGGGCCCCTCCTCGTGGACAGGAATTCCAGGTTCCACCGAAATGGACTTTTGGCTGCCTCTCCACATTTTCTGTTCCCACTCGTATTGGCTCCCGTTGCAAGTGGGACTGGAAAATCCCGGCCTTAGTCTCAGTGAACTATCATCGACTGTCATAAAAACGCACCTGGTTCACTAGTGTCCTTTAGGGAAGGAAATCTGCCATTCTTACCAAGCCTGGCCTACATTTGACTCCTGACCCACAGCAATGTGGTTGGCATGGCCTCTGAAATGGGCCTCGCAAACCACCCGGTTCAAGGGCAATTAGGGATGGGCAACAAATGCTGGCCCTGTCAGCGCTTCCCACATCCTACGAAAGAATAAGGAAAATTATTGCTTCGTCTTCCTCCATTACTGCCACATTGATAGCATTCACAGCACTCAGTCACGAGTAGGGACATGTTATAAGTGAAATCTGAAAAACGTTATTTCATTTTTACTTGATGTAGGAGAGCTCATCCTGCCCATGGATGAGGTTTCCAAAAACGTGCGAAGGCTGCTTGGCCTTTTTGTCTGCCTGCTAACCATAAGATTGGACAGGCAACGAAAATTTTTATTTAATTGATCCTTTAATGGCCTTAATAGGCCTTTTAATTGTCGGCGGGTGCACTGGCGTGCGCCCACCAACTGAATTACTGCGTGGCTGCGTGTTGACATCGGGATGCACCCCTGACGTCAGCACACGTCATTTTACGCTCGATCAGGTCGGGCATGAGCCTGCCCGCCGAGTTAAAAATTTTGCCCCATTTTAAGTTAAATCCCAGAATTAAACTTTCCAGTTAAAATGATGAGGCGATTCCAGTCGCTTAGTTGGACTGAACTAAACAAATGAGGCAGACTCAGGTTCCATCACACTTGCCCTAAGTTATCTCATCTCAACTAGGCAAATGATTAACATGTTACAATTGGTCGTGGCAACCCCGTGGAAGGGTGGGGGAAATCAGTCAAGATTCTCACTGCTAATTATTGCTCACCTCCAAGGATATAGGTGACCTTTGATGCAGAACACTATCTGCAAGACCAGGTGCACCACTTCATAGGTCTTTCCAATGCCTCTCAAAAGCATAAAGGAGGTTTGTCCTGTAGAATTGCCTTCTGAAGCTATTTTGGGCACTCAGTTATTTTCATGCAGCTAATCCTCATGTTTATTCCTGATGATTGAGTCCATTATTTTATCAGTCATTGATTTGAGGCTGCTTGTGTGGATGATATGGATTTGTATTCTAGGTTCTCTCTGTATTCATTGATTCCATCACAAATGTCAGCAATTTGCAGATTGTATCTTGTTTCTCACTCTCAAATATGAACTCGCTTTCTCCGAGGCTATAATTGGTTTGAAATCCTTCAGCTTCTGTCAGACCTGCGCTTGAATGGTCAATCAGGTTATCATATAAAAGCTGCTACAATGCTCCTATCTTCTCTATTGAATGCTTCTGGGTATCATTTAGTATGTAAACTATTTTTTATCCATGCTCAATTCTAATCCTCTTTACATCCTTAAGGGGTTCCATCCTTCTTTGATAATCCTCCTACTGTCATAATATGGGAGCAATTTCTTTTGTTGCACTGTTTTTCTACAGCTAATGCTAATTTCCAGTTCCTTCTTTACCCCTCGAATCACCTGTTTTGGAGGTTCCTGTATTCCGCTCAGTGGATTTCCTCATCTTTCTCCCAACAGCTTTAAACATTTGTTTTTCTTGTTTATTTCACTTTAAATCACCATATTAATCCATTGAGTTTTACGTTACTTTAGCCTATGCTTACTTGCTTCTCTCCAGTATCTATTTATCCTGCGTAGTCAGCCGTAGGCCCTTAAACATACACTGTATGTCATCAACTGAGGTGTCTCAGAGTAGCCTATTCCTCTACTTGAATTAGGCAATGTCATATTATTTAATTCTGTATATATGAATTTGTAGCAATACATCCATCATACCAGTTTTGTTGGTCATCCTTGTTGAGTATCTTGTGAAATTGTTGATGATGCCCTTCAAACATAAGTTTGTTTGGTTATCTTATATTCATTGTTGGGACATGGACATCATTGGTGAAGACCAGGATTTATTGCCCATCCCTAGTTGCATGTTAGAAGGAGGTGATGGACTTGCATCTTGAACCACTGGCATCTATGTTTTTTTTCTATTTATTTGTTCGTAGGATGTGGGCGTCATTAGCTAGATCAACATTTATTGCCCATTCCTAATTGCACTTGAGAAGGTGGTGGTGAGCTGCCTTCTTGAACCGCTGCAGTCCATGTGGTGTAGGTATACCCACAATGTCGTTAGAAAGGGAATTCTATGATTTTGACCCAGCGACAGTGAAGGAACAACAATATAGTTCCTACTCAGGATGGTGTGTGGCTTGGAGGAGAACTTGCAGGTGGTGGTGTTCCCATGCATCTGCTGCCCTTGTCCTGTGATGTGGGTTATGGGTGTGGAAGGTGCTATTGAAGGAGCCTTGGTGAGTTGCTGCAGTGCATCTTGTAGATGGTACACACTGCTGCCACTGTGTCAGTGGTGGAGGGGGTGAATATTTAAGGTGGTAGATGGGGTGCCAGTCAAGCGAGCTGCTTTGCCCTGGATGGTGTCGAGCTTCTTGAGTGCTGTTAGAGCTGCACTGATCCAGGCAAGTGGAGAGTTTCCTTCACACTCCTGATTTGTGCCTTGTAGATGGTGGACTTTGGGAGTCAAAAGGTGAGTTACTCTCTACAGAATCCCCACCCTCTGACCTGCTCCTGTAACCACAGTATTTATATGGCTGGTCCAGTTCATTTTCTGGTCCATGGTAACCCCAGGATGTTGATAGTGGGGGATTAAGTGATGGCGATGCCATTGAATGTCAGGAGGAGGTGGTTAGATTCTCTCCTATTGGAGATGGTCATTGCCTGGCACAAATGTTATTTTCCACTAACAGCCCAAGCCTGAGTATTGTCCAGGTTGTGCTGCATATTGACACGGACTGCTTCAGTATCTGAGGAGTCATGAATGATGCTTAACACTGTGCAATCTATCAGAGAACATCTCCCCTTCTGACCTTATGAGGGTCATTAATGAAGCAACTGAAGATGGTTGGGACTAGGACACTACCTGAGGAACTGCTGCAGCAGGGGACTCAGATGATTGACCGGCAACAGCCATAACCATCTCTCTTTGTGCTAGGTATGACACCTATCCATGGAGAGATTTTCCTTGATCCCCATTGACTTCAATTTTGCTAGGGCTCCTTGATGCCATACTCGGTCAAATGCTGCCTTGATATCAAGGGCAGTCACTCTCACCTCACCTCAGGAGTTCTGCTCTTTTGTCCATGTTTGAAAAAGGTTGTAATGAGGCCAAGAGCTGAGTGGCCCTGGTGGAACCCAAACTGAGCATCAGTGAGCAGGTTATTGCTGAGTAAGTGCCACTTGATGGCACTGCTGATGACAATTTCCTTCACTTCGCTGATGCTTCACAGTAGACTGATGGAGCAGCAATTAGTGGGGTTGGATTTGTCCTGTTTTTTTGTAGACAGGACACACCTGGGCAATTTTCCACATTGCAGGGTAGATGCCAGTGTTGGAGCTGTACTAGAACAGCTTGGCTGGAGTTGCAGCTAGTTCTGGAGCACAAGTCTTCAGTACTACGTGGTAAAGGTAATCCCAACCAGGACTCGTTTTGATACCCCTAATATCAGACTTATGTCAGATATTTCCCCCTTATTAACTTAGAGCAAGATATTTCTGTTTCTGTTGTGAATCTTCTATTCTTATTAATAAAGATCACTCCACAGAGATAGCCACAACAGTCGATGAATTAAAAACAGAAAGTACTGGGCATGTTTCACCAAAAGTGTTAACTGAGCTTATTGTTTTGGATGCCAAATAATACAATTCCAACATTTTGTACTTTTATTTAACTTATCAATTATTAAGCTACTGTTTACTTACAGTGGAGATTATGCAATAGATGATATTGTCTGGACAAAACTGAAATGATGTAATAATTCCTTGTGTTATGTATGTAAAACTTAACAGTTAGAAATACAAGAGGTCCTATATTGGGTGAAATAACGATTAAATTTACAGCACTTTCCTAAAGGGCTAGAAGATATTTCAATATACATTCTGGAAATTGGTGTTAATTGCTCTCATTAATCTCTGGAAATCGGCATTCATTAGCCCTTGCTCCTAAGTAAACGTGCCAAGGAAATTGAAGCTGTTTGGTCGGACACCAGCCCAACACTGTTGTTCTCTAGGGGGGAGTTGGAGGATGATTACCATGGCATCATAGGTCTGGAAGTTGGCCAAGCTGATGGAAGAGGCTAAGCCATCTGGCAGGCTGTCTTTGTAGACTTTGATTGATGGCCCAAAGCATAGTCCAAAATACAGCTGCAGATGCAGCCTCAAGGGCTATGTTTCTCTTCCCTTCAGTGCTTTTGTTAATTTTCGTTCTTTTTCTTTATAGCTGTACAGGTAGTAAGACAATGAAAAATTGATGGTAAATATAATGCTTGAGGAACACCGCCCACCCCTCTGGCTTGGAAGCAGTGTACAACCATCAGCATTAATCTACTAATCTAAGTGCATAGTGCATGACCAGAAGGGACAGTTGGACAAAGAAGTAGAGAGCCTTCTTGAGTCTGGGGGCAAGGATGCTAGGTTGTGTGTAACACAGAAACTCAGAAATGACATGATTCTTTCTTGGTGTGAAGTGTAGCTCAGTAGATCAGAGAACTCCATTCAAAGGTCAGCATGTTTGATTTGTGATGCTGTTGATTTTCCAATCATTAAAATCAATGGCCAGAAACTCCTGAAGAGATATTCCTGAAGAGAGGGACTCCTACACTTATGCCTGGATTTTTGCACTGGCACTTTATCAAAGACCTCAGGACTAATGCTGAGCCTAAATAAAATTAAGTCCCAAAGTATTTTGCAGTGTCTATTAAAACAATTCTCTATTAAAAACACTCATTCATAAAAACAAACTTACTACATTTACATTCCTTCAACCACATTATCCCTCATAAGAACAAATATATTATTCAATTGGATAATCCCTTATAAAAACTAGCACTGGAATTTATAGTCTGTCTTCAAAGAATCCATAACCACTTGGAGCTGTCAATCAAACTATGAAATGGCAGGCACCCTACAGTGATAATGAACTGTTGTGAAATTCAGTAATGGTAGCACCAAAGCATATGTCGACACACAGGGTAAAATGGCAAACAATCACCTTTTTAACACCAGAGATAGTTTTTTCAAAGAGTTCAAGGAAAGGAATTTTAAATGCCTTGACAGTTTGACAGCCTAACAGTTCCCTTTGAAAATTAATTTTGACAGTTCCTTGAGCTTCACAGCTCCAATGAGTTCATGCACTTTTTACACACATCCATGCCTACTTTTAAAAATTCCAAAGGGCACCTTACCTCTCCCAAAGGGCAAGTGGCCTCCCCCAAAAGTGCCCCGGGACCATATGCAAAGGGGTATCTTATGTCTCTAAAAGGTTACCCTGGATACTCAAATGAATCCACAAAGCTCAGACCTGCTCCTATTAGGTCTAACCTGCATACATCAGCTTTCAGACATCTCTCATACTAAAATCACAAGTGAGTGATTTCTATGGGCACTGCCTCTATGAAGTGCACATGTGTGAAATGCCACCCGACCCTACCGTGAAAATGGTAGGTGGCATGTTCAGGGGCTTTTCATCTTTGCAAAAATCCAGGCTTGCATTTCTGATGTGCACTTCCCTGAAGATTCCTTGATGAGATCAAATCCTATCATTTCAAGACTAATGTCTGAGATCAGATACTTTAGTTGATGCAATTTTACTCCAATTATGTAATGAAGGCTATACACTCTAATTTAAGCTGTCACTGGGTGCTAATAAATTGAATTTGCCCCACCTGATACAAGCAGAAAAACTACCTTATAGCATGAAGACGTCTGGCAGCGGCTGCATGAAACATTTTTTTACACCGGCAATGAGAAATTAAGGCCATTATGAAGAGATTATATTGGTACTTATACATTGATACTTACTATATATCAATGCTCACCTGCTCTAATATCTAAGCTGATCAATGTAATTCGTGACTGTTTTCTGATGCAGGATATGAGGGATGTCACAAGTGGTAAACCTCATCGCTATCTGGTAATGTGCAAAGATCCAGTTAGCATATTGTTAATAAAAGGTAGAGACATGCTAGCTGACAGTTATTAACAGCATGATCAAATTTTACTTGACCTGGGATAAATTAAAACTCTGAAGTACAACTTCGCAATTTCCATGTCCTCACCCCCATAGATAGAACAGTGCTGGTTGTTATGTAATCATTGGTTGGCTGAATATCTTATATGTCTGATTTATCTCAGAGCAAGGCAGAGATGACATCAGTTCCAAATTTACAGCAGGGTTATTTATAATACTTTAAAACATCTCAGAACTCCCAAGATTTTCTGTACACACACACACACACTCACGTGATCTCAACTCAGAGCTTCATATCTTTTCTGCACTCTTCCCAGTTTTCTTAGCTCTCTAGCTTCCACCCACAGGCTTAAACAATCAAGTACCTTTATATAGATCAGTTACCAAAATAACTTAATCAAATGCGGATCAATCAAACCATTGAGCATTACATTGGTGCAGCCATGACTGAAATCATAGAGGATGATGGTTCATTCCTACCGAGTCCTCTTTTTTGCATTCCATTTTCCTCATATTCCACACACTTTCATGATTTAAAAGCTGCAGATCAGCTTTGCTTTCCCACTCTTCCCACATTCCAATCTTAGCCCTGTGCCTTTCTCCTTTGGTATACCCAGGAACTATCACCTAGTCGAGCACTGGTGCGGTACTAAGAGAGCAAGAAGAAACACATCACTTGATCTCAAGCTTGCACGTACCAGCTCAGATACTGGCACTGTTCATTCTTTAGCAGGTAACATAGAAGGGATCTGCATGTGGCGAGTCACTGAGCATGAGTGGGCTCCAGACAGAGCATGTGGAATGGACCATGTGAGTGGCAGCACCCTGGAGTTCTCCTGCACAGGAGTCAAATGAGGACTTTGATGTGGCTGCAAATATTAAAAAGCTGATTGATATGCACACAGAAATGATTGTTGCATTGGCACACCTGTCAGAAAGTCTGCTAATACTGTCAAGGAGCATGGAAGAGGTTAGCTCCAACTTGGCACAGAGTACCCCTACTGAATGTTAGCACTGGAATAACAGGAGTAGCACTGCTTGGGGCGCTAGGCCTGGGAATGACACCCACAATTCAGACATAAAGTGAGTGCGCAAGGGTGATTAGTTGACTTCTGTACGGAATATTGGGTGGGGCTTGTTGGATGAAGTTGATATGGATTGGGGACATCTGCCCTCTTGTCTGTTCAGAGAGAATGCAATGAACTCCTCCCTCCTTCTTTGACACAGCAGTGGATGGCAAACTCAAATGTTACTAATGTCACCTGCCCAAGCCTTGAAGGATCACCATGTGAAGAAATTCAGGGCCATGGTCACCTTCACAGCCATTGGCAATGCCATCCTTACCCTGTTCTAAGACTGCTGGTGTGGTTGCAAGAGTTGGCAGTTATGTAAGCTCCTTCTTCTTAAAGTGCAGACGGTGCACACACTACTCCTGCCTTTGGTGAAGGTAAGAGAAATGCTCCAGGAAGACCATAGCTGAATAAGGTCTCCTGCTGAGAGCCCTTACTCTTGTCCTCCTCATCCCTCTGCGAGTAGCTTGCCCTCTTCTTTGCTGCCTCTGCTCCATCTTCCTCTCATGCTGCAGCCCAAGGGAGATTACAAATACAACACCCATGACTGGAAGAAGGTGTTCTTACCAGTCACACCCAAGGCCTTTACCACGTGCACCTCCACTCCCTTCAGACTTCACCTGGTTTAACCAACACTTCAACCCCCAGCACTTCCACAAACTCAACCAGAGCCAATCAGCAATTAAGGTGTAAATTGTTGATGATCCCTACAAATAATGCTGTTGATGAGGTCCTTCCTGTTGCTGAACACATGTCCAGTTGTACATATTTAAGAGAGGGCATTAGCTAGAGCAACAAGGTCAACAATAATCGCACAGGTATCAAATCAGTGTTGCATCCTTACTGATGTTACAATTTGCCTATTCTGCATACTTCAGGTGTACATTCCTTACCTTCTTGCCAAGATGGTATTCACTGCAAGTGAAGCTGGAAGTGTTCAGTCAAGCGCAGATTCCATTTAGCTAACAAAATGGCAGCCACTGCGCTTAAACTATGAACACCACATAGTCCAATTTTGTGGCCATTTTTTCGATAGTTAGAACTGCCCCACTGAATAAATTAAGCAATTTAAGATAAATGGCGAACAGGAGGATTTCTTTGTAAGATTTCAATTGATTTCACAAACAATTTGAATTATGGCACAACCGAAGAGCAGGCGAGTTCTCCTGGTGCCCTGGTCATCATTTATTCTTCTTCCAACTCTACCAAAAAGAAAAACCCACATTCATTTGTCATTTATCTCATGACTGTTTGAGGAGCCATGAATGAAAATTAGCTGCTACATTTACCAAGAAATGAGCAGTTGAATAAAGACTAATTGGCTGTGAAGTGCATTTGAGCAGATTAAAAATGTGCCCCTACTGGAATGTTTGCCTGTGTTGATGTCTTGTGAGGATCATTTTGGCGTTAGCTGTCATGATTGGGACACAAATATTCTTTCGTAATTGCTCAAAAAATTTATATATTTTTCACTGATATACCAAAATTGCTGAAATATTTGTTCCTCTGTTATGCCACCATTCAAATTGTAATAAGCATTCTGGATATACCTTCAGCACAAAGACTGCGGCAGTCCACGATGAAGGTTTACCACCACCTTCTCAAAGGCAACAGGGGACGAGCAATAATTTCCAGTTATCCTCATATACTGAGGATGCAAAAACAACATTCAGTCATTCTGCAAAAACAACTTCCATTTATATAGCGTCTTTTACATACAATATTGTCCTAAAATGCAGATGTGAGCCATGACTATATAAGGAGGGACAATACAAGGAAAAATCTTGGTAAAGGGAGAAAGGAAGGTGGAGAACTAGAGTAGAATTCCTGTGCTGTTGGGCCTCGGTGAGTGAAGGCACAACAAGCGAAGGGAGTGGAGGGGCAGGGTGACTGGGTTCAGGAAGCATAAGGAGGCAGGGTCAGAGGAATGATGAGGTCCAGCCTGTAGCACTGGAGGAGGTTAGAGAGATAGAGTGGAGGTCATAGTGGGATTCAAACTGAAGGAAGGCCATTTTGAATGTGTTGAATGATGGGGGTAACGGGGCCAAACAGCAGAGCATTGGAGTGGTTGAGTCAGGAGATGAGCAAGGTGTGGCTGAGGGTTTCAGCAGCAAGAGGCAGACAGAAGTTAATATTACAGAGGTGCAAAGGTGGAAGTAGGGCCTTTACGGTTAACAGCAAATAGTTGCCTACCATATTGTTGACTCTAACCAACATAGCCTACTGAGGAAGAAGGTGGTCTGGTTTTTGTACTCAATTTTTAAAAACTCCAGACTATCGACTGAACATTACAATTCACGCTATTGAACTCTGACTCTGAAGATAGATTTCAAGAATGCTGCTGACTTCTACTGTTCACCCTTCTCTTGTGATTTGTAGGAACCCGAAGGCATAGAGCAGAGATCAACAGCTGAAGCGCACAAACCACAGGATGTTGAAATTGATCTCTTCAGTAAATGCTTAAATAGCTTTGTGATGAGTTGCACTGTGTTTTTTTTTAAATAGCTCCAGCATAGAAATAAAAATAAACAGCACATGGGCCAGGATTAGGACACCACAGATATTTTTCAGTGTTTGCTGAGCTTTCTAATTTTCATGTGATTTTCTGCAATACCGAGGCCACCTCTCAGGCAGTAGGAAGGAGTGAACTCCATGTGATTGCCATCAAAGCTACCTAATGATTAAGCTATAGGAGTTGCTTTTTGAAGAAGCAAACCCAATTATTAAAATAAAAAGTTTTGATATTACTAAAGCTGACAGCAGAATCTTAAATTTGCCATACAGTTCAGGGCCATTTGTCGATTCGATTAAAAAGCAGAATATAAAGAGACATTTGGATTCAGTAATAGTGAACATGTGCTTCAAGTCCATGTTAATGACAATAATATACATTTGCACCCAGACAACATTAATTTGACTACTTTTCAAATTAATTTTCGCCCTTTTTGACCCCCTGAATCCCAGCTTCATTTGCAGAAAAGACAACGTCTGATTTAATTCTTGGTATCAAAAAGGGAAAGCTGTATAAAATAGTATGTGGAAATATATGCATAAGAGCTATATTCCTAATTATGTTTGATTATAGTCTAGTGGGATCAAAAGGAATGAAGTGAATACCGCCACATTAACAATGGAGAATGTTTTGCCAGGCAATTTTGAAATGCTAAAAGCTGCAGTCCCAATGGTCAAATCCCAGATAATGCTTCAGGGCTTAGCAGCGGAAAAAAAAACTGAAGTGTTTTTGTTTATCAATATTATTGTAGCAATCCCTAACCAAACAATTTCATTGAGCCAGCGCTAAAGCTCAAAACAATATCCTGTTCACGATGTATATCACGTACTTGAATTTATTACCAAGCCCCTGGCTAATAGTTGAAGATGTTAACAACTTTAATCACCTCACTGAACTGTCCACTTTGAGCATTCAGTATATTTTCAGGTCTAAAGGTTCAGTTGGGCTCCAAAATGGAGATTAGGCAGAATTGTCTACTGGCAGCTCAGGTGAATGCTCTTTTGCTAAAATCCTGTCCCACTTATTGCAGGTTGCCATTTTCCGGTGGAGAGGAATGGTCAGTGCAGGCAAGGCTGCTTTTATTGCCCATCCCTAGTTGCCTTGAAATGTTGGTGGTGAATCATCCCAAACCATTGCAGTTCATGTTTCGGTGGTTCCTCATTCCCCCAACAAAATAAAAGTGTGGTTTCTAAATTGCTGTGCTTTACAGGAAAACCCAGAAGTCTGAGATTGAACACGTTCTCTCATGATTTCAGATGAAGTTCAGAGTCCTTGGTTTTGGAGATCAACTGGATATTTAAAAAAAAATATGATAATCCTTTTGCATTTTACGTCTAGATTGTGTGGAATTTTGTTGAGAAAGAACATGGTGAAAAATGTATTGGTACACTGGAGATTATAAGGACCATAAAAGCCATATTCCTAATTATGTTTGGTTATAGTCTAGTGGGATTAAAAGGAATAAAGTGACTACCACCACATTAACAACAGAAAATGTTTTGTGGAGCAATTTTGAAATGCTAAAACCCACAGTCCCAATGGTCAAAATCCAAATAATTCTTCAGGGCTTAGCAAAATTAATGTGTTTTCTGCTTGTCAATGTTATTGTAGCAATCCCTAACCAGCCCATTTTATAATCGGACGATCCTGTGGCAAACAACATTGGAGTGAAAATTACACACTCAGAGTAAACATTTCAGTGTAATATAGGAATTCTTAGAGGGCAATTTGTTTTATTTCAGCAAACCTGCTACGCACCTTAAATGGCTAAATCAATGTCCATTACAAAGCTGCTTCACCAGCCTGTCACTTTCCTTTGTTGCTAAGAGAATGTAAGAAACAGGAGCAGAAATAGGCCAAGTGACCTCATGTGTGTTCTTGTCATTCATTAGGATCATGGTTGATTATTTACATCAACCCCACTTTCCCACTAAATCCTATGATTACCTTACAAACTTCAAAAGGCTCAAAGGTACGAAGATTTCAAGTTGGTTGTGGTGCTTTGCAATTCACTCAGGGAGACCCAATGGCAGAATCATCCCAAATTTGCACTAAGTGCAGTAGTGGGCAGGTAAAACGACGTTTAACCTGCCGGTCGCGATGGTAGGTTTTCACGCTGTGTCGTCCCAAACCTGCAGCGTTACTCATGCATCCCCGGGAAACATGCCGTTTCCATAGTGGGTGGGCTCCGTTTCGCTTGCCATGCCGTCACCTCACCACTTCGTCATGCCAGACACCACATTTAAAGTACAGCCGCACTCAGTGGTTCCAGCCCGGACTGCTACAAAGAGGACATGGCCTTGAAAGGCAAGAAGACTGCAGCCCTCGAACACTGTTTGGACGCCGTGGAGGCCCCGCTGTGGTATCGTCTACCCCTGATCTGGCCACAGGAGGGGCAGCTGCATTACAACTCCGGCTTGGTAGGTGATGGCAGTGGTGATCAGTGCCAATGCTGCACAGAAGAGGTTGGCCATCCAATGCAGATAGAGGATGAATGATCTCATCTGTGCAGCCAGGAAAAGGCAACCATCTCATCACTCTAAACTCTCACACTCACAAGCCCATCACACATTCACTGGCATCTCGTTCACTGCCAGCTCAAGGGACACCATCACTCATTCTCTCACACACACACACCCTCACATCTCCATCTGGCCTCATCTCCTCTGGAGACTGCCTCCTCAGCCCTCGCCACCTTGAGGCCTGTTGCACTGATCAACATGTGTCCCCCCACGCACACACCCTAGGGTACTCTCCTTCTCTAGTATAGCCCTCGCCCTGCAGCCTCTTCCTTTCCTGAGGCCATTCTCACCCTTCCCCAAGCAAGACCTTGCCCTGCTTCTGTTGGAAAGCCACCCACATATGGTGGATCTGGTAGGTAGAGACCTGCCGGTGAGCCCCCTTAAAAGTGATGTGGTGCTGCCTGCGAAGCCTGGCGCTGGTGACTGTGAGTGCTGCCCGAAGCAAGGTAGGCAAACCAAACCTCGAAGTCCAGGCCAAGTGCAGAAATTATACATGCTGTTGTGAAACACATCAGCGTGTTTTCCCGCCGACTTGGGTGGAGACTGGCAGGCCGGTCTTATGACGACATGCCGAAGTATTACAATGAGGTTCCCGACATCCGAGGGTGGGAAATGTGGCCTGCCATTGGCGGGTGGAGCAGACGATCGCAGACTGGTTTTACAGCGTGAAACGGATTTTTGGCCCCCTCGCCATATTGCCCACTCACCCCGCCAAACACGCCCAACGCCGGCGGGCACGGAAAATCCCGGCCCGAGTTGCTGTGCCAACACACGTTTTTGCACACTTGTTGCAGCCTGGAGCTATGGTAGATGCCCCAACTTTCATTCTGTCACATAGAATCTCCCCATTTTCTGCCAGTGGCAAAATGTTGGAAAGGTTTGCAGCTTGGCACTCAACCTGTTTGGCCACATTATGACCGTGCCTTCCTCAGCCATCAAATCCTGGGGCGTGACTTTAACCCAGAGCTCCTGTCTCAGAGACAGGGACGCTACTTACTGCACTGCAGGGCCTCCATGGTAATTTATGGTTGCAATGCTGATTGAGGTCTTTACGTTTCATTCTGTGCATTCTTCAATTCTTCGTTTATTCTTTTATACCCATCAAATCAAGGGATGCTTCTGCCGGGGAGTGAACACTTTTCCACTTCAAGCATTCATCAACTCATTTTTCCTGGGCTCCTAAGAAAAAAAAAGGCCTGGATTTTCATCCTCAAGGCAGGGAGGTAGGGAAATTTCCTGACTCGGCACGCACACCTCTGGACAAAGTGCCCGTAAAGGCGGGATCTTCACTGCTGGGGGTTGGAGCCGAGCCAGCTGACCAGGGAAGAAGTGCAGAGGCAGCCAGAGGGGCTGCTGTGTGCAGAGTGGGGTGTTTAAACGGTCTGCCTCGCTGCTGTGGAACTTTGCCCCAGTGGATGATAAAACACAAAGGCCCTCCGTCCCTCACACCTCGCACCCACTTCACCCTCCAACTACTCCCTGTGTCCCAGCCATGCCACTTCATGCCCTCCACCCACCTGTATGTCTTTTCATGCCCCCTATGCCAAGCTCTGCCCCTTCCACCCACCCACCATCTCCTCTCATGCTTCTTGGCATGAGGGGACATAGGGGGTGGGTGGTGTGGGAGGGTGTAACTTGGCGTAGGGGGCATGATGGGGACCTTTTGAACTCACCTTTTAAAAGGTCCCCTCATGCACATCAGGGTTCGCGACTCCTCTAAGAGGCCATGAACCACAACTCTTTCAAAACGTGGCTCAATGAAATTTGCAGAGGAGCAGGAGATACCTATCTCCGCAATGGAACCAGCCAGTTCTGGAGTTCCGGATGCGGGCTTCTGACAGAGAGCAACCCGCACCCTTTAAAGGCACTCCCAAAAATTAGACAGTCTGGGATTGGGGTCAGAAATTCCAGAATTGGGACGGGCCCACTGTTCTTAAAGGGCTTCCGAGTCCACCCAACTTGGTGAAAATCCAGTCCAAAGACTCAGGGTTTCCTGTGCCATCTTAAAGCAGCTTCAGTGCAGGACCACCGATCAGACCAATCAGTGCCTGTCTGCCCACTTCATGGAATTATAGAACCATGCAGCACATAGAACTGTAAAGGAGGAGGCCATTTGACCCATCGTGCTGTACAAAAATGTGTACCTGAATTTTGCAATGAGGGTCCAACAGCCCTCATTGGACTCTGATTTACTATTTAATTAGCCTTATTCCTGTTTTCTGTTGAATATTGCAGGCAGCCTTTAGGCACTGAAGGAGTAGCTGAGGTGACAATGCCCTCGCCCGACTGAACTCCTCATTTTAACCCATTTTTCAGGTGCAGAAAAGGGAGCCGGGATTTTTTTTTTGTATGAAAGAAAGTGGTAGGATTCCAAATCTTGTGAATTGTTGCAGGAGTCCTTCACCTGAGCCACATTTAAAAATAGAACTCTGCGGGAATCATATCAGGACACACACCAACCCCGTCCTGACGTTTTGGCTTGTCCAGCGTAAAGCTGCCTGATTTACTGCCCTCCCATGACTTGTGAGATGCAGTGAGGAGCCCAATGGGCATTGAAACGTGGTCCAAACCCAAGTTTCATTCAGGACTAACGCCAGCCTATGCAGTCAGATAACGCAGCTATTCTGTCAACCTCCAGGCGGGAGCCAAAAGTGGCAGACATCCAATCCAGGACCTCTGGATTCAGTAGGGAATTGTACCAAGCTACAAATCAGTTTTCCTCACACTTCTCTTTTGTCACGTAATGGGAAGAGGTACACCATCATGGGAAGAAGACCCAGCAACATCTTCTCAGAGAAACTAGGTAAGGGTAATAAATACAGCCCTTGGCGAAGTTGCACCACTTCCATAGTTGCGTGGGGCAGGGAGCTTGTGGGACCAAAGGCAATGCATTTCTCGGCACTATTGATTGTGGTTTACGAATGCTACTTCTCTTCACAGCATTGACACTATTTAGCATGGAGAATAGATTTCAGACCCATTGGGTAAACGTTTTGGGCATCTTAGTTAATCAAAGTGTACAATTGTCCATCAAAAATGTAGGTATAATGAAGTGACAAAATATAGGTTAAAACCAAATTACCGTGATCAATGACCTTTTTTTCACATATATTTTAGTGAGCATTGGGCCTCATTCTTAAATGTGGTTTGTTGGTAACTGACAGAATTGTTAACTTGATCATGATATTGAAGCAGCGACTTGCTTACAGTATTTCAAAGCATTTCAAGATAGACCCGTCTATAATAGTGAAATAGAACAGAGGGGCGATTTAATAGAGGTGTTTAAAATCATAAAGAATTTTGCTCGAGTAAACAAGGACAAACATTTCCTATGGCAGAAGGCTCAGTAGCTCGAGGACGCAAATTTAAGACAATTGGCAAAAAAAACGGAGGCGAGATGAGAATTTTTTTTTACTCGGTGAGTCATTAAGATCTGGAATCCATTGTCTGATATATGGTGCTGGAAGCCAATTGAATAATAAATTTGAAAAGAGAATTGGATAACTACTTGAAAGGGAAAATGCGCAGGGCTATGGTGATTGGATAGCTTTTTCAATGAGCCAGCACAGACTTGAGAACCGAATGGCCTCTTTCTGTGTTTTAATTTTTGACACAATCAGGTCCAAGAGCTTAAGATTTAAATTGATGACAGGTTGCATAATCTTGGCCCACATTTCCTGGAGTTTTTTTTCTCTTTATTCTTTCATGGGATGTGGGCGTCGCTGGAAAGGCCAGTGTTTGTTGTCCAGCCCTAATTGCCCTCAATATCAGTGGCTTGCTGGGCCATTTCAGAGGGAAGTTAAGAGTCAATCCCATTGCTGTGGGTCTGGAGTCACATGTAGGGCAGACCAGATGGCAGATTTCCTTCCCTGAAAGGGATTAGTGAACTAAGTGGTTTTTTTACAATAATTGATGATAGCTGTCATGGTCACCATTACTGGTACAAGCTTTATATCCCAGATTTTTAATAATTAAATTTAAATCCCACCAGCAGTCATGGTGAGATTTGAACCCATGTCCCCAGAGCATTATTCAGGACTGCTGGATTACTAGTCCAGTGACTTGTTGTGACCTAACTGACATGTTTAGAATGGTAAAGCAATTCAATAGGTAGATGGTATTTCCTCTATGGAGACACCAGAACAATGGCATAACAGCATTAGAGCCAAGTCATTTAGGAGCAAAAAATGGACTCGCTTTTGAAGGCAGAGTAGTGGAAATCTGGAATGCGCTCCCTCAAAATACTACCAATATACTGAATTAATTTAAATTTTCAAGACCATCCGAGTGTTCACTCCATTGCACCTCACACACACACCCTTCCTAAAAGGTGAAACAGAGCACTTCTGTGTGTAACAGGTGAAAGCATTCAAATGGATTAGGCTGGAGTAATGCCAATGAGTCTGCTGCCTTGTTGATGTGAGATGCAAACTTCAGCAGTGCCTATTGAAAGTGAGCGCCATGGAGGTGTGCCCATGGGAGGGGTAATTCAATTAATTCCAGCAATCAACTCTTGCCTCCCAAAAAAAGACCCTTCTTCATTTTTGCAGGTCGACAAAGGATATTCAGGTCAACGGTTTTGGGATTGAAGGTAAAAAGTCCTGAATCAGACCCATTGTAAGCCTCTCAAGTGGAAGAATGGGACAATGAAAATGACTCCGGCCTGAAACCATGGAATGCACTTCAGCCCTTCTCAATTTGACCTGCCTTAAGGTGAAAAGCAGGGAGGGAGCAGGGAAGGAATGTTGACCCTGTTCTTTGGCCAGTTCTGTGCATGAACTGTTTAGTAACAATATAGTCACTGCCCACACGAGTACATTACTGTATTATTTTTATCAATTTCAATTGAACTTGTCAAAGCTGAAATCAGTATAGCGTGTATCATTTTCACAATTGTGGAGAAGAAAACAGTGAAAATCTCATTAAGGCATATTGGCTTCTTAGCTTTATAGCTTGACAAGTTAATCACTTAATAGCTATGCACTGACAATTGCTTTCATACATACAACTTATAAATATTCAATTTCAACTTTAACCACTGGCTAAATATTGTTCCTCATACCTTGCTTGGCTGGTTTCTTGATATCCGTTGCATGGTTCATATGTAATTGCATGCATTCTATTTCGTTCAGTGCATAGAGTCTAGAGCTGTACTGTATATATAAAATCAAGTGTCCAGTGTTTTTACTATATAATCCAGTCAGAAAACAATTCTTCTTTCAGTGTTTCCATGGAAACGACAGCTAGCAAATATGTCTCTCAATCTGTTTGATTGTTCCCCCGCACTATCCCCCCCCCACCCCCCTGGCAACCACCACCCCTCCCTCCCCAGGAACTATCTCTTTCATTCTGAGGCCAGTCAGCTAACAATGGCTCTGCCACTGACAGCTTTGTTTTGGGTACAATAGCTACCTTCAGACAAAGCCTGGAGTTACTATTTCCACATGAAGGGTGGAACCAATTATATCTGTAACCCTCCTGGAGTAGGGTTCAGAGTAGGCTCAAGGTCCCATATGTTGGTGTGAAGTGCCCTATGTGAAGGGGGCAAAATATCTAGAGACTAAGCTCAGAGCAAATCGAAACTGTGGTGTTAGGCTTGAGCTTTCTGTGTGGCTCTTAATCAATGTGTTTTTCTACACAAATTGAGTTAATTCTTTAGAAGATTCTTTTGAACTTGATATACTATAATCAATGTTTCCATTTGTTTAAAATAGGTCCATGCATTAAAATCATTAAAGTAATAGTAAAGATCTTATTATCAAGGCATTTTGAACCTTCTCATATCAAGTTCCTTTTAAAGAAAGATGTGTAAGTTTTGCAGTATTGCTGCAGCTCCAGATGCTATTTATTCAAGTTGGAGAAACTTTTTTTTTTGACGTGTTAGTTGAGAAATCCACTAATAGGTTCTCTACAATTGTTCACCACAAGCCTATCTGCGCTGGTCAATATATGCTTCGGGATTCCTACAGCTCCACATGCTATAAGATTGGCCTTATCGGAAATCTCGTGCATAGGGCCCAAGCCATTTGCTCACTGTGCAAGCTTGACACTGAAACAGGGCACATCAAAACTATCCAGCAGATAATGGTTACTCCGATCAGATCATTGCTCCCTGTGTATCGTGCATACTCACAAATGGGCCTACAGCCTCCACTTTTGGATTTGAAAATTGCCAGTCTACTTCACATTACCCTGGAAGGGTAAGTTATCTCAAAAATTTGAGCAACAGGTGAAGGTAGCTGTTTCATGCTGATATTATGCAGTGACAACATGAGTGATGGTGCCATTAAGCCTACCAGACAAATGAGTAATGTGTTAAATGAATTTCAGTGCCAGTGCAATGCCAGGTATTTAGGTTGTATGTCCCAATGATTAGCTGCCTGTATCAAACAACATGATTTTTCAGCTGTTTGCAATAGACAGGGTACTGACTGCCACATCCAGTCGTGAATGATGGTGGACAATTAAACAACTCATTGGAGGAAGAGGGTGCACAAATATCCCCATCCTCAGTGTTGGGGGAGCCCAGCGCTTCAGTGCAAAGATAAGGCTGAAGCAGTTGCAACAATCTTCAGCCAGAAGTGCCAAGTGGGTGATCCATCTCAGACTCCTCTGGATGTCCCCAGCCTCATTAATGCCAGTCTTCAGCCAAATCCATTTACTGACTCCACATGACATCAAGAAACAGCTGAAGGCACTGGATATTGCAAAGGCTATGGGCCCTGACAATATTCCGGCAGTAGCACTGAACACTTGTGCCCCAGAACTTGCTGCGCCTCTAACCAAGCTGGACCAGTACAGCTTGTTATGACACAGCAGTTTGTAAAGGCTAGGTTATTTAAAATCCCAGAGAGAAATTTTAAACAGCCATCATAACCTATATTTTCAATTGGTATGTTTTGAGTTGCAGCTCTAAATTCAGGAATAAGACTACCAATCTCGAGAGGTTTTTATATCAAACTAAATGAAACATTTATTCATTTACAATAAATTAAACACATGCACATCATAAATTTTAACAAATTCCCAAATTAATCCCCACTAAGGCAATAATAACCACTAGGCTTAAACAGACACCAAGCAAAGCATTCTTCACCTTATGAATTCAAAATCAGGTTCCTTTCAATTTGTTTCCTGTAAAGACAGTTGTAAGTTTACAACTTAGATCTTTCATGCCTCTGACCTGCATACACAAACTCCTTTCTGTTATACGCAGCCTTTCTCCTTGAATGTAAAGTCTCATTGTATCATCAGGCCCTTTGAACCACTTTCATAATACCAATTTTATTAGTAATATAAACATTGCTTGGTGTCTCCTAGCTAGGTGCAAGATTTCACTCCCACTCTTGAGTAGTTTATTCAACAAAATGCAAATGTACTCTTTACCTTACTGTTTACATCTCAAAACTCCTGTACATCAAAGCGCCCAGACTAACTGACTTTAATCCAATTAACATACACACAAACTCACAGACACAGACACAGACTAAGCCCCTATTTAAAAAAAATCCACTAACATTATATACATTAATATCTATTCATGACACAGCTGTGACAATGGGATCTACACGGCTCTGTGGAAAATTACCCAGGTATGTCCTGTACACAAAAAGCAGGACAAATCCAACCAGGCCAATAACTGCCCCATCAGTCTACTCTTGATCGTTAGTAAAGTGATGGAAGGGTTCATCAACAGTGCTACCAAATGGCTTTTGCTTAGCAATAACCTGCTTAGTGATGCGCAGCTTGGGTTATGCCAGGGCCACTCAATTCCTGATGTCATTACAGTTTTCGTTCAAACATTGGCAAAAGAGCTGAACTCCCAAGGTGAGGTGAGAGTGACTGCCCTTGACATCAAGGCAGCATTAGACCGAGTATGGCATCAAGGAGCCCTAGCAAAACTGGAGTCAATGGGAATCAGGGGGAAAACTCTCTGCTGGTTGGAGTTATAGCTAGCACGAAGGAAGATGGTTGTGGTTGTTGGAAGTTAATCATCTCAGTTCCGGGACATCACTGCAGGAGCTCCTCAGGGTAGCGTCCTAGACCTAGCCTTCAGCTGCTTCATCAATGAACTCCCTTCCATCATAAGGTCAGAAGTGGGGATGTTTGCTGATGATTGCACAATATTACCAGAAGCTACACATAATTTTTTGTCTGTCCTTCACAGACAAAATGACTATGACCAGACATTGCATGCTGTTTTTCAATAAACAAAAGCGGTAGATCACTGGCATATTCACCATGACAATGCCTCGACCAATCAGAGCTGTCTTGCCAACTAATCAGCATCCCTTTTCTCATGTAGTATAAATTGTTGTTCCTTTGAGATTTGGTCTCCTTGTGATTCTGTCCTGATGACTGCAAGGCGAAAATCTTCGACAGAATGTCTCTTTTTTCAGCAATACTCAAACATTTTTAGAGTTTGTTAAGAATCACAAAATTGGTCTCCTTTTCTAATTGACTCCACTTTCACTTGAGATTTGAAATAAGAGAAGAATAATGTGTGGGTTGAAATTATAAGGAAATCATAGAATCACGTAACACAGAATGGGGCCATTCAGCCCATCTTGAAGAGAGTTGGATAATCAGTCCCACTGTGCTGCTCTTTCCTCTGCGCACATTTTCCCCTCATGTTGGAGTTCAAACAATATTATTACAAGTGTGTGCAAAATGAATACATTCCAAATGAAATTATTTCCTTCACAGTAAGTTGACTCACTTTGGTCATATATCTAACCTTGTTTTCAGTAATAAAACTGAAGTCAGCTATCTTGCTGCCATAATTTGGTGTCTGTCAGCACCAGCTATCATTTTCCATTTTGAGAACATTAAATTAAACTGTGATTAGCAAAGTCTGTCATAGTTATCTTTATCAAAGACCCTTCTTGTAAATTAACAGAGTCATTGGATTAGCAAGTCCTCTCTGATGTTGACCTTTTGCCTTTTGTATTGTGTATTGAATTGGATTGTTGTGAACATCATGTCACTGTGCGCGATGGTGGGACGAAGGGACTGGGTTGAATGTTCAAGAATGAAGATTTATTGGAGATCACAGAGATAGGCAGAGGTGAGGGCACGGAGGGACTTGAAGACAAGAATGAGAATTTTAAAATTGAAGCATCGATGGACCACTGTCAGTCAGTACACACAGGGACGATGGATGAATGCGACTTGATCCAGACCAGCATGGAAAAAACTAGAATAGTCGAGTCTGAAGGTCAACAAAGTATGGATGAGCATATCAGCAACAGGTGAACTGAGGCAGGGTGAGAGGCAGGCGATGTTACAGAAGTGGAAGAAGACAGTCTTCATGAGGGGCAGACAATAAATTGGAATCTTATTTTTGGGCTAAATAGGCTGCCAATGTTGTGAATAGTCTGGTTCAGCATGAGACAATGGCCAAGGGGTGTGATGGAGTTGATGGCAAGGAAACAGAATTTGTGACATGGACAAAAGACAATGGCTTTGGACTTCCAAATATTTAGTTGGATAAAATTTCCTCTCATCCTGGACCGCATACTTGACAAGCAGTCTGATAACACATAGGCACTGGGCAGTTTGATGGAGTTGGCAGAAAGGTAGAGCTGGGCGTTGTCAGCATATGCTTGGGTCCTGATGTCATATCTTTGGACAAGTTTGACAGAGTTTAGATGGGAAATGCAATCTTTTAAGCATCTCTGCAGTCAAAATGAATCAGAGATGCATTCATTCTTTCAGCATTAGTTAGTTTAAAGAGTGCATAGTTCCATTCATAAAGAGATTATGTTGTAACATCAACAACTGTCTTGTTTGTGTACTCTTAGAAATTGCAGTGCAACAACTGAAGACAGTGATGCTCGTAGACAGTGATTTACACATGAAGTAATATATCCTAATGAAGGGAAAGAATCACATCTCCTTGAAAAAGAGGAATCGACACTAGATTCTAGTTTTCATCTTGAGATTCCAAGGGGTACTTGGGGTGGGTGTAGATGGAAGAAGATACTTCCCTTAAGTAACGTGTTATATTCACTATTCTTACCAAATTGAGCTTTTCCAGAAGGATTTTAAGAGCTTCACACTTAAAATCTAAAATATTAGCTTCTGAGGCAAATAGAAAATATTCTGATCATCCCTTTATTCTCAATGGAAGCAGGTCAGAAGGGCTCATCACTTTCATGCTCACTTTTCATATTTGAGAGAATGCCTGCCGGTCCATCCCAGCATTCCACCTCACTTGCTATCGATTCATTCTTTGCCATCGGCTATGTATCAGCTAAAAACTGTGATCATGAAAGTCTAAGCTGCGCTCTGTTTTCTGATCCCTCCTTGCTACAATTCCTGAATGTTTTTTTCAAGCACCTCTCACCCTATTCCTCCAGGATGAGCAGGCCAGCAGTATTTCAGCACCATGTTACTTCTACATTTTTTTTGAAATGGAACACTTTGTACAGCAGGACAGGTTAGTGATGAATTGGACAAGCTCTGATGAAAAGCAGTCTGTGCATCTTGATGTATGAGACATGTTCCTGCATGCAAACAGAACATGATTTCAGAAGGTTATTTTAAAAGCGACCCCAGCGTAATCTCATGGGAACCAAAAAAATAAGGAGGAAAAAAAATGCAAGAGCTGGAATTGTTTCCCATTCAATACTGACAGAATCTAACATACAATTCACCCTGACAATCTTCTGCTTTCTCCAGGAACTTCAGGAGGATGTAAGATGGGAAGCCAACTAGGAGAGCATTGAAATTGTTGAATACAAAGCTAACAAAGGCATGGATGAGGGTTTAGTCACCAAATGGGCTGAGGCAGGGATGGAGGCAAGGAATGATACAGAGGTGGAAGCCTTAGCCATGAGCGGATAAGGGGTCTGAAACTCAGCTCACGGGTCAAACAGGATACCAAATATGTAAACATTTTGGTTCAGACTCATATAGTAACCAGGGAAAGGGATGAAGTTGGTGGCTAGTTGTGGGATCCTGTGGGTCCTCGTCGCCAGTTTGTTGTGAGAGATGGTCGAGTTGGTACTATAGATAGAGTTGATTAGCAGACGCTTTGTAGGCGGAAACTTTATATTTATTTACAAAGGTACTCAGCAGCAACTACATTTGTGCTTTCACTTCAAACAACCTGTCTCTTGCACTACTGACGATGGACTAGAGGTGGCCTGCGCTACTCTCTTAGTGGGTACTAAAGATCATGCGATCTTCCTTGACAAGTATTATTTTTAAAGGTATATTTCACACTAAATAAAACCATAATTACCATACTAGTGAATGGAGTTTGTGGCAGGGGACAAAAGGTAATGGCACTCGCTAACAGAGCCAACATCACTGTTCAAATTAATTCACTGCATGTGAGGCAGTTAGTGATGTTTTTTGAGATTTAAAAGGAGACTCTGTAAATGAAAGATTAAAAAAAAATAATAATCTGTACCAGAAAGTGTCCAAATAAAATATATCAGCCAGAATCTGAATGCATCCTGCCTGTTTTTTGGTGGTACGGGTGCTGTCTCACCACTAAAATGGGGCCCAGGGCACATGCACACTTCTGATGCTGCTTAAAGCGACGTGTTAGTTGCTGATTGATTTCTATCGGCAGTGACCGCAGAGTGTTTACAGGTTTCTACAGTTGTTTAAAGTTGCTAATGTCTACAGGAATTAGTGTGCTGAAAGATTGTGTCCTGATTTCAAGGATTTCACACAATCCCCTTGTCCCCAGGCATGAATGCACGAGTTTGCATCTCCCACTTGGACAGCATGACTAGGAGAACAAACAGAGGTAGCACAGAGCAGATCAAGCTGCTAGAAAAGTGAAGAGGAGGAGGAGGAGAAGGGCTTACAACAAAAGGACAATTCAGCCAGAGTCTTCAGAGAAAAATTCTTCTGCCTGACTCGAGGAACAGTGTGTCTGAGGCCTCCACTTCACTGAGGATGTCCTTGCTGAAATCTGCCAGCTGCTGCAGCCCAACTGCAACCTCAGAGCAGGGCAAGGACGGCATTGCCAGTGGCTGTGCAGGTGACTATGGCCATAAACTTTTCTGTCTGGCTCCTTCCAGGCTGGAGCAGGTGCCATTTTCAACATGTTCCAGTCCACCATCCACTGTTGCATAATGGAGATCACTGAGGAACTGTATTCCAAGAGAGCTGAATGCACTTCTTGGGGCTTGGGTAGGAATGCAGCCTTCCCCATGTTGCAGGGAGTGCCAATGGCTGTACGGACATCACTTTAGAGAAATCGCATGTCGTCTCTGAGATGTACCCCAACTGGAAAGGATTCCAATCCCTCAATGCATATCTGCTGTGAGACCATATGCAGCTTCACATTGCAGATCAATGCCCGGTATCCTGGCAATTCGGGGGCAATCTGCGGTACCACCAGCATTTCAGCCAGCCTGACAAACCAGATAGTGGCTATTGGGTGACCTCATGGCTGAAGACTCTGCTGCATACACTTGCTCACAAAGACAGCACGCATGTAATGAATTCTTGCTGCCACGTGAAGATTGATTGAGCAGACCACTGGGATGCTTAAACAATGGGCGAGATTTTTCGGCCCCAGTCATGCCATGGGAGATTCAGCGGCCAGCCAAAAACTCATTGGCTTTCGCCAGGACAGGGTGATGCCAGCGGCGGGCGGAGGGTGGAAATATCCCACCCAATGCTTCTGCTCCCTGGACCGCTCTGGAGGAGCGCCGCAGCACTCAGCAGGGCGCACGTCAGGACTCAAAATGATCTGTCGCATGCTGCACAGCCTCACTACCATGAGGGCACAGTCTGTCTCTAAATGCATGGTGACCAGCTGAAGAGGAAAGGGATGAGGAGGAATGAAGGAGCCAACCATCACAACCCCTTTCTGCTGGGGCTATCCGTGATTGACACAGTCGACTGCCATGAGCACAACCCCAAATCCCCACTCACCAAAAGCCCCACACCCTCCCTTCCCTCTGTTATTGACCCACGCAGCATCCACACAGTAAAAGTAACCACTTAATAAATGTTCCAAACTGAGTTTATAAATGAAGCATTAAAAGTTGCATACAAAAGTCAGCTAATCACCTCATGTGCATTCCCTTGGAGCCTGCCCTTCATTTAACTTTGATTGTCCTATCCCTTCTGCTCACCGCTACTCCAGTGGCTGGTGGAAGGTCGCTTGACTTTCAGTGGGGCAGACTGCAGATGGCCTCGATGGATGAACGACAATGCTCCAGTCCCCGCAGGCCTGGCTTCAGACTGTAGCATCTCAACAGGGGCAGCAGCATTCGGGTGTGTCTGGTTGATGAGCAGCAGCAAAGGCACCGGCGGAGTGGCTGCAGTTCCTAGTCAGGCGTGTGGCCACTGGCTGCATGCTGCAACCTTTGTAGTGGGCAGGCAGCATGAATATTGCGTGTTTTCTGCAACCAGCAAACGGTAGCTTTTTTTTAAAAAAAAATAATTTTACGGGATGTGAGTGGCGCTGGCTGGGCCAGCGTTTATTGCCCATTCCTAATTGCCCTTGAGAGGTGGTGGTGAGCTGTCTTCTTGAACCGCTGCGGTCCCTGTGGTGTAGGTACACCCCACTGGTACACCCAGTGAGTCAATCAGGCATCGGGATCCCAGCATGCAGCTTTGGAACTTATCCAATTTTTTGCCCCATATACTTATAAAATGGCAAACCTGAAAGGGATAGATAAGGAAGACAAATAAATGAACAGTGAAATACTAATGAAATATATCTCAGTTGGGGAAAGAAATTGGACACTTTTGGAATTAGAATGTTAAGCATGTTTGTAAATTGTACATTTAAAAAATAGAGGAATACAGATCTTGCATTTGCATAGCATCCTTTCACAACTACAGGGACTCCCAAAGTATTTTGCAGCCAATGAACAACTTTAGGGAGTACCAGTCCTCTGGAGACAGGCTAGGAGGCAGAGGGGACCTATAGAGTGATGATGGAAAGGCAGTTGGTGGTGTCACAGTTGTGCCATCTTGCAGGCAACTGGGAAGGTGGCGCCCTCCAGCCCAGGGGCCAAATGAGTCACTTAAGTGGCCAAGTCAGGCCTCTTCCTGTCAGTGCTAGCATTTTACCAGCAGTGGGCGAGTCCCCTGCCATGTTGGAAACCTCCAGACAGCCCAGGTGGCCTCCCTGTGGGCTTGGGGCATTGACCTGTGTGGGCACCCTTTGGTCCATGGAGGTGCCCCCCCCATCACCCCCCCGCCCCCCCCACAGTGATGATACCCATCTCTGTGAAAAAGACACCGTCTATCTTCGCCACTGATGCACCCCCCCCCACAGTGATGATACCCATCTCTGTGACAAAGACACCGTCTATCTTCGCCACCGACGCACCCCCCCCCCACAGTGATGATACCCATCTCTGTGACAAAGACACCGTCTATCTTCGCCACCGACGCACCCCCCACCGCCCCCCTCCCCCCCACCCCACCCCCACTCATTTGCCAGGGCCTGCCAGACCTACCCTGGCACCCCCAGAACCAACTTACCTGGTTCGGCCTGCCGCTGGGCTCTCTTCTTCCAGGTGCAGTCCTAGCGGTGGGCACCATTCCCTGTGTCGCAGCGGAGCTGCAGACCCTTCAATTGGCCATCAGCACGTGGGGGGTCAAGCGGTTTTCCGTAATAGGATGGCGGCTGCCACTCTCAAAGTGTGGCCCAGGGACCCGCGGACTGCTGAGACAAGACCATCCCCTCTGTTGGGTCCATCAGCTAGAGCCCTGCCTTGATAAGAAAATTC